>NC_091139.1:1312855-1635664 GCF_041381155.1 Argopecten irradians
CTTACATTTCGCGTGCTTTTCTCATGCCATGTTATCAGAGATTATGTCAAGGTCAAGAGTCGATACGGGGTCAAGCAAAGGTCAAAAATGAAATTTGTCGCAGAAAAGTTTTGAAGAGCGCATATGAAAGAGCATACTCTCAGGTAAATAAAAAGACCGATTTCAAGGTCGTATGTTTCAAAATGGCGGAGATATAGGACATCGAAAATCGAAATTTTAGTTTATATTTGTCCTTGCACGAGACGTTTCAGCGCCTTTAAACCTGTATGTACAGTGTTGATTTTTCATACGTATGTTGTATGAACTTTTGTCTTCAAAAGTTATTTATTTTTAAGGGGTTATATAGAAAAATGGCGGAAATACAGCTCTCTGAATATGGCGATTTGTTTCATTTCCTTATTTGTTCCCGTAATTTGTGAGCTTGTAGGGCCTTTATCATCTCATGTAGGGTGTTGATTTTTTGTAAATGTAAGCTTTAGCCTATTTTCTGTACAGGTTTTTAATGTCAAAGACATGAATTTGAAAATGGCGGAAATATAGCCCTCCGAATATGGCGTTTCGTTCATTTTTTAACGTAAATTTGAGTGTTGATTTTTTGTAAATGTAAGCTTTAGCCTATTGTCTGTACAGGTTTTTAATGTCAAAGACATGAATATGAAAATTGCGGAAATATAGCCCTCCGAATATGGCTTTTCGTTCATTTTTTAACGTAAATTTTAGCGTAATTCATGAAAATTCAAAGAGAAATGTTTTGAATTGGATGTGAAAGATCATGCTTTCAGACACATAAAATGACCAAGTTCAAGGTCATAAGATTCAAAATGGCGGAGATATAGGACATCAAAAATCGAAATTTTAGTTTATATTTGTCCTTGCGGCACGCGTTTCAGCGCCTTTAAACCTGTATGTACAATGTTGATTTTCCATACCTATGTTGTATTAACTTTTGTCTTCAAAAGTTATTTATTTTAAAGGGGTTATATAGAAAAATGGCGGAAATATAGCTCTCCAAATATGGCAATTTGTTCCATTTCCTTATTTTTTTCCGTAATTCGTGAGCTCGTAGGGCCTTTATGATATAATTTAGGGTGTTGATTTTATGTAAATGTAGACATTGATATATTGTCTGTACATGGTTATAATTTCAAAATCAGGAATTCGAAAATGGTGGAAATACACCCCTCCGAATACGGCGTTTCGTTCACTTTTTAACGTAAATTTTACCGTAATTTAAGAAATTTCCAAGAGAAAGGTCTTGAATCGAATGTGAAAGGGCACGCTCTCAGACACATATATTGACCAATTTCAATGTCATATGATTCAAAATGGATGAGGTATGGAACATCAATTGTCCTTTCAGCGATTTTATTTTGTGCGTTGGGTGTTGTGTATGTACATATGTAGTTGATATTACATGATGTGGCCTGTGGCCAAAGGGAGATAATCCGTATCTAATACTAAAACTCTAATTGTACGAGTTATTCCCACGAGTTATTCCCCATTGGTCCATGATCTTCATAAGAAAAGGAGAATTTTTGCACTTTAAAAAAACCTGAAATTCTAATGTGTTTACCTATTCATTATCAAAATTGATATTTTGAACCTAAATCTCAATCTGAATTTCCAAATTCATATCATGGTTATCAAGGAATACATGTAGTTAATAATTACCTGTCAGAAAACATTTTTACTTTTGAAATTCATAATTAGCCAGCCAATCAGTGGCCGGGTTAAAATTCTGTCCTGGGCTCAATATTCTATACACGAAGGTCTTTTTTTCATTTGGCTGGTTGTTACCTATACCCAACTTGAATACTTTAATTTCGAGATGTTTTAAGTTCTACATGAACAATGTACACAATCGCCATGTTTGCGTTAATACACGTAAATTTACATGTGTAGCTACACCGCATGTATGGGAAACCGTCCTTACGTGAACCTAGCTATTAATAGGACGTACATTTAATCAAAGAAAGGTAATGCACAAACCCAATAACTGACAGGTTCAAAACCTTTTATGTGTGTGGCAGAGCTGTCACCTGTGACACCGAATGTTTAAGCAAAACCGGTGCTATGTTGGGGAAAATACCCGGGAGTTTTGAAACCACAGAACCAAACAAATTCACATCAAAATTCTTTACAAATTTTACATCTACATGTATTGCCGACCCATACATTAACCATTAACTGATGTACCCTGAATATATCCAATCAGCAGGTTCCGATATATTCACCTCTCTATGAAATCTAGTGCCCAAAAGGGGATTCCCCTAAATCTGTGCCCAAAAGGGGATTCCCCTAAATCTGTGCCCAAAAGGGGATTCCCCTAAATCTGTGCCCAAAAGGGGATTCCCCTAAATCTGTTTTTCGGTTGGACCAGACTACTTTCGTAAGAAACGCTTTCTGATTAATATTGAGTGAGATCGTTCGTTCGTTCAAGCAATCGTCTGTTCGCTAACATTACTTATATCATTACATAGGTGGAAATCCCGTGTTTTGATCGCGATCAAATCTAGTTGTAACTTGTTATCGTTTCATATAACAAAACAATTATTGACCTTTCGTAGGTTAATACGAGGAAATGTTAAACCCTTGAAAAAGTGATATTTCCCACGGCCTTCGGCCTCGGGGAATATCACCTTTCTCAGGTTTAACAATTCCTCGTATTAAACTACAAAAAGTCAATATTTGTATAATCTCACCCTAGGGTAAAGACATGCACATGAGATCTTTGCACGTGCCCAACAATGGTATGACGTCACGACAACAGTATCATGACGTCGCGGTAATCGTATTATAACGTCATGATCACGACAACAATGAAATGACGTCACAAAGACGGCGACGACGGCGACCCATTAAGGTCACATCATCCTCGCTTTCATAAGTGACACGTTTATTAGAGACACAAAGTGGTGCACGGGGTAAGAGAAAAAGAATCACTCACCTTCTTTGGGGTGAGACAGGAGATCTCAACCCTCGGGATAAGATTCTTAAGCTGTCAAACATTCGGCAAAGCCTCATGTTCAACCTAGGGTTGAGAATAATAGAATCTTTCACTCCCTTTGGGGTGAGACAGGAGAATCTCAGCCCGAGGAGTAAGATTCTTAAGTTGTCAAACACGAGGCTTTGCCGAGTGTTTGACAGCTTAAGAATCTTATCCCGAGGGTTGAGATCTCCTGTCTCACCCAAAGAGGGTGAATGATTCTTTTTCTCTTACCCCGTGCACCACTTTGTGACGTAATTTCATTGTTGTCGTGACGTTATAATACTATTACCGCGACGTCATGATACTGTTGTCGTGACTTCATACCATTGTTGGGCACGTGCAAAGATCTCGTGTAGCTTGTATTTACCCTAGGCTGAGATAGTACAAGAGGCCCAGAGGGTCTGTATCGCTCACCTGGTTTGTAATGTCAATTAATGTTCTGAATACAGATTCATTGTTTCTTTTCTGAAGGAATTTTAATATTTACATCAAATTCCCCTTTGCCTCCCCCCTCCTGCCCCCAGAGAGTTAGAGCCAAAATTTATACAAACTCTGTTCCCCTTCCCCTAAGGATGTTTGTGGCCAAATTTGGTCACAATCCGTGTAGAACTCCAGGACAAGTAGTGATTTATAGGATTAACCTCTATTTCCCATATTGAGCCCCACCTGTCCTACCCCCGGGGGTCAAAGCCAAAATTTATACAAGTTCTGTTCCCCTTCCCCCAAGGATGTTTGTGGACAAATTTGGTTGAAATCCATTCAGAACTCCAGGACAAGTAGCGATTTATGGGATTTACCTCTAATTCCCCTATTGGGCCCAGCACCTCCTGCCCCCGGGGTATCAGAGCCAAAATTTATACAAACTCTGTTCCCCTTCCCCTAAGGATGTTTGTGGCCAAATTTGGTCACAATCCATGCAGAACTCTAGGACAAGAAGCGATTTACAGGATTTACCTCTATTTCCCCTATTGGCCCCGCCTGTCCTACCCCCGGGGGGGTCAAATCCAAAATTTATACAAGTTCTGTTCCCCTTCCCCCAAGGATGTTTGTGGCCAAATTTGGTTGAAATCCATGCAGAACTCTAGGACAAGTAGCAATTTATAGGATTTACCTCTAATTCCCCTATTGGGCCCCGCCCCTCCTGCCCCCTGGGGGTCAGAACCAAAATTTACACAAGTTCTGTTGCCCTTCTCCCAAGGATGTTTGTGGCAAAATTTGGTTACAACCCATGCAGAACTCTAGGACAAGTAGCATTTATGGGATTTACCTTTAATTCCCGTATTGGGCCCCGCCCCTCCTGCCCTCGGGGGATCAGAGCCAAAATTCATACCAGTTCTGTTCCCCTTCCCCCAAGGATGTTTGTGGACAAATTAGGTTACAATCCATGCAGAAATCTAGGACAAGTAGCGATTTATAGGATTTACCTCGAATTCCCCTATTGGGCCCGCCCCTCCTGCCCCGGGCGGGTCAGAGCCAAAATTCATACAAGTTCTGTTCCCCTTCTCCCAAGAATGTTTGTGGCCAAATTTGGTTATAATCCATTCAGAACTCAAGGACAAGTAGCGATTTATAGGATTTACCTCTATTTCCCCTATTGGACCCCGCCCCTCCTGCCCCCGGGGGGTCAGAGCTAAAATTTATACAAGTTCTGTTCCCCTTCCCCAAGGATGTTTATGGCAAAATTTGGTTACAATCCATGCAGAACTCTATGACTAGTAGCGATTTAAAGGAAATGTTGACGTACGGACGGACGACGGACGCCGCGCCATGACATAAGCTCACCGGCCCTTCGGGCCAGGTGAGCTAAAAATCTCACACCGGTTTAACTGTGGATATCCCTATATGGGGTAGGAGAAAGAAAAATCTCACACCGGTAAAACTGTGGATATACCTGTCTGGGGTAAAAGAAAACTATCTCATAACGACGTTCGTGTGATCATGACGCGATAAAAAGGCTGAAAAGTAACGGTAGTAAAGTATGGGAAACAAAGGATCAAACATAGGTCTGTCAGGTGAACAGAGATATCTCAACCCGAGTGAAAGATTTTGGCTGGTCAACCCGAGGCATGCCTATTAGTCTCACCCGAAAGAGAGTGAACGATTCTATTATTCTTAACCCGAAATGAGTGTGAGCAGTCCTCAGAGTGTTGAAGATGTGAACAATTGGGAACTGTCGGCTTCGTCTGATAACGGAGTATGCTTGATTAACTATACTAAGACTAGTAAGAATATTACCAGCCTTTGCTTTGTCTAATGTATCCTTGTTTTCCAAAGTAAGCAGTTGATCCTTTACTTCCTGTCAGGTTTGGAGAGTAAGGTGATCTCTTCTATGTCAGCGATTCTTGTCGCTTTCTGCATTCGCATGATTCGATTCATCTTTTCTGGTTTGTCCTCAAGTTTAATCATACGCGCTTGTAGGTAATTTGTGTTCGTGCATTAATTCAGATGTTTCCTTCCATAGGTTATCTTCACACTTACAAAGCTCAGACCCAATGGAAATGGAGTCTGTGTTGCTATGGGCGACATCTGCGCGCTTGGTGCAGGATTTGAAGTTGATGAATGATGTGTCAATGTTAGCCGCCTCTCCCCGTCTGTTTGATTAACTAGCAAGTGTTTATCTGGCTAACAAATGAGTACGGGACTAGGAGGTTTTCGTCTTCTGTTTGTTGGCATTAACGAAGTGGTCATATATATATATATATATATATATATATATATATATATATATATATATATATATATATATTATTATACTATGATGCTCGATGCACCGACCATTATTTTAAATTAAATTTTATTTATATCTATCTTTACCATTCCCATTAAAGTTGTATTTCTTGAAATTTTCGCCATCACAAACTGTCATAAAACATACAATGTGTGAATACTGATGCTTCTTCATGATAGTTCACATCCATAAAAGCACCAACATACTATTGACATAGTGGTAAATGTCGCATTAAATATCACACTCTTTGAAAGAACCGCCACTGTCAACGCCATGTTTCAAACTTTCGGGTAATATCGGAAAACCGAATTGCATCATGTGACCAACACCGACAATACCCGTATAGATCGGAACCTCTCAAGTCGTATCATGTGACCAACCTTTACAATACCCGTACAAATCAGAATAGATGGGAGATTTCTGAGCTATTCTAAACGTGTACACATGGAAATATATAATTATTTACATGTACTAACTTTGGAAAATTCGGTAAATATGGGAAGTTTAAATCTTCCAAAAGAGAGAAGAAGAAACTTATGTAGAAAACTTTACATGTTTTTTTCTATGACAAAATGAGAAAAAGTTTTAGAACATACAGCCTGATTGTGACGAGTTTTTGACCTAATTGTAATGATTAACATCACTTTCTAGTATTGTTCTTTGATACATTGTTCTAATTGATCGAATGAGTTTTTTCTGAAATCTTAATGATGACTGAGAAATATTTGGGAAATTGTATAAGATAAATCTCTATCATATGTGGATATGAACTAAGGATGGGGATAACTTACTCGATGGTCATAAAATGCATTAAAAACCGAGGCTTGCCGAGGGTTTTACAATATTTTGTGATGCCGAATATAGACTTTCTCTATTCTTCTTATCCATATACGGAAGAATATTTTTTTCTCTTACCATTCTCTAGCTCTCCATTTTCAGAAATCCGCAACTGCAAATCGATTCTCTATACGTGAAAATTGCGTGAAATGTAAATGCAAATTCCGTTGTTTGCATTCTTGATGGTAAAATTAGCATAGTTTCTGAAGATAGCATTAACATATACATGTGATGAGAAAATAGTAATGGTGTTGATATATACTCCATGATTATTCAATTCGTTCCAAGGTTTCATACTCGCATAGTTGACCAGTGTCTCTTATTTACGAACGTTTGGTAAGCAAAGGGGTATTTTATTCAAATGCAATCGAAATCCAGTTCACTAATTGCGGTATTTAATTTTTGTCATGTATCAGATTTATCTAAGACAAGTCAAAATTTCCATGACAACCTCGAGTGAAAAATTATAGACTGTAGAATAACATTTTTGTGTCGTATTCAATTGTTTCTAATTAATGACCATCTCAAAAAGTCAGCGAACAGTGAGATTTTTGACTGACACCTGAAGTCAATTATTGCTACAAATGTGTATTTACATACACTGTATTATTTATAATTCTGTATTTTACTCCACAAATAAACATTTTTGGATATGAATTGAAATAAAATGACTAGGATTACTTTTACCGTGGAAAGATGTTGCCAGAATCGTAATTGCTGCATTTATAGTACAACATGTATAATCAGCTTTTTTTTTTTTTTTAAATATTAAACAGTATTTATAGCTTCATCGGCTCACATCATTACAACATACATTATACATAACTGTACTATATTACAAACATGAACAGAAATAGAGAAGGATAGCACCTGTTTATGGAGCGATAATGTTGACAACTTTTCTGTATTCCCTACAGCTTTTAACCATACATTGTAGTTATGTTAGCTGTGACAATGATACAGGATTGATCACACCTGGTCTTCCTACGTTTTTGAGATCGTATATCCTTGACGACGTGAATAGTAGCATATTGTACGAGTCGTACTGGTAGAGGTCACATGTGGGTCACCGCCTTGCACTGTTCACGCTGAGGCTGTAGGTAGACTAGTACAGGTATGTCAAGCAGATATCAATGTTCTATCAATTTCTGTTTTAGATTGACCAGATTGATGTTGAAAGCCCGTCATTTTATCGTGCTGGTAGAATATTGATGCAGAGAACACGTCACTGACCACGATAATTGAGAGGTATGTTTAAATATTTACTGATTCGATAAATAAGTGGGTTTGATTATGTTCGTACATGACAACTAAAACTGCTTATCACATCTTATAACCAACATAGGTATACTGAGTAATGTATGTATCTACAGTGTTATCGTTTCATATTGACCATGCGAAAGTATTTGACATTTTAAAATGTTGTTGCTTTATATTGCTTTAGATTATTTGGCGATACAATAATATGGTATTGATTTTCCACATCCTCATCTCAAATTCACCTTTCAATGCTAAGTTTTGCTACAGTAGGTAACTTCCCATATGTTCCGCATGTGTAGTACATAATGCAGGAAGTATTATAGTATTTGACGTAACAATTTTGTTATTTTATAGTCATCACTTTTCATTTTATCGATTTGTAGTATCACATCAAATTCATACCATACATTTGAATCTTTACTGCATCAAGTTAACTGCCTCCATATCTGTACCGTCCATACATAATTTACGCGTGTACCAGTCTCCTATAATGATATATGAAAGTTTTATAAAATATTTCTTTATTACTGGCAATTTTTATGCTTCAGCGAGTTATCTACGCTTGTCACCATGTTTTATGCCTAATTATATGCATTTACATCTACGTTTGTTGCTATCTCTGGGGAAGCTACCTATGGGGAAATACTCGGTTATTTTGCTCCTAGCGATCCAGTTTGTTTGATAACGATGGACTTAACCTTTAAAACAGGTGCATACACAAGAAACATGTTGTATTTTCATTGTTAAAAGATTATTCAAGCATTATGGAATACCGCTGTATATCGATTTTAACGCGAGTCTATCACTTTTGAAGACTGTGTTATTGTATAACGTATCATATTAAACGATCTGTTAAAGTCTTGATAATAATACCGTGAATTTATTTGTAAATACAAAAAATATACTATAGATGCATCAAGGTCATTTTGAAAGAACAAAAAATCGGGGACCTTATGTTTATGTTTGAAGTTCTGAACCTTGAGCCATTAATGGAAGATTTCATTTGAAATACAGTCGCATCAGACTTAAAATGTATGCAAGGAGGACACATTTGGATTAACTACTGGTAGTAAGACATAACCACATACCATTGTATGTATGTAGGACACATATGGATTTACTACTGGTAGTAAGACATACTACATACCATTATGTATGTATCACACATATGGATTTACTACTGGTAGTAAGACATAACCACATACCATTGTATGTATACACATATGGATTACTATGTAGTAAGACATAACCACATACCATGTATGGACACATTGGATTTACTACAAGTAGTAAGACATAACCACATACCATTGTATGTATGTAGGACACATATGGATTTACTACAAGTAGTAAGACATAACCACATACCATTGTATGTATGTGTAGGACACATTTGGATTTACTACAAGTAGTAAGACATAACGACATTCCATTGTATATATGTAGGACACATTTGGATTTACTACAAGTAGTAAGACATAACCACATACCATTGTATGTATGTAGGACACATATGGATTTACTACAGTAGTAAGACATACAATACCATTGTATGTATGTAGACACATATGGATTTACTACAAGTAGTAAGTAACACATACCATTGTATGTATGTAGGACACATATGGATTTACTACAAGTAGTAAGACATAACCACATACCATTGTATGTATGTATCACACATATGGATTTACTACAAGTAGTAAGACATAACCACATACCATTGTATGTATGTAGGACACATATGGATTTACTACAAGTAGTAAGACATAACCACATACCATTGTATGTATGTAGGACACATATGGATTTACTACTGGTAGTAAGACATAACCACATACCATTGTATGTATGTAGGACACATATGGATTTACTACTCGTAGTAAGACATAACCACATACCATTGTATGTATGTAGGACACATATGGATTTACTACTAGTAGTAAGACATAACCACATACCATTGTATGTATGTAGACATGGATTACTACTGTAGTAAGACATAACACATACCATTGTATGTATGTAGGACACATTTGGATTAACTACTCGTAGTAAGACATAACCACATACCATTGTATGTATGTAGGACACATTTGGATTAACTACTCGTAGTAAGACATAACCACATACCATTGTATGTATGTATCACACATATGGATTTACTACTCGTAGTAAGACATAACCACATACCATTGTATGTATGTAGGACACACATATGGATTTACTACAAGTTGTAAGACATAACCACATACCATTGTATGTATGTAGGACACACATATGGATTTACTACAAGTAGTAAGACATAACCACATACCATTGTATGTATGTAGGACACACATATGGATTTACTACAAGTAGTAAGACATAACCACATACCATTGTATGTATGTAGGACACATATGGATTTACTACTCGTAGTAAGACATAACCACATACCATTGTATGTATGTAGGACACATATGGATTTACTACTCGTAGTAAGACATAACCACATACCATTGTATGTATGTAGGACACACATATGGATTTACTACAAGTAGTAAGACATAACCACATACCATTGTATGTATGTAGGACACATATGGATTTACTACAAGTAGTAAGACATAACCACATACCATTGTATGTATGTAGGACACATATGGATTTACTACAAGTTGTAAGACATAACCACATACCATTGTATGTATGTAGGAACACATATGGATTTACTACTGGTAGTAAGACATAACCACATACCAGTGTATGTATGTAGGACACATATGGATTTACTACTCGTAGTAAGACATAACCACATACCATTGTATGTATGTAGGACACACATATGGATTTACTACAAGTTGTAAGATATAACCACATACCATTGTATGTATGTAGGACACATATGGATTTACTACAAGTAGTAAGACATAACCACATACCATTGTATGTATGTAGGACACACATATGGATTTACTACTGGTAGTAAGACATAACGACATTCCATTGTATGTATGTAGGACACATATGGATTTACTACAAGTAGTAAGACATAACCACATACCATTGTATGTATGTAGGACACACATATGGATTTACTACAAGTGTAAGATATAACCACATACCATTGTATGTATGTAGGACACATATGGATTTACTACTGTAGTAAGACATAACCACATACCAGTGTATGTATGTAGGACACACATATGGATTTACTACTGGTAGTAAGACATAACGACATTCCATTGTATGTATGTAGGACACATATGGATTTACTACTGGTAGTAAGACATAACCACATACCATTGTATGTATGTAGGACACATATGGATTTACTACTAGTAGTAAGACATACTACACATACCATTGTATGTATGTAGGACACAAATGGATTTACTACTAGTAGTAAGACATAACCACATACCATTGTATGTATGTATCACACAAATGGATTTACTACTCGTAGTAAGACATACTACATACCATTGTATGTATGTATCACACATATGGATTTACTACTGGTAGTAAGACATAACCACATACCATTGTATGTATGTATGACACATATGGATTTACTACTGGTAGTAAGACATAACCACATACCATTGTATGTATGTAGGACACATATGTGTTTACTACAAGTAGTAAGACATAACCACATACCATTGCATGTATGTAGGACACATATGGATTTACTACTGGTAGAAAGACATAACCACATACCATTGTATGTATGTAGGACACATATGGATTTACTACTAGTAGTAAGACATACTACATACCATTGTATGTATGTAGGACACATATGTGTTTACTACAAGTAGTAAGACATAACCACATACCATTATGTATGTAGGACATATATGGATTTACTACTCGTAGTAAGACATACTACATACCATTGTATGTATGTATCACACAAATGGATTTACTACTAGTAGTAAGACATAACCACATACCATTGTATGTATGTATCACACAAATGGATTTACTACTGGTAGTAAGACATACTACATACCATTATGTATGTATCACACATATGGATTTACTACTGGTAGTAAGACATAACCACATACCATTGTATGTATGTAGGACACATATGGATTTACTACTGGTAGAAAGACATAACCACATACCATTGTATGTATGTAGGACACATATGGATTTACTACTAGTAGTAAGACATAACCACATACCATTGTATGTATGTAGGACACACATGGATTTACTACTAGTAGTAAGACATACTACATACCATTGTATGTATGTAGCACACACTTTGATTTACTAGTAGTAGTAAGACGTAACCACATACCATTGTATGTTAGTAGGATACATATGTTTACTAGTTGATTTTCTGGCTTTACTTTAAGATTTTCTAATAAAAGGAAACATAGAAAAGTACTAGGATTACTAGGTCCAAATTATAGGAGTACGAACCATTACACCGTTCTCTGTAGGCATTGACTCGATGAACAATAGGTTATTGTTTACTGACATCATATCACGCTGCATTGGTGACTTTAGGTTTATTTTCGTTTTACAACATTTGTCAACATTTGCGGGATATCTATGCATTTTCTGGACTCCAATACGTACATAATTTTGTCTCATATACCGGTGGATTGCTAAAGACAAAATCACTTGAAGGGACACGGCAAATGTCCTATGATTCTGATTTTTTATGAAAGAAAATTACGATAATGACATCCACTTTATCCCATTCTTTGTATCTTTCCAGATGGCTGTAACGAAGGCGAGTCGGGATGCGATGGGAGAAGTAAAGACACGACCATTGGAGGGCAAGGACCGCTTCATTCCTTGGATCGTACGGGCACTTATTGTGCTGGGGGTTAGCATTTCTATACATAATTTGGATACCCTACAAACCCGGTTGGACAGTGCCTGGTATTACCTGCGATCCACATGGGCTTTTAACTCCGTCTACTTTGAGTCCTGGCACGCGACACTGACCTACGCTATTGCAATACCTGTTTATCCGTTTGCCTTACATTACATGCCGTTTTTAGATAAGTACAAAGTGCATCCTTCGGTAACGTATGTGCATACAACCGTGATGAATATAATATTTGAAGCAATTATATACCTTACACCATTGATGCTGTTAGATACATTCACGATCAAGAAATACATGGGAGTACAACCGTCCGTCATGGCACAAAAACGCCTTAGTTTTATCCAGACTACCCGACCACTTCCTATAGCCCCACCAACTGTTGGAGGTGTATGTTTTCAACTTGTGACAAGTATCTTGCTATTCGATTTTATGTTCTTTTGTTTTCATCTACTGTTCCACAAAAACGCTTGGCTGTACAAAACTGTACACGCGTTGCATCACAAGCATGACGTCATGCACGGCCGCGTTACAAACTTGCTGACAGTCCAAGAGAGGATAACACTCATTTTATCAGCGAACTACGCGCTTAGATTTATGGGAAGTCATCCATTCACGAGAATGCTGTTTGTACCAGTGTTTATCTTTCTCTTAGTCGACAACCATACCGGATACGATCTTCCATTCGGAATTCATCGAATTATTCCGTTTAATTTGATGGGAGGACCCGCTGCTCACATGGCTCATCATTTCAAAGGAACAACACATTACCAGCCATTCTTTACCTACCTGGATACTCTTCTGGAGAAATATTACGCCCATTCAGTTGGAGGCAATAAGAAGACTGCTGATAACCAACACTGAAAAATGACCATTGGTGTTTGCGATGATCTACTTGTATCACCATTTGGAAAATAAAACGTGTTTGCGGCAAATAGAAAGTATAGTATAAATAGAAAGGAGAGACGCGCGGACAAGCTTTAGAGCGATATTCCAGGAATAGGTACCAGCCCATCGAATTGTCCAAAACCGGAAAGCAGGCTACAAAACTTATATAGGCTTCCTTTGATAAACAATGGCCGCCTTAATTAGTAATGAACGGAAATATTGAGTCACCATTTCATCTTTTATATTTCAATTTGTATAACCTACGCCATTGTAATGTTGTATCAAAATAGTTCACACGAAAACGGTTTTATAAATTGACAAAATAATGAAATGTACAAGGTGTTTCAGATATTGATATGTGTATTTGATGCGAAATCCACTAAGTCATTATCGCTCAGACGTAACATTGATAATTGTTTTCTATTTTATATCATCTTAATTAAGACCATAAATTTTGATCACTTAAAGGCCCACTACCTTTCCGGAGCAAAATATAAAGATTTCTTGAAACATTAATTACCTCAGACAAGGACATAGTCATTCAGATCCCCCGCCAATGGAAGATATCAAAGCTGAAGTAAGTTTGATTGTGGAGACTTATGTGTATGAAAAAAAAATAGGAAAAAGGAAGTTGAGCTAAAGAAAGATGGAGTATAATTCAAGTAGAGCGGGGCTGCAATTGTTGAATCAGGTATACAGCCTTGACATTTATATTAGATTATATACACAAAGATGGGTGGAGTTTTGCAAAGTAACATTTACCACTTACCATATTTTCAGCAATGTTTCAATGGTAACGGAAAAAGTGCAAAAAATGAAAACCCAAAAACAGCAAAAGGTACTACTAGACCATAAAAAGAATGTGTCTATGAAGTTTCGTGGAAATATCTCTGCTGGTTTTAGAGTTGTGCTCCGGAAACGATTCTTACACAAAAATCTGCCATTTTCAGCAATGTTTCCATGGTTACAGAAAAAAGTACAAAAAGTGAAAACCTTAAAATAGCAAAAGGCACTACTAGACCATAAGACCAATGTGTCTATGAAGTTTCGTGGAAATATCTCTTCTGGTTTTAGAGTTATGCTCCGGAAACCATTCGTACGGACGGACAGAAGGACGGACGGAACCCATTTGTTTAAAATATATACCTATGGCCTAAGATGAGGTTACAACACCAAACATATGCAAGATTTCCTGCGTAATATATGTTAACAATGGGGAATCATTTCGCTGTTTTACCGTCTGCCGCAGTGATAGTCAACTACCGCGCGGTATTTAGGACGACGGGGAAAACATAAGACGACCCACGTTATGAAAATTAACATTTTATTTATTTTAATTGAATTGTGTAGGAGGTGATAATAAGTGTAGTATTAACGTTAAGTTAATAACTTTTGCCACCTCTACAAAATTATTAATCTCGTTTTACATTCCCATTTTAAAAAACAAAAACCGTTTCGGAAAGGTAGTGGGCCTTTAAGATGAAGTATCATGTGTCCCATTGCAATCACCTCTGTCCATTGTAGTGTTTAGTCCATCGTTCGTCTTCCGTCGTAGGTCTGTAAACAATTTACATCTTCGATTTTTCCAAGACTATTGAAGTAAATCCAGCGGTATTTTACAAACCCCTTCTATGGCTTCGAGACATTTTTAATCATTATTTACATGTACCAAAGTCCATAAGGGTGTGAGAGGAGCCAAAAGGGGTAAAATTGACTTACATTTTTGACAAACTTGGTCAAATTGTCCATAACTCATAAATGTTTCTAATGTTTTATATTATTGTTTTACCGAAATTCCATATCTCATAATATTTTGGTCATATTTCTATACTATATACATAAACCGTCAGTCATGACTTACAACAAGAGCCTAGTTTAAGCATGGGAGCAAAGTATGTTGACGCGTATCTTTGTGTATGTTTTAGAATTCAGGATTTCGCTTATCAAGTAAATACTGTGTACGCTATCCTCAGGGACAGCTCAAAACTAGTCTATGTTGTATCAGGACAAGTATCTATGATATCCAATCAATGATAATATAGAGTATGTAACTAACCAATCGGTAAACAGCGTTTTACCAGTAGTGAGCAAATCGTTTGTCTATCTCACTCGGGGCCAATCTTTTTGTATGATCAGGTCAATCATTCACAAGTACGCTTTATTGAAAAACAATTGTCGAAGACTGATCTCTGATATTTGTTTGATTTTGGTAGTAATATACAGCGCATGATTACTTGTAAGATAATTCTCGTTTTATTGACAAAAGTAAATGAGAAGGAATCCTTGTTAGTGTTTCCCACAGGAAAAAAAAGGGCATGGTGCTGGGTTTTGAAAAGGGCACCTTGACCGCGTTAAATAATCATCAGAGGGGCACAAAGGTTATATCGACAACTTCCAATACATGGGGAAATCTTTAAAACTGTCTTGTTGTTTATTTAATTCTGGTTCAACTTAATATCATTTAAATGCTTTAAACTCTCTGAGTTGCTAAGTAATATCAGGACATCTATTTAATTATTCTGAGTGAAAAAAATGATTTTGAAAATTGTAATCTGCAGATCATATGATCATGACTATAACTGATTCACAAGAAAGATCTAAATTTCATTTATATTAATTAAAAGAATGGGAAAATTCAAAATGTATTCCTTTATTTCTATCCAATTACCTTTATTTTATATATATCTTTATTTAAATATTAAAAATACTGTATTGATTTGAATAAGATAACATGTTTCATAATAATGGACAATTAATTAAAATAATGTTCTAAATTTATAAGCACTAAATTAAGAAAATACAGATAAGTGTTGGAGTAGTTTGCAAAATATTTCAATTTAATCTGATAGAGAAAAAATGATTTCTTTTTAATTTGATTTATTTTAATTACTTTACTATTAATAATTTTATTATTATTAAGATATCTTTTCTAAAAATAAATTCACATCGAAATTCTAAAAAAATTATACCGTTTTCGTTTTTTAAAAACGTGAATATTAGTAAAATCCGGAAATTCAATACCTCCGGATCTACTATTACAATACACCCAAAATGGCGGCCATTACGATTGCAAATCTTGTGACATCAATCCGATATAGATAGGCCTATTAAACATTAAAAACGTGAGTAAATCATTTACAGTTGTAAGCAGTATTTGTTTTTGAAGTAATGCTCACTAGCTGTAGTCATAAAACTTATTGAAAGGCCAGCTGATTGTTTTCTAGGCTGCCGATCGGCTGCTTGACTACTGCTTACGTAATACACAGACCTGAAAGTGACACCACAAGCCAAGGTGGAAATAGCCCAAGGCTGTTAATTAGGGCCACTGGGGTGTTGGTCAGGGGGTCAGGGAGTGGTCACACTTCTTTTGTTTACTTAATTATCAAGCCATTACCTGGTATTTGGTAGTTTAGTAGAAGTGTACTGGGGACAAACAGGGCACGGCGTTAGGTCATAGGGGCATGGCGTCAAGTAAAAAGGGCACGGCGCGGCGCCATGCTAATCGGGGCTGTGGGAAACACTACTTGTTTACAATAAAAAAACCACCTATCCATTCGCGTGTCAATGAATTTAGTAGGATCAGAATAACAATATTATAGTGTATAATATAATATATTTACGTTTACTTGTCACCTCTACAATATAAACTAACCAAGGCAAAGTGAAGTATATGACGGTATAGCTGACATCCAAAACGTGACCATTATGACGTCACTAATGTTGACGTGGTGATGTCAACTGATCACCGTCAAAATGGCTGTTCCATCTTATGGATGAAATCGTCGTTGATAAACGGTTTTCCAGGTCTAGCTTCAACAATGTTAATACAAAAACCCTAAAATGAGTTGATGATGTAAATTTAAGCATTAAACTATCTTCCTGTGGCATCTATGGTCTATATATAGATACCAGAGCTTCAATCATCTTATTATGCGCTAGCGCACATTATGAAAATTATCTGCAAAGCTCTGTCATCTATATAGACCATAGATACCATAGGAAGATAGTTTAATGCTTAATAATATATGATAATTATATATCCGGATATAATACAACTATATCTAATATAGGCTATGATAGTGAGGATAAATATATCTATATATAAACTGAACGTGAGGTGACGTAATTCTTACAATAGCATATCATTACAAAAGGCTTAGTTTAGGAAATAACAAACTTGTGTTTTATTTCAGACAAATTGTTAGTCATATATCTTATTTGAGCGCTTTTTGCTCTGTATATGTGGCATTACCATCTGTTATATAACCGGTAACGTATTTATATTTATATATTTACATTTTCACTGCAGTCTCATTATGTAACCTTACCAAACTCAGTTGTCAGTCATATAGACAATGAACTTCAAGCGCTTATTGTGACGTCATTATCATTGTAACGTCACAATTGTGCCAGCGATTACGAAAAATGGCTGTTCAAAATGGCTGTTCCATCCATGACGATAACGAATGATTATTTCATTATAGATACAATATTTCTTGGGATTTCATTATAAAATTATAACCAACAGTAAATATAAGCATTGAACGTCTTTCAGTTGGCGCGCTTCGTGAAATTTGCCTCTGTCCAGTTTGAATTCATATTAGCTATGAATGCCAACTGAAAGACGTTCAATGCTTAAATAACTTCGGTACATTGTGACGGTTGATAGCAAAAAAAATCCAGCTATATTTTGTTGGCAATTTTGTGCGTTTGGTTTTAATATGAAAGAATATACTTATTTAATACTTACGATATATAGTTTGACAATTAAGATATATTCTGTAGTAGAACGTCACATTTGTTGTATAAATTCCTTCTACTCCCCTAGCTTTTCCTCGTGATTTCTGCTTCTAGAATTTGTTCTTAATTATCAACAGTAACATTGTTAAATTATCGTTTGGATCCACTTTCTATTATTTTCTCAATTTGCACTTTTTTTCTTTATCAATATGAAAGTGGTTGATATTTGAACTTTTTTAAGTGAAAATCATCCAATTCGGCAAAAAGTAGGAATGTGTGTGAGAAGAAAAAATATTGAATTTTGTCTATGAATAAACTCATGTAAAAAAATACAAAAAAAAAAGAAACTTCAATACTTTGCCAGAAAAACCATGTGTAATTCTACATCTTCCATACACTGTATTAGTTACACGGAAGTTTAGATATCCTTACTTATAAATGCATAAGCCAGGGGGTTATTACACGATCGTGAATTTCATTATGCATATTTTTTGCATCATAAATCCGAACTGGTCGTATCGTAATGTGTTTTATTAAAATTACAATAAAATAATGCGCCTTTGTTATAATTTACAAAAAAAAAAAAAAAAAAAAAAAATGCACAAACCCAATCGACTTTTTTCATACAAAGAGTTTCAGAATTCATCAGCAATTACAACCGGGGGGACAACCCATCGTTTGGAAACCCAGAAAAGTTAAAATTATCAACATAACTATTAATACTGAAGTAAGAAATATTAGTATACGTGTTATAAAGCTCATCACGTATAGGAATAATACCGAAGGGAAATTAATGGAGCGCAAACTATTACTTGTAATTGTTGGTACCTTGCAGGTTTCTTTTTTGTCTGACGATGGCTGCGAGTATTAATCCGCAGCTCTCCTTTCTTTGTGATACTGATCGAATTCAGGAATTTGTATGTTTCGTGGTTGTATTTATGCAAATATACTTTTCGACCCCCAAAAATGCAACGAAGGAAAATAAAGAATTTAAGATTGTGTTCGGTTGACAAGAAACGCACGCATAATTTTCACAGTATACATATATTCCATCTACAAACGTTTACACTTGTCAAAGATACACCAAATAATGATTAAACATAAAGTCAACTTTAATGTAGCTGATGTGTATTCCTACATTCTAATCATCAAGAGAAAACTATTTGAAATAAAGTCATCTATTTTTAATATTGACAAAATTACTTTTTGCTAATTCTGATTTCAAAGCCATTCTAATATCTATAACATTCAAACATACCAAGTCATCTAGGGATGCATGTCCTGAAATTGATTCACAATTAAGCAGGAACTATCAAGGTCTATTTTAACTGCGTAAATAACCACTCAATGAAAATAATCAGTACGATTTTTATGAGGTTTTACACATTAATAAAAATGACGATGAAATATCAAATATGGTTATTTTTGGCTATTTGCACATTCACCAAAGAAAGTCTGCTTCAGTTGAACCAATAGAGAGTTATATCATTCAGAATATTTATGACTTAGACATATCTATAATTGTCACTGTTTCTGTATCGATAAAAAAGTTGGAGCGAATCTGTTTATTTCCCAATAACTTGAGTGCAGAACGTGACCCGATTCGGTGCGTATGGATGCATGTAAACATTGGCGGATTTGCTTTGACATTCTAGAAAATCGCGTATCAATATTTACAAATAACACATATAGGTGACAATCGGAGACATACAATCACACAGATTTATTGTTTTGAATGTGGTGTTGCTATTTAACATGAATAAAATAAGTGAATTATAAATACTGTTTTTTGTGACGTCATAGAAAAAGAGCGAATGAAGCTGTCAGTCAAAGGCGCGCTTTTTCTGAATGGCTGTTGTGCACGGTGAAACATGACGACAGTATAATTTTGACGGCGAATAGCACAAGTAAATGATTGTATCTGATTGATTTTATTGTTTAGAAAAATATTGTAAATATCAGGATTAACCTCTTTCTTTGCGCAATATACCTCGTGCTCCATTGGGTTTATCATTTCATAAACTAAACAAAGTAGGAGGTTAATCCTTGAGTATTTTAATTAAATTATCATGTTCTACTGGAATGCAATGGTCTAGCGTAACCAATCGTATAAATGAATATGTTCTGAAATACTAAAACAAAAACAAACAATTGATTTATTAGTGGTACTGTTCAAAGCAAAATTAACTTCGTCAAAGAGAATTTGGACGCCGAAGAGTTCGAGAATGAAAAGTTAACATCAGCAATGTATTCTTATTACGCCTCATTGGTTAACCTCTCAAAATAATCACACAACTAAAGACTCCATGAGATCCTGTATCAGATGCATTTTACATATTATGTGGCAGTACAAGGTACATCAGTTATTACATGTGACTTTGCTTTTTTTTTTTAATTATGAGTTTCGGCCATATCGGGGCTAGTAAAATGTGTAAATGAACAACATATATATGGATACAAGGATTTTATATTTTCAGTTCACATTTTAAAACAATTGCACAATGAAATTTTGTAGAACAAATTGATAATTATAATTGCACAATATAAATTTTGTAGAACATATCGATGAATATTATTGCACAATGTAATTTTGTAGAATATATCGATAAATATTATTGCATAATATAAATTTTGTGGAATATATCGATAAATATTATTGCACAATATAAATTTTGTAGAATATATCGATAAATAATATTGCACAACGTAATTTTTGTAGAATATATCGATAAATATTAACAGGTTCAAAATGTTTTTCCAATTATTTTATATACTTAAAACAACAGTCTCAATAATATGTACCATTATTTTATATACTTAAAACAACAGTCTCAATAATATGTAAAGATAAAATAAAAATCTGTAAGTTTGCAAAGTAGAACAAAAACGTATTGCACATACACTTGATAATGCAAGTGATGACTTATTTTCAGTCTTTTACTGTAGACACAAACTGTTGATTTTTATTACTAGTATTGGAATGTTTCCATCAATTATATGATTAGGTATTGTTGGTATGGTTACACAATAAATATGTTTTCTCAACAGACAACTCTTAAAACGAAATAAAATAAACGTATCAAATGCTGTATACGTGTTAATAAAACAAAGTTACATCGATCATAATTAATAAGTAAAATCAATAAATAAAAAGAATAGAATTCGCTTAAACAAATGCTGACTAGGTGAGATTTCTAGTATAAATAATAATGAAATACATTTAGGAATACAACTTTTTTTTGCACTTCTTAAACGCTATATTCATCATCACATTTCTTTTGTAAACTATAGGATTAGTGTGAGCAGCAATAAGATAATTCTAAGTCTGTTTTAACCAAAGTGACCACATACAAACAAATGTATAAACACAATCAATGAGACTTATTTAACATTGTATCATCACTTATCACAAACCCTTACACAAGCTATACAATAACTTGATCTCCAACCATTAAACACATGTCATAATACAACAGGTTGCAACAAGTGACCATACTTTATGCAAGGTATGTACTGTTTACTGGAGAGGTGTATTGCAATCTCTTCCGGTGTAATCTGCAACAATTATAAACAATATGTGCATTAACATACTTTTCATTAACAACACATCACATCACATCATCCATCTCCTGTAGTCCATACCATTGGTGTTGATGAAGAGGTATGTGTTTCTTGCCATGCCTAATACTAGTGGGTCCCACTTAAACGGGATAATACCAATGTTGAAATTAAAAATTACTACACGTGTACATAATAAGTGATTTTTTCAATGACGTATACGTGGCTTTAACAAAACTAACGAACGTAGCATATTACGAAAAACCTGGTATAATTATTGGGAGGGGGATCTCAGTAACCCTCGAGGGTTTTTTTCTAATTTTTCTTCGTTTTAGTTAAAGAAAACCAAACTTAAATCAAGAAAATAAACTTACGGCCACATGGATCCAGTCTCTCACATTTGTCCCCAACAAATCCAGGCGGACATGAGCATCGGAACGATCCCTGAGCATCCTCGGAACAGGTGCCCCGTACACAGGGCTCAGACTCGCACCCAACTACACTGCTCACACACAACTCTCCCTGGTAATTAAAAAAGTAGTTCAGAAAACAAATATCAATAGAAGCAGAAAAGAATACTCTCTTAATTAAATTCAATCTTGATCATTTACTCATATTAGAAAATTGAACATTAACACAAATACAAGTTTCACTAATACGTAAATGAATCTGAAAGGTAGGCTAAACCAGTTCCCTAATATATATACATTTAAAGATGCTCTGCCGCCAACAGAGCATAAACGATACTCATTAATTGAACAATAATTGATGTTTTATGATGTATATATATATATATATATATATATAGGTCTAATAAACGCAAAAAAAAATATTTAAAAAAATGCATTTGGAACATGCGCACTCAGTATTTCATTCCATATATCACATAGTACCATGGAATTTTTTCGGGACACAATTAATATTTTTTTCATATTTTTATCTTCAAGTAAAATTAAAAGCTCAAACTTTTCAATGGTGGTAATGGTGTAAAGTAGATAACTTTTGTAACTGAAGAAAAATATTAATTCGTCTGCTCCTGTTTTGACAGAGAAAAAATAGCATTTGTCAGCAGTAGAACATCTTTTATGCCTTTACAATATTTTCATATTCTTAACATACACGTACTGAGAATCCTGGATAGCAGTCACATACGACAGTGTCATTGTTAATCCAACAGTCCCCCTGCTGATTACAGACGTCTGCAGTACATTGATCTAAAGCGAGAACACAAGTAGTTTATAATACTGCTGGCTTTATACAATTATAAACAGAATGATAAAAATGAAATGACACAACAATTCTTCATCTTATTACAGGGAAAATAGAATATTTTTCTAATGTACTATTTAGAATACTTCATAATGTCTTGAGATTTCAAACAAAGCCAGATGCAACAAATGAATATATTATCCACTGAAAAATAAAGATCGAAGAATACTTTTGACAATTGTATTGCATGTGGAATGTTTTGCATTTCAAATTTTCAAGTGATCACATTTGAGATCAGAAAACAGCAAATGCTTCTAGTTGATAAACAACTATTTATATAAAACGTTTCATATAATTTCACAGTTTCATATTTTAATGTATCCCTTACCAATGATCTGACAGAACCAGCCGGTGACTCCTGCTGGACAAGTACAGAAGACACCATACTCATCCACGTTACACTGGCCTTCGCTTTCACACGGATTTGGGTAACACGAGGTCACCAACGTCTCACAATGTACACCTGGACAGAAAGGTAGGGATAACATAAAACCGTTAGAGTCACACGAGGTCACCAACGTCTTACAATGTATACCTGGACAGAAAGGTAGGGATAACATAAAACTGTTAGAGTCACACGAGGTCACCAACGTCTTACAATGTATACCTGGACAGAAAGGTAGGGATAACATAAAACTGTTAGAGTCACACGAGGTCACCAACGTCTCACAATGTACACCTGGACAGAAAGGTAGGGATAACATAAAACTGTTAGAGTAACACGAGGTCACCAACGTCTCACAATGTACACCTGGACAGAAAGGTAGGGATAACATAAAACTGTTAGAGTCACACGAGGTCACCAACGTCTTACAATGTATACCTGGACAGAAAGGTAGGGATAACATTATATACTGTTAGAGTCACACGAGGTAAACAACGTCTCACAATATACACCTGGACAAAAAGGTAGGGATAACATTAAACTGTTAGAGTCACACGAGGTAAACAACGTCTCACAATATACACCTGGACATAAAGGTACGGATAACATTATACTATTAGAGTCACACGAGGTAAACAACGTTTCAAAATGTACACCTGGAAAGAAAGGTAGGGATAACATTAAACTGTTTACAGTCACGCGAGGTAAACAACGTCTCACAATGAACCCCTGGACAGAAAGGTAGGGATAACATTATACTGTTAGAGTCACACGAGGTCACCAACGTCTTACAATGTATACCTGGACAGAAAGGTAGGGATAACATTATATACTGTTAGAGTCACACGAGGTAAACAACGTCTCACAATGTAAACCTGGACAGATAGGTAGGGATAATTTTATACTGCTAGAGTAACACGAGGTAAACAACGTCTCACAATGAACACCAGGACATAAAGGTAGGGATAACATTATACTGTTAGAGTCACAAGAGGTAAACAACGTCTCACAATGTATACCTGGACAGAAAGGTAGGGATAACATTATACTGTTAGAGTCACAAGAGGTAAACAACGTCTCACAATGTTCATCTGGACAGAAAGGTAGGGATAACATTAAACTGTTAGAGTCACGCGAGGTTAACAATGTCTCACAATAAAGTTCATTCCAATGAATATCTTACACAATAAAGTTCATTCCAATGAATATCTTACACAATAAAGTTCTTTCCAGTGAATATCTTACACAACAAGAGGCCCAAGAGGCTTTGACGGTCACATGTTTGCAGATACAGAAAGAGCATTGCAACGTTGGTTTAAATCTGTAAAAATTATTTACGAATTAGAATAAACGAAAGTTAAACCTTCCTATTAGAATTTTTATTTTTTTTGTTTTTCATTTTGATAGTTAATGTATTATGTTACGGAACCTTATGCTTAAAATTCTAATTTGCTTTGCCAACGTTAAACAACAAAACCAAACTAGAAGTCAGTCAGTGTCAGTGATTTTATAAATTTCACTTTTTATTCTATGAAGATTATTTGGTTCCACCAAACCTGTGAGTTCAGATAATTTTTTGAAATTTTAGCCTATTTGACCCATATTGGCCCCGCCCCTCTGGCGCCTGGGGGTCGGCCAGGATTAATATGGATATGATGTTAAAATGCTATCTCATGCTAATAATTCTAACCCAGTTTGACTATTTTCCTATGAAAACAAAGCAAGTTATGTTCATAAATGTGTTTTTCCTATATAAACTATAGTAAATTTGACCCCCTCCCCAGGGGAAAATCTGAGATCCCAGGGCCATGAAATTCACAATTTTTGTAAAGGGCCTAAAACCTTCCAATCTATCAAGAGTATCTGCTTCCATCAAACCTGTGAATTCAGAAGAAGATTTTTGAAGTTTTAGCCTATTTAACCCCTTTTGGCCCCGCCCCTAAGACCCCTGGCGGTCAGCCAGGACCAATATGGATATGACGATAAAATACTATCTCAGGCTAATAATTCTAACCCAGTTTGACTAATTTCCTATGAAAAATAAGCAAATAACGTTCATAAATGTGTTTTTCCTATTTAAACTACAGTTAACTAGACTCCCTCCCCAGGGGGAAACATGAGACCCAAGGGTCATATAACTCACAATTTTTGTAAAGGACCTTAAGACCTTTCCATCTATGAAGAGTATTTGATTCTACCAGTTCGTGAATTTCAGAAGAAGATTTTTGAAGTATTAGCCTATTTGGTTCCTGTTTGTTAATAGGATTCAATGTCCATCTTATATGGATTATTCTGACATCATTTGACTAATTTCCTATCATAAATGACCACATAATGCTTCAAAATATGTTTTCACTATATTAACTTTAGTAAACTTAACCCCCTCTCCAGGGGAAACATGAGACCTCAGGGTCATATAATTCACAATTTTTGTAGAGGGCCTTGAGACCTTTCAATCTATGAAGAGTATTTGATTCTTTGATTCTACCACATCTGTGAGTGTAGAAGAAGATTTTAAAATTTTAGTCAATTTTACCCCTTTTGGCCCCTCCAACAGCTCCCTGGGGGTGGGGGGTCATATAATTCGCAATTTTGATTGGCCTTATGCCTTAGAAGGTTTGTGCAAAATTTCATTGAAATTGCTTCCGCTGTTTTTGAGAAGAAGTCGAAAATGTAAATTGTTTACGAACACACGACACACGACGCCGGGCAAAAGGCGATTAGAATAGGTCACTTGAGACTTCATCTCAGGTGACCTAATAAAGT
Organism: Argopecten irradians; assembly: GCF_041381155.1. Taxonomy (NCBI): domain Eukaryota; kingdom Metazoa; phylum Mollusca; class Bivalvia; order Pectinida; family Pectinidae; genus Argopecten; species Argopecten irradians. The sequence continues at coordinate 1,339,116 of NC_091139.1, forward strand.
TCATTCCAATAAATATCTTACACCATAAAGTTCATTCCAATGAATATCTTACACAATAAGGTTGATTCCAATGAATATATAATATTACACAATTAAGTTCATTCCAATGAATATCTTACACAATTAAGTTCATTCCAATGAATATCTTACACAATAAGGTTGATTCCAATGAATATATAATATTACACAATTAAGTTCATTCCAATTTTACCCCTTTTGGCCCCTCCCACAGCTCACTGGGGGTGGGGGTCATGTAATTCGCAATTTTGATTGGCCTTATGACTTAGAAGGTTTGTGCAAAATTTCATTGAAATTGCTTCCGCTGTTTTTGAGAAGAAGTCGAAAATGTAAATTGTTTACGAACACACGACACACGACGTCGGGCAAAAGGCGATTAGAATAGGTCACTTGAGACTTCATCTCAGGTGACCTAATAAAGTTCATTCCAATAAATATCTTACACCATAAAGTTCATTCCAATGAATATCTTACACAATAAGGTTGATTCCAATGAATATATAATATTACACAATTAAGTTCATTCCAATGAATATCTTACACAATTAAGTTCATTCCAATGAATATCTTACACAATAAAGTTGATTCCAATGAATATATAATATTACACAATTAAGTTCATTCCAATTTTACCCCTTTTGGCCCCTCCCACAGCTCACTGGGGGTGGGGGTCATGTAATTCGCAATTTTGATTGGCCTTATGACTTAGAAGGTTTGTGCAAAATTTCATTGAAATTGCTTCCGCTGTTTTTGAGAAGAAGTCGAAAATGTAAATTGTTTACGAACACACGACACACGACGTCGGGCAAAAGGCGATTAGAATAGGTCACTTGAGACTTCATCTCAGGTGACCTAATAAAGTTCATTCCAATAAATATCTTACACAATAAAGTTCATTCCAAGGAATATCTTACACCATAAAGTTCATTCCAATGAATATCTTACACAATTAAGTTCATTCCAATGAATATCTTACACAATAAGGTTGATTCCAATGAATATATAATATTACACAATTAAGTTCATTCCAATGAATATCTTACACAATTAAGTTCATTCCAATGAATATCTTACACAATAAGGTTGATTCCAATGAATATATAATATTACACAATTAAGTTCATTCCAATTTTACCCCTTTTGGCCCCTCCCACAGCTCCCTGGGGGTGGGGGTCATATAAAAATTCGCAATTTTGATTGGCCTTATGCCTTAGAAGGTTTGTGCAAAATTTCATTGAAATTGCTTCCGCTATTTTTGAGAAGTCGAAAATGTAAATTGTTTACGAACACACGACACACGACGTCGGGCAAAAGGCGATTAGAATAGGTCACTTGAGACTTCATCTCAGGTGACCTAATAAAGTTCATTCCAATAAATATCTTACACAATAAAGTTCATTCCAAGGAATATCTTACACCATAAAGTTCATTCCAATGAATATCTTACACAATTAAGTTCATTCCAATGAATATCTTACACAATAAGGTTGATTCCAATGAATATATAATATTACACAATTAAGTTCATTACAATGAAATATCTTACACAATTAAGTTCATTTCCAATGAATATCTTACACTATTAAGTTCATTCCAATGAATATCTTACACAATTAAGTTCATTCTAATGAATATCTTACACAATTAAGTTCATTCCAATGATTATCTTACACATTAAAGTTCATGAGAAGTCGAAAATGTAAATTCCAATGAATATCTTACACAATGGAGTTCATTCCAATGAATATCTTACACAATGGAGTTCATTCCAATGAATATCTTACACAATTAAGTTCATTCCAATGTATATCTTACACAATAAAGTTCATTCTCATTAATATCTTACACAATAAAGTTCATTCCAATGAATATCTTACACAATAAAGTTCATTCCAATGAATATCTTACACAATTAAGTTCATTCCAATGAATATCTTACACAGTTGATTTCATTCCAATGAATATCTTACACAATTAAGTTCATTCCAATGAATATCTTACACAATAAAGTTCATTCTCATTAATATCTTACACAATAAAGTTCATTCCAATGAATATCTTACACAATAAAGTTCATTCCAATGAATATCTTACCGAATAAAGTTCATTCTCATTAATATCTTACACAATAAATTAAAGTTCATAAGACAAAGACGAAAATTACAAAACATCATAGTAGCGGGTGCTACATCATTGATGATCACGTCCAACAACTTGGTAAAGGTAAATGTTTTATTCAGTAGTATTATAAACTCTAAAATAACAAAGTACAGCAAACAAAGAACATTAATGGATGTTACACAATCTACTCTAAAATAACAAAGTACAGCAAACAAAGAACATTAGTGGATGTTACACAATCTACTCTAAAATAACTAGGTGAAGTTAAAACGGATTTTTCTAATTACATTACTACTTTTTAAGTTTGATTAGAATTGAAGTTGCAGAAATAAAACAAGTCTTAAAGTCAAATGTGTTGACACTGTTGCCTAATACTGACACAAAAATAAATAACACCATAGTCCTGCTCTTACTACAATCATCGTGGGTGAGAACATTTCTGAGTGCAGGGTTTGACATTTACACAAAATTGACTCTGACAACGATATAACCCCACCTTAGTAACAAAAATTGTGAAATGCACAATAATAAATTAACTAGAATTATGTCTGTAAGACATAAAGTGCTCGCTAACTACTTACTAAAACCTTATTTTCCAGAACGTTATGCATCTACATTGTACATGTATAAGGCTCCTAAGGTGAGATATTTTGTACATACAAAACTGTAACACCTAATTGTACTCACAAGCCATAAATGAAAATCAATGTAATCCTCGGCATAACTTTATGTACAAGTGTACGTAGAGTACGTAGCACTAGCACTATCGATCATTATCCTTGGAGATAGATGGTTTATGTCCTTGATCTTGAACTGTATATGGTAATAAATAATTTGCTTTAAACTTAACGTCATCAGAACTATAAATGTGAAATTACTTTGAACACTGTTACAGCACTTTATACAGCACCTGTCCAGTCTCTGTTCACTTAGGTGACTTACCTGTGTTATGCTTGAATGCCTTTCTGGGGGACCATCAGAACTAGAGTTCAGGGCACCCGGACTGATATTGTATAAATGTTTTTATTATTCTGTTTCAGATCACCTTCCCAGGCAAGGCTGGGGGATTTTATAAATATATACCTCTTCAGAACCATAGCAGAATTGCGGGCTATGGTCCACTGGGTTTAGTACACGATAGTGCAACGTACATGTTTACCTAGGACCTAGGAGGTGGAAGAATCCTACCTCTAGCCTATCATGATATGAAATAAATGCAATTCTTCCTGCCTGAGCAAATGCGGATGCGGGCTATGGTCCACTTGCCCTGGGTTAGTACACGATCTAGTGCATGCACGTCGTACATGTTTACCTAGGACCTCCGGGAAACAATGGTTGTCTCGGCCACAGGGGCGCTTTCAGAAGGAAGAGGGGGAGCAATGGATGGCGTCCGAAACTTCTGTAGAGAACCCTGACACACACCAGGTTGAAAGGAGGGAATGTCATAATTCAACGATGTCCACACTCCCAATCTGCATGCCCTATCGTCGGGGATTTAGATGCCATTGAACTTCGACTTCTCTCTGGGAAGGAATGATAGCCGAATTTGAGCATAAAGTTTCAGGACCAGACGGGTGTTCTATGCGCACCAAGATTCCCGCAACTAGGTGGAGCATGTAGGAATCGTCGAAATTAGATGTGGAACATCTAATTCCCCTGGATGTGACAGAAAACCTCACGACATACATCGCAGCAGCCTTGTGGAAAACCATAGGAAGCTGTCGTGAGCCCGAAAGGCATGCACGGAACTGAAAAAACCTTCCGTTGCAAGTGAAACGGATGAATTTCCGTGGCCTACTGTCTATGATGGGAGATGTAGGAAGTAGGAATACTTTCAGATATTACTGTAAGTAAGCCCACATCCCCTCTCCTATGCTCCGTGGAGTCCTCACATCTTGAAGAGAGGAGGAATCATACGTGCCGTCACTTAAGATCTTTGAATGAGGACGCCCAGCTCCGCGATTTTTCAGAACCAGAGAAACGATTCCTTGAATAAAAGCCTGGAGTGCATTCCACCATAGGCACCTCCTCGGACCGCTCCCTTTTTTTTAAGCAATGGTCCTTACTTCCTCCTGGATGGCAAGTGGTCCTTTTCTTGATCCCCCGGTGGAGGGTACAAGATAGGTCTTGATGCCAAGCGGCGGATCCCACGCAAGAGGGCGAAGTTGCCCAACCCATCCTTGACCACAGACCAAAGGCCCATGTGTCCACTGGATGACATTTCCCTTCCACTCTGGGAGGAATAAGGACAGACGACCTCCTACAGGAATATCGGGTCCGAGGAAGATCGAGACCCTCACTATGGCGGGAGAATCGCTACCCTAAGACCCGAAACTAGAATCCTGCGGGAGAGAAGGACCGGAATCTAAAAAACTGGAGGTGAGCGGAAGTCCCTCCAGAACAGACCCACTCGTCCTGAGAATAGGCAGTAGGAACTCTTCTCATCTTACCTCCCAGGAGGCGTTCTTGCCCCCTTCGTTACCCTTCTCCCTAGTTGCCTTTGTAAGTAAGGCTGTCGACCTTCGGCTGTGCAGCTAGACTGAGGAGCTGAAGTTCCTAGAATTCTTTCTTGGGAGGATCGGACCACTGCGAGCTGGGTACCTGGCCTTCACGGTCTGCAAAATTCTTCAAAAGCAAGTGGCAGGAGGCGACCGAGTCCTCCTTCAAAATGAAACAGAAGGAAGAGTCCCTCCAAAAAGAAAGGTGGAACCCATGAGAAGGGGGCAGTCATACAATCGGGAACGGTAAGGTTTCTTCGACCGGGCGGTGTTTTCAACACAGAAAAAAAAACGCCTAGCCAACAAGACACAATTGGCGGTAGCAATGACACCTGTAAAGACGCCAAGGCTATCAATGGCCCTGTTCAGTGGCAGAGGAAACTCTGTCCTGAATGTCGGCCTGCTACTGTCTAAGTGAGTATCCGACTCTCAGGCACCATCGGATACCTATATAGACTAACAGTCAGGAAAGTCTATATAAGGACAGAATTTGAATGGGAAAGGCCGCAGGAAGCCTCTCCATCTTGTGGTGTCTCTTGGAGCCGAAATCCATGTCCGTGCCGAAGATGCCAATTCTACTAGACTCCAGCCTTGACTTTAGCTGGCTGAGAGGACAGACCAGTCCATCGTGGAATGGGGCATAAATCATAGGCCCTGGATAAATCACCAACACTGAAGCTGCAAGCCCGGTCAAACCCAGGTCGTGCGAGATGAAGAAGAAATTCTTCTACATAACTCGAGGACTGGGCATGTGGCCAGTAGCTTTGAAGACACAATAGTGCTCTTATGGCATGTGAGCGATCTGACAAAGAGCAGATGACCCGTGGAGCCACCAAAGAACCAAAAGGGTGGTGGGACTCCCGGGACTGGACTGATCGGAAGGGTGGTGGGCAAACCTCCGCCCCGAAGAATGATACATCCGGCCATAAGGGCCGCATCCAGACTCCATATAACCACACCTGCTGGGCATCCACTCATCAAGCCGAGAGGTCAACCTCCTCCTGGGAAATCATTAAACCTGATCTGCATCCGACAAACCAGGATTGGTCAATATATCGGAAGACAGCCAGGGAGAGAGATAGAACAACATCCATCATCCTCTTGCGAAACCCCACGACCTCACAGTGCCATATACTCCTCGTTGCCTGGACACGAGGGTCCCACCCAACGGGAGAAAAGGGCCAGCCAAAGAGAAAGGACTCAGGAAAACTCTCCTGTAGCAGGATACAAACAGTGGCGTTTAGGAGCCGAAACTCCTAACCACAGAATTCGTGGGCTTCCGACCTAACGGTCGGAAGCTAGACCCTTGGATCGGAGACAAACGGGACTGCACGTAGAAGCAGTAGTTCCTAAAGGTCCGGCGATCCTTGTCTAGGACCGTGGCACCCGAAGCACGCTGCAGAAAAGGTTGGGGGGGGAGCACCGAAACGTTTTTGCTCTGACAGGACCTCACGACGAGGGAGAGAGACCAAACCCAAGGGTTTCCAAGAAGGGAATGATAGCCATTGTGGGTTGAGAAACAAGTATCCCTGAACAATACGGAAATAGGGTCCACGTGGGTTGGGAGTGACACCAGAACTTGGCCAAACTTGGCCTGCTGGAGACTGGGGGCTGGCCATCCTGACCAAAGGAAGAGGTTGGACGCACCACTCCAGACAGTGTGAAACCCGGACATGTATATGGGACACTAAGCCGGGATGCTGCTGGGAAACCCAAAACATGGGGGGCCAGGATGGTTGCCCGCATGGCAAACCCGTCATACCCTAAGCAAGGGGGAAAAGGAGGCCGAAAAATCGGACACATGTCAAACAAACCAGGACCCTGAGGATGACCCGCCTGGGAAAACCGGAGCACAGCACAACACCGGGTGTGTACCATGTAATAAACAGCTGCGTGTAAAACAGACCATTACGTAAACAAGGTAAGGAAAATTACGTCAAAAAACGTAAAATATAAGCAACACACGCTAAACCCGTAAAAAACAGTGTTAGGTGACACAAATCTTACCTAATAACAACGGCAACGAAGCCTCAGCGACGAAAAAACCGAACAAAAACAAACGTAAACAAACCGGAAACAGCGAGACGTCACCAGTAATGACGGATCGCACGGAACACCGGCAAGCACGTGGAACAGTCAAAAAACGGCCGAAAAAGGCACAAAAAACGAATGACAGTACAAAAAGAAAACAACACAGGGCAGATGGGTAAACACACAACTGAATGTGTGAAAAAATTTGACTAAAACGTCAAATAAATGGACCTAACAGCGAAACGAAATAGACACAATGCAATTGCCGTCCGAGCTGTGTAGCGCCATACTAAAAGTTATCCGTTTCGTTTTATTTACTTGTTCCGGAGGTTTCCAAAGTCGATTAGATGCTTAGAATATCATGACCGATGCAAGAGTTGGTATGATACTCCGCTTGCAGTTTACCCCAAACGAATGAGTTAAGCACTGTTTAATGTCACTGTTGTTAATTTACACAAGAACATTGATGACAGTTTTCTCTTATTTTTGAAAGGTTGGTGTCACTAAATCACGGCAAAATCTATTAAACAGTATAAGACACCCAGGGCACGGACAAAAGCCCCTTAGGACATAAGTCCCTAGGACAAAAGCCCCCCCCCCCCCAACCGGACAAAAGCCCCCCCAACCGGACAAAAGCCCCCCCCCAACCGGACAAAAGCCCCTTAGGACATAAGCCCCTAGGAAAAAAGCCCCTTGGACAAAAGCCCCTCCATACTAATGGAAAAGAGGACAAAAGCCCCTTCATTTTTCAAAAAAGATTAAATTAAATTAAACTAAACAATTTCACTTTTTCAAATATAGTTAAAAATAAGACAAAATTTAGAAATTTACTGGATTATTGGGATTTTGATAAAATTTTGATAAATTGATTTAATGATTTATAGAAGAAAAAAAAAGTAAAAAATATTTTGATGTTACACTAATTATGACACTATATGATAAAAATATTTTGGAATTAAACATTCTTTCCTAATTATCTACATAATCCTATGTATGCAAACAGGGTGTATCTCTGAACGCCAACATTTTGGATTTACCTGTACGTAGGGTAGTTTGTTGTGACAGTGGTTATAGTCTTTTTCCTAAAAGGAGTCCCAATGCCAACAGGTAAATTTACCTGTAAAAGTTACCTGTGTTGATACTTATCTAGATCCATTCAGTTATATCAACGAAAAAAATTCAAAAAGAAATGATCTTATTTCAACTTAGTATAACACCAATTCGATTAAAAGTTTGAAATAATGTAAGCCTTTTGCCTGTTGAAACGTGATATTTTTCAACAAGGTCTTCCATATATGTCTTTTAAGTGACCTTAATTACCTAAAGAGTAAGTGAATTTATGTCAAATATGATTTCCAAACTTTAAAAATGTATTACTTGCACTTGACTGACCTTTTTAAGTTAACAGAACATATACTATATTTTGAAAGCTGTATTAGGATGCATCATTTATCACAATCATGTAATTTTCCTGCTTTGTTATCCTAAGATGGTATTTCTAAATCAGCGTGATATTACATTATAATGTAAATGTCTGTCATTATAGTAAAGGAGCACCCAATAATTAAACTGTTGTCCGTTAACAGCGCAGTAAAATGATAAATTTTGTGCATGTTAGAAATAACATATAAATTTCTCTCCTATGTTCGGTCAAACATTGTTATCAAATACAAATCGGTATATGTACTATAATCTCTAAACAGAAAAAAAAATGTTCGGTCAAACTTTGTTATCAAATACAAATCGGTATATGTACTATAATCTCTAAACAGAAAAAAAAGACGAAAACTGTTAATTTGTTATTCTGTGTACTAAAAGATTGCAACATTTTGAGAATTACAAAACCTACAACATATGGACTTGAAATAATTTTGCCAGTATTGCAACATTATATTAACATCTATAATGTGTATTAAAATGAATATACATGGTTAAGACCCAAAGTAACAGTCTTCAATCTCATTTCATATGGTATTTTTACATTATTAAGTGTACTTCTAAAAATATTTTGTATCTAATTTTATAAAATATAGAGCATTTAAAACCAATGATATATTATTACCAATATTTATAAAACGTCATATATGTGTGTTTGTGTCAGCTTCAATAGATAACCAACTCAAACTATAATCAACAGGTCAAAATTTCCGACAAAATTAATTTAAACTTTTATGATATTGTTTTTCTCCACTCATTTTCTAACCAAATTAAATACTTAACGGTGTACGTCTATGCGAAAACAGAAATCAACTATGCACGGTCACAAGAAATGAAAGATGGCTATAAGAATGTAGCCCTGGAGAACTCCTATGTCAATACAAAATACCAGTTACATTAGAATATACATTGATTGAGAATCCTGTTTTCCTGATAAAATTGAGATATGATTTGTAAAAAAAATGCATTGTTCTTAATATAAATCTGCATGTAGCTCCTTATTAATTCTTAGAATTTACAATGTTTATGATTTTTTTGTATATTAAAGCACCGATTATCTTTAATCAATAATTTACATTTTATATTGTTAGATATATATTGAAGGAATTATTTTCCAAAACCCACCAATATTACCTATGATACTGATTGAAATACAGGTAAATCTCAGGTGTCTATACAGGTGAATATATAAAGACAGCTTATATGAAACGGTATATAATTGCCTTCCTATTGTTTCCTAAAACAACACCTACCTATTGTTGATAAAGATGTTGGCGTTCAGAGAACACCCCTGCAAAAATCAAGCTGTAAGCCTGGTAGGTGTGTTATTATAAAGAAAACATTAATGGCTTCTTGCATATATAACATTCAAATGTCTATGTATACATGTGTACATGTTTTGCTAATTTTTCTTTGATATCTATAACTCAAAAATGAAAAGAATTCAAATGATCATATCATAATCATGTTTGAAACTCTTCTCTAATAACATCAAAATGTACCATATAGCAGATAAATATCTTTTTTAATAAAAAAAAATATGGAAAACAAATTAATTATTTTAAAAAGAAGGGGCTTTTGTCCGGAGGGGTTTTTATCCTTAGGGTTTTTTGTCCAGACTCCACACCCGATAAGGAAAACAAAAGGGCGATGGTATGATCGCCCTAAAAATATAAACATGATTTACTCGTAAGATCACTAGGTAGTACATACCTGTGTAAGGCGGGGGACAGCTACATGTGACGCCAGTGGTAGAGACACTACACAGTCCTTTGTTCTGACATGGCTGGCTCTGACAGTCATTAACACCTAGTTCACACACCACTCCTGCAGGCAAATGTGAAAAATGGTTACAAAAGATTTCACGTTAAAAACGTAACATGTACATATGTATTTAGATGTTTCAAAACATTTTTTTGTTTTAATTTAAATGACTTCTTTTATAACATTTTGCTGCCTTATTAAATGCAGTAACATATTAACAATTCTTCAATACACTGTAACTGGTTTTACATCATAGCCTCTCATCATCAAAGTGAGATGATGAGGTTACCAAGCAGTTATAGAGAAGGGAAAGATGGCAGATTTGTCAGGACAAGAAAGGGAACAGAGGAAAGAATGCGTGGAAATTGACCCAACAACTTTCACAAGTCTTCAATGAGCTTTCCAATAAAGTTCTACTGCCAACGTCTGCCATGAACATTGACAGCATGGAATATGAACCATTTGGGTCATTATCTAATCTGCCACATGTCCTTACGAAATGTCAGGTTATACAGTTACATGGCAGGTACACAGGGCAGCATGATCATGGTGTGTAAAGCATTGTAGGCCATGGGCTAGGAGGGTCCCACATGCACCCCCCCCCCAAACCTCCGAACCAATATTTTTCTTAACCCTTATAACCCACTGATCACAAATCAAAATGTTAACATTGCATAAGTTTGGATGAACTTCCGGTTATGACGTCATCAAAATGGCCGCCATCTCAAATTTCACTAAAAAATGAAAAATAGTCATAACATTGACATTTTTCAACCGAAGTAGACAAATGAGGTATCAAAATTAACACGATAGAACACTTAAAACATATCAGGACCAAATAACCAAATATATGTAGTGATTTTTACGCAGGAAGTGAAAAAATAGGATTTTAAGCTCAAAAATGGTAATTTTTTAGTAATTTTTTCATATTTTGCTTGACGCAGCAAAAACGTTTTCCAAAGCAAACTATTATTTCTAATTAGTTTTTTGTCCACTTATAAATCAGTTTAAACAAAAACAAGAAAAAAACAATGTTAACATTGTATAAATTCCGGTTTTGACGTCATCAAGATGGCCGCCATCACGAATTTCACTGAAAAATGAAAAATATTCATAACATTGACATTTTTCAACTGAAGTAGACAAATGAGGTATCAAAATGACCACAATAGAACAACAAGTACATATCAGGACCAAAACATCCAATATATGTAGCAATTTGTTCGTAGGAAATGAAAAAATAAGATTTTAAACTCAAAAATGGTAATTTTTCAGCAAATTTTTCATATTTGTCTTCATGCAGCAAAAATGTTTCCCAAGAACAAATCATTACTCGTAATTAGTTATTTGATCTCTTATCAATCAATAAATCAATGAAAACACCAACAAAAATTAAGATATATAGAAATGCAAAAGATAATTATTGTTATACCCTCATTAAGTTTACAAAACATCACCAGGTGCGTATAATGGGCATATGCTATTTTTCGAACTCGAAATCGCTGACGCTGACCAGCGTCTCAAAAATAATTATTACAGCACAACACCTACTGATAGAGTAACAAATGTAACCTAAGCCTGTGTTTCTGTTTATATCATTTTCCAGAACGTTTGTGTCTTTGAAAATGAGAACATTCATTGTTTATTTCCTATGCATAGCATAGGCAAAATGTTAGATGGTTACTACAGTGTCACATATTTCTTTCACTGGTTCTTAATGATAACCATTATCATTGCACGTGCTTTCTCGCCTCACTGCTCCATCCACTGAAGAGACTCGGCATGTCTGGTAGCTGGTAGTCCAAATTATCAGAATAATCGAGATATCGGTATCAAATTCGTCGAAAGCCATAGCGTTGTCTTCAATGTCGATGAGCTGATGTGACAGTACATTACCAGTGTTGTTCTAGCCTGTCATCTTTCATAACCCATCCTTGGTCAGAGTTCATATCAGGAACAATAGGTTCAGAGATGTGGGATCTCCCTCAGATTCTAACATATCGTATATACTGTTCCAGACTTCTTCGGCATAATGGAAATTACACCAGATCCACATTATTCGAATGGTGGAATTAGTTCTCCTTAGCACATAGCTCCATAATTTGTATGAAGTACCATTCATTAATCTAGTGGACCCTCGTGCGCCCATAAATGGCACAGGTGATATCATCGAGGTCATTAATGAGGCCATTAATGTTAAATGTTTTTCATTGGTCTGACTTTTCCCAGACCATTGAAGACTCTCCAGAAATAAAATTTTCTACAGTGCTTTTCAGACTTGGCAAATAGTGGAACTTCACAGCAGACCTCATTTATGACCTCAAAGAATCCACCTGTGCCATCTATGGTCACTGAAGGTTCACAAGAATGAGGAATTGTGCTTCATACGAAATAAGGAGAACCAGCTCAAACCTTCGCAGAATGTGGATCTGATAGTCTGGAACATCATATACGATATTTAAATCACTAGGTTGGAAATAGGAAGAGCTCCTACATCCCTGACACTGATGTTTCTTAAGTTAACTCTGGCCATGGACGGTTGGCAAGCTACAACCACGATGGCAACCCGGTAATGTAATGTCACATCAGCTCATCGCTATCGAAGACAAAGAACTAGTGAAAGAAATATGTGACACTGTTAAGTAACCATCTGACATTTCCTGACGTTATACACAGGAAATAACACTGGATGTGCTCATTCTAAAAGGCACAAAACGTTTCGGAAAGTGTCATGGTATTTACGGTATGACAGAATTACCTCAGTTTTAATTTGATACCATATAGCTATTAGTTGTCATTTTGCTGTAATAATTCAGTTTGAGACGCTACTAGTGTACAACATTTCGAACATGAAAGCGAATTATTTTGAAGTCTCACTTAGATATTTAGCCAACCTAAAATACTTTGTTAAGATTTAAATTGTCAATAGCCACTATTATATTCAGGAAATTCTAAGACACCAGGAAACTGTAGTCTCGGCGGTTTGGGAAAAATACACTATCATATGACCTGTATACGCAAACGGTGATGCTTTGTAAACCAAATGATGGTATAACAATAATTCTCTTTTGCATTTCTATATATTTTGTTGTTGTTTTTACTGATTGACAAGAGATCAAATAACTGATTACGATCAATAATAATTGTTGGGAAACATTTTTGCTGTATGAAGACAAATATGAAAAATTTGCTGAAAAATTACCATTTTTGAGCTTAAAATATTATTTTTTCATTTCCTACGAACAAATCGCTACATATATTGGATGATTTGGTCCTGATATGTATTTGTTGTTCTATTGTGGTCATTTTGATACCCCATTTGTCTACTTCAGTTGAAAAATGTCAATGTTATGAATATTTTTCATTTTTTAGTGAAATTCGTGATGGCGGCCATCTTGATGACGTCATAACGGAACTTATACAATGTTAACCTTTTTTTTCTTGTTTTAGTTTAAACTGATTTATAAGTGGACAAAAAACTTATTAGAAATAATAGTTTGCTGTTGGAAAACGTTTTTGTTGCGTCAAGCACAATATGAAAAATTTACTAAAAAATTACCATTTTTGAGCTTAAAATCCTATTTTTTCACTTCCTGCGTAAAAATCACTACATATATTTGGTTATTTGGTCCTGATATGTTTTTAGTGTTCTATTGTGGTCATTTTGATACCTCATTTGTCTACTTCGGTTGAAAAATGTCAATGTTATGAATATTTTTCATTTTTTAGTGAAATTCGTGATGGCGGCCATCTTGATGACGTCATAACGGAACTTATACAATGTTAACATTGGTTTTTTTTTCTTGTTTTAGTTTAAACTGATTTATAAGTGGACAAAAAATAATTTGAAATAATAGTTTGCTGTTGGAAAACGTTTTTGTTGCGTCAAGCACAATATGAAAAATTTACTAAAAAATTACCATTTTTGAGCTTAAAATCCTATTTTTTCACTTCCTGCGTAAAAATTACTACATATATTTGGTTATTTGGTCCTGATATGTTTTAGTGTTCTATTGTGGTCATTTTGATACTTCATTTGTCTACTTCGGTTGAAAATGTCAATGTTATGACTATTTTTCATTTTTTAGTGAAATTTGAGATGGCGGCCATCTTGATGACGTCATAACCGGAAGTTCATCCCAACTTATGCAATGTTAACATTTTGATTTATGATCAGTGGGTCATAAAGGTTAAGAAAAATATTGGTTCGGGGGTTGGGGGGGGGGGGTTGCATGTGGGACCCTCCTTGCCCATGGCCTATTGGTAGTGTCAAGTCTGATGTGTTCTATTCAAAAGTAAGAAGGATTCGTGTCTGTCTCTTTACATTGCTAAACACCACGCGAGACGCCTATGAACCGGGAATACAAACCGTTTTTCTCAACAAATACTTGTCTTATCGAGTCAAACGAAACACCAATGTAAAGTTTATTAAATTTCACAAGGTTTATAACTTATTTTAAGGACGGAAGATTTAGAGGCTATGTCTTAAACTTTCGTTAAAAAAATACGACAGCTCATGAAATGACGGCCCGCTTCAGAAAGTAAGACGGTAACCCTCGCACCCGCAAGCTAGGCTGCGCCCATTAAAGGCTGCGCCGGCGGATATCAAAGGAAAATCAGCCGTCGCCCAACGTCACGGTCAGTGCACAAACACAAAAGCTCCTGCCTTGTACTCCCCCAAAATCCAGTGTGACTTATCCTTCTCATATACGTCCTTGGAACACAGTGATACTATCTTCTATACTTCCGGGTTTACTATTACTGTCGTCATATCCACTCCTGGACTATCTTATACAGGACGCAGTTCATGGGGAAAACTGACCGATCACAGGTCAGCAGATACAGAGAGCTATGCCCAACTTTAAAAACACATAGTCAACTTGCATGAGTGTACAGTGTACGATTTGGTGTAAATTAAAGGACCAAATTACCTCTGTTTTCTGGTGCCTTCAGTTTTGCTATGACATATTCCAGAGGTGAATATAATGTCAGTGATAGTAACCCCTGGAGCATCGAGGATGCGGTGATATCAACTACTCCATATTACATTAAAACAACTATTTGACTAAATTACCTCTTTAAGATCAGATAGCAACTGATAAATTTTCGACATGTCCTTGCTAAATTTAATGTTTTGTCTCATCAACTGCATTTTGGCAATGTTCTGCTAAAACAAGGTAATAGACAAGTCTTATCTTGAAGGTAGATTTCTCTGTTTATTTTTCGGGGCACCAAGAATAAATTATTCCCTAGGTATTCTAATTACCACTGGCTGGAATTGGTACCCATTCTATATATGTTTGTGGCATTGTTAAGACTGTTTAACCTAAATCATATAGCAGTAGCCCAGTAGCCTAATATGTATTTCCTATTGTGGTGGTATTCTAATAGGGAGCTGTTCTATTACGTAATACAAAGCACAACCAGGAAGTAATAAAATGTGTGACATAGCAGGTATGTGCTATGAAGCGTGCAGACATGTCGAGGTACCGCCACCAATAGTAATCATATTGATGAGTGGCTGTCTGCCAAGTTTTGTACTTTGAAGGCTTCTGATATTGACAGTAAGTAAGAAATAGAATTCATGTCATGAAATATTTTATTTCAGATAGTTCATATTTGGATAACCGTTTTCCCAAGTCTATGTTGTATTATTTCGTGTGCACCAGACAGTCAATTTGATTTAGTTTGTTGGGAAATGAAAATAATGAAGATACAAGTACTTATCTTCTTTAGTTCAGTATTATGGACTATAGATTTAAAACACTAGATTAATTATGTTTCTTGTCATGTTCCTATTACTGGTTCAAGGAAAACGACGGTGTTTCCTCGTCCTTATATATTATTTCAGTTTTGTGTATCGTAATTATGAATATCCTTTGACTTTTATTATTCTCAGTTTTTTATACGAATTTACATACATTTGCTTTCTTGAAGTCATTCAAGAAATGCAGAATACGTGTCGGTTACCAAAAAAGCAATTTAACTTTGTCCACCTGTTATCTGATACCTTCTACTTTATAGAAGCCCACTGCTTTCTGTCCCAGTACATGTTGTCGACTATCCCGGTAAGAACAAAAAGCAGACAAGAGGGAATGTGACGCTGAACAGTGGAAGATCATTCAGGATCCTGGTCTTGATCCGACTCGGTGTATATTCAATTTTTCAAATTTCTCAATTCTTTTTTTATTTTTTTAAGTTAACAACTTATTAGAATTGTACAAAATACACACATATACATATATATATATATATAATCACATAGAAATTAGTACAATATCAAAGACAAGTTACAATTGTAATATACATTGAAATCCTAAATTTGTATTAGTACATCGGAGTTGTATGGATATATTATATCACTTCGTATAATTTAAAAGATGTTCTCAAATAATATTTGTTTACTATACCAAGGATTTATAAGTCTCATATACGTCCTTGGTTAAATTTTACATCTTGTGAACAGCAGAAGTCTGGTAATTGATGGAAGACATTCAAAAACGAAGAATTTTCCAGAATATTTAACTTCAAAATCAACCTAGATATCATGTTTTGATTTTTTTTTGTATTTGAGCAAAAATGGTGGCATGAAATGTGTCACGGAAAAAAAGAGTGAATAATCTGAGAAAACAGCATATCATGGGTGAATGTCATCAGCAGCGATCGATAGAAAACATGATGTCTGGTTGTCACATACATGCCATATTTTTCTAGGGGTGGTAAGGGAGATTGATAACCATTTTAAGGGATTTTGGTCTCAAAAGAGGGAGGTATACGCGCGACATACAGTATATGAATAAATTAAATATCTGCTTTTTTATGATGAAATTCTGCATTCATATTGAATTTTACTGAAATAAAGGAATGTGTGGTTTTGCAAAAGTAGTCACATCCCTATATACACCCAGTTCTGGAGCAGTTTTATTGTTCAAAATTTTAGACTGGGCTTTTTAATAATCTTTCACAATAACGGATAATTAACTTAGATAAAGTTCTTAAATTTACAAGCACTAAATTAAAGAAAACAAGAGGCCCATGGGCCTTAACGGTCACCTGTGTTCAGATACAGAATGAAACAAAGACATGCATATAAACACTGTATATTTGCCCATCAGGCCCTTGAAGTCAGTCAGTGATTTTATAAATTTGACTTTTTAATCTAAAGATTATTTGGTTCCATCAAATCTGTGAATTCAGAAGAATAATTTTTGAAATGTTATCCATTTTGACTCCTTTTGGCCCCACCCCTCTGGCCCCTGGGGGTTGGCCAGGACCAATATGGATATGATGTTAAAATGCTATCTCAGGCTAATAATTCTACCCAGATTGACTAATTTCCTATGAAAACTAAGCAAATAAAGTTCCTAAATGTGTTTTTCCTATATAAACTAAAGTAAACTTGACCCCCTCCCCAGAGGGAAACATGAGACCCCAGGGCCATATTATTCACAATTTTTGTAAAGGACTTTAAGACCTTCCCATCTATGCAGAGTATTTGATTCTGCCAGTTCCAGAATTTCAGAAGAAGATTTTTTTAAGTTTTAGCCTATTTGACCCGTTTTGGCCCCGCCCCTAAGGCCCCTGGGGATCAGTCATGGAAAATTTGGTAATAAGTTTCAATGGCCATCACATAGGGATAATTCTGACTACAATTGACTCATTTCCTATGAAAATTGAGCAAATAAAGTTCCTAAATGTGTTTTTCCTATATAAACTAAAGTAAACTTGACCCCCTCCCTAGGGGGAAACCTGAGACCCAAGGGTCATATAATTCACAACTTTCATAAAAAACCTTAAGACCTGTCCATCTATGAAGAGTATTTGATTCTACCATTTCCAGTATTTAAGAAGAAGATTTTTTAAAGTTTTAGCCTATTTGCCCCTTTTGGCCCCGCCCCTCTGCCCTGAGGGGGTTGACCAGGACCAATATAGATATAATATTAAAATGTTATCTCAGGCTAATAATTCTAAAATAGTTTCACTCATTTCCTATGAAAATTGAGCAAAAAATGCTCATAAATGTGTTTTCCCTATATAAACTATAGTAAACTTGACCCCCTCCCCAGGGGGAAACGTGAGACCCCAGGGTCATATAATTCACAATTTTTGTAAAGGACCTCAAGACCTTTCCATCTATGAAGAGTATGTGATTCTACCATTTCCAGAATTTCAGAAGAAGATTTTTGAAGTTATAGCCTATTTGACCCCTTTTGACCCCGCCCCTAAGGCCCCTGGGGGTCAGTCATGGAAAATTGGTTAATAGGATTCAATGGCCATCTCATACTGATAATTCTGACAATATTTGACTCATTTCCTATTACATATCATCAAATAATACTCAAAAATGTGTTTTTCCTATATAAACTATAGTAAACTTCACCCCCTCCCCAGGGGGAAACCTGAGACCCCAGGGGGAAACCCGAGACCCCAGGGTCATATAATTCACAATTTTTGTAAAGGACCTTAGGACCTTTCTATTTATGAAGAGTATTTAATTCCATCACATCTGTGAGTGGAGAAGAAGATTTTTGAAATTTTAGTCAATTTTACCCCTTTTGGCCCCTCCCATAGCTCCCTGGGGGGTGGGGACCATATAATTCACAATTTTGATTGGCCTTATGCCTTACAAGGTTTGTGCAAATTTCATTGAAATTGCTTCAGCAGTTTTGGAGAAGAAGTCGAAAATGTAAATTGTTTACGGACATACGACGGACGACGCACGACGGACGACACACGACGCACGACACACGACGCATGACGACGGACAAAAGGCGATTAGAATAGGTCACTTGAGACTTCGTCTCAGGTGACCTAAAAACAGAATCGTTACAGTAGTATTCAAAATGTAATTTAATCTGAGAGAGAAAAAAAGTAAATTTCTCTTTAATTTTATTTATTTAAATTCAGTTACTACTGATAATTTTTTATTATTAATATATTTTTTGTTCTAAAAACAAATTCACACAGAAATTCTAAAAAATAATACTTTTTCCATTTTTAAAAACGTGGTTATTAGGAAATCCGGAAATTCTATAAAATCCGGATCATCTATTACAATTACCCAAAATGGTGGCCATTACGATTGCAAAGTTTGTGACATCCATCAAATACAGATAGGCCTATTTAACATTAAAAACGTGAGTAAATCATTCACAGTTGTAAGCAGTATTTGTTTTGTTGTAATGTTCACTAGCTGTAGTCATCAAATTTATTGAAAGGCCAGCTGATTGTTTTCTAGGCATCCGATCGTCTGCTTGACTTCAGTTTACGTAATACACAGACATGAGTGAAAGTGACACCATAAGCCAAGGTGGAAATAGCCCAAGGCTGCTAATTAGGGCCACTTGGGTGTTGATCAGGGGGTCAGGGAGTGGTTACTCTCGTGCTAAAATTAACCTAGCATGTACATAAATGTGGCGACGAAAATAAAACGGAGTGGCACTTAATAACCTTGAATTGGGAACACAATCATAACACAATATTATTCTTTGCTTTTATTTTGACAATGTCATCACAGATAATACTGCCCGACATTGGTGAACCTTTAGCATGTAGAGAAGTGTCATGTTATCGCTAAGGTGTCATTAGAAATGATGGAGTATCACTTCCACTACAATACACACGACCTAGATTATCACGTTCAGTTGATTTGTTTATCATTCCAGGACTCTCCGGGACATAGAATGTGACAGACAGGGGAGTTGTTAACAGGAAGGAAACCAACCAATTCTCTCTAATTCCCAAAAGACTTTGTGAATAGGAAGTAACATGTATGTCATGTCAGTAGTGTTAATGTCTATAACCTCAACTAATCATTATGATTGTAGGGGTTGAATGCAAAGGTTTCCCAATCAGATGGATGATTTGATGATGACTGTCTCAAAACTTTATGGAGGCATAGGATCAGAGTATAGACTGGAAGAATCTGATAAGGACTACAAGTTGGCAGGAAAAGATTGCTTTCAACTGGCTCTGGATAAAGAAGGAGGGAATTGGCAATTAATAGATACAGTGCTAGCTACGAGATGAGAAGAGAGATGGGTAAACAGTCATCAATACCAACTGAATGATACAAATAACAAGAGATCCCAGAGGGATCTTGGCACCCACCAAAGATTGATCTATGTCTGACAATTGACAGATGGATCTTTTCTCTACTTTTAAAACTTTTAAAACAGATCACTGCAATATTTTCTGAAAAATAGCTGTAACAAAATTCAACTACCAAAATCCAAGATGGCAGTCCCAAAATGCAATATGCACAACTAGGGCCCTATAGAAACCTACATATGAAATTTAAGAACAATCACTCCAGTTCTTTCTAAGAAATAGCAATAACAAAGTTTAACTATCAAATCCAAGATGGCTGCCTGGCGGCCATCTTGTTGACCGTTCGTTCGCAAAACACAATATGCATAAATAGGGCCCTACCTATAGGGAAACCTACATATGAAATTTGAGAACGATCAATTTATTTCGACTAAGAAATAGTGATAACAAACTTTAACTATCAAAATCCAAGATGGCTGCAATGCGGCCATCTTGTTGACCGATCAGTCCCAAAACACAATTTGCACAACTTGGGCCCAAGGGACACATACAGATGAAATTTGAGAACGATCCTTTCAGTACTTTCTGAGAAATAGCGGTAACAAACTTCAACTACCAATACCAAAATGGCGGCCTGGCGGCCATCCTGTTGACCGATCAGTCCCAAAACAAAATATGCACACCTACTGAGGGCCCAAGGGACAAATACAGATGAAATTTGAGAACGATCTTTTCAGTACTTTCAGGGCTCGCGCTGTCAGTCGCCATAGGCGCCATTGGCGAATTTGAAATGAATTTGGCGATTTAAAAACTGCATTGGCGAAAGAAGAATTTTTTCTGAACCCAAAATTATCCTTCCACTACAGACATTTCCTTACGGTGAAATTCACCAATCCTAGCCATACACAACACAGTGGGGCACTGGCTTGATAATTAAGTAAATAAAAGAGGTGTGAACACTCCCTGACCAACACCCAGGTACTTATTTCTGAGAAATAGCAATAACAAACTTCAACTATCAAAATCCAATCCTGGCGGCCATCTTGTTGACCGATTTGTCCCAAAATGCAATATGCACAACTAGGGCCCTAGGGGAACCTACATATGAAATTTGAGAACAATCCCTTCAGCACTTTCCAACAAATAGCGATAACAAACTTCATCTGCCAATATCCAAGATAGCTGCCTGTCGGCCATCTTGTTTTTCCGATCAGCCTCAAAATCTGTATGGCACAACTAGGGATCAAGCGGACCCTACATGTGAAGTTTGAACAAAATTCCTTTAGTAAATCTCAAGAAATAGTGATAACTTCAACTGCCAAAATCCAAGATGGCTGGCTGGCGCCCATGTTTTTTATCGATCAGCCTCAAAATCTGTATGGCACAAGAAGGGACTAAAGGGACTCTACATGTGAAGTTTGAACCAAATCCCATTAGGAGTTCTTAAGAAATAGTGATAACCAAGTTTATCTACCAAAATCCAAGATGGCTGCCTGGTGGCCACTTTGTTTTTTTCGATCATTCTCAAAATCTGTATAGCACAACAAGGGACCAATGGGATTCTTCTTGTGAAGTTTGAACAAAATCCCTTCAGGAGTTTTCAAGAAAAAGTGATAATAGACTTCAAGTGCCAAAATCCAAGATGGCTGCCTGGTGGCGATCTTGTTTTTCGGATCAGACACAAAATCTGTATGGCACAATAAGGGACCATGGGAACCATTCATGTGAAGTTTGAACACAATCCCTTAAGTAGTTCTCAAGAAATAGCGATAACAAACTTCACCTGCCAAAATCCAAGATGGCTGGCTGGCGCCCATGTTTTTTATCGATCAGCCTCAAAATCTGTATGGCACAAGAAGGGACTAAAGGGACTCTACATGTGAAGTTTGAACCAAATCCCATTAGGAGTTCTTAAGAAATAGTGATAACCAAGTTCATCTACCCAAATCCAAGATGGCTGCCTGGTGGCCATTTTGTTTTTTTTCGATCATTCTCAAAATCTGTATAGCACAACAAGGGACCAATGGGATTCTTCTTTTGAAGTTTGAACAAAATCCCTTCAGTAGTTTTCAAGAAAAAGTGATAATAGACTTCAACTGCCAAAATCCAAGATGGCTGCCTGGTGGCCATCTTGTTTTTCGGATCAGACACAAAATCTGTATGGCACAATAAGGGACCAAGAGAACCATTCATGTGAAGTTTGAACACAATCCCTTAAGTAGTTCTCAAGAAATAGCGATAACAAACTTCACCTGCCAAAATCCAAGATGGCTGTTTGGCGACCATCTTGTTTTTCCGATCAGCCTCATAATTTGTATGGCGCAACTAGGGACCAATGGGATCCTCCATGTGAAATTTGAACAAAATCCCTTACGTAATTCTCAAGAAATATTGATAACAAACTTCAACAGCCAAAATCCAAGATGGCTGTCTGGTGGCCATCTTGTTTTTCGAATCAGCCACAAAATCTGTATGGCACATGAGGGACCAAGGGAATCATCCATGTGAAGTTTGAACAAAATCCTTTCAGTAGTTCTTACGAAATAGTGATAACAGACTTCAACTGTCAAAATCCAAGATGGCTGCATGGCGGCCATCTTGTTTTTTCGATCAGCCTCAAAATCTATATGGCACTTGACTAGGGACCAATGGAATCCTCCATGTAAAGTTTGAACAAAATCCCTTCAACAGTTTTCAAGAAATAGCAATAACAAACTTCAACTGCCAAAATCCAAGGCAGCCATCTTGTTTTTCCGATCAGCCTCAAAATCTGAATGGCATAAACTAGGAACCAAGGGTAACCTCCATGTGAAGTTTGAACAAAATCCCTTTAGTAGTTCTCAAGAAATAGCGATAATAAACTTCAACTGCCAAAATCAAAGATGGCTGCTTGGCGGCCATCTTGTTTTTCCGATCAGCCACAAAATCAGTATGGCACAACTATGGACCAAGGGGACCTTCCATGTGAAGTTTGAAAAAAATCCCAGAAGTAGTTTTTAAAAAATAGTGATAACAAGCATTGTTTACGGACGGACAAAGGATGCCGGACGAAAGACGACGAACTTCGGACCACGGACGCATGGAGATTTGAATAGCCCACCATCTGATGATGGTGGGCTAAAAAGCTTTAGGCCTGATCAGCCATGCATCTCTGAAAGACACGTTGAAAATCAGAATAATCCAACTGATGGACAGGTCCCAACTAGATTAAGTCCATTCAAGATAGGTCATTGTTTTTTAAATTGATTAGAATAACAAATCATCCATTACCTGAAAATCCTGGTGGACATATGCACTGAAAATTTCCATCTGTGTCACTGCAGTATCCGCCATTTTGACAAGGCGACTGATCACAGGGACTGAGTCTTTGTTCACATCGACTCCCTAATAAAGATATAAGATTTTACTAGACTATGAAAAATTTAGTAAAAGATGTGAAGTAAATAGAGTATCTTACATGAGTGACTATGTGATATGGAATTTATCAAACAAGTTCAATAATTTGATATGCCATGAGCCTTTAGGTGTGTGGCATATTAAATTATGTAACGAGTTTGATAAATAGAGGTTCCCCAACAAGTGACTGGTGTTTATCATGTTTATCAAACTTGAGTTAGTTAATTTTCAAATTTTGAAAAGACACGAGCTTTAGCGAGTGTCTTTTAAAAAATTGAAAATTAACTAACGAGAGTTTAGATAAACATGATAAACAACAGTCGCGCGTTGGGAAACTTATTTATCCCATAACTTTAGCTCCGTATATTTATACCGTGGTGACCATTTTCTTGTCCTCATTCAGGGAAACT
This sequence comes from Argopecten irradians, assembly GCF_041381155.1. NCBI lineage: Eukaryota > Metazoa > Mollusca > Bivalvia > Pectinida > Pectinidae > Argopecten > Argopecten irradians. The sequence continues at coordinate 1,362,841 of NC_091139.1, forward strand.
TACCACCATACATTGTGTAGTGATATCTTTCCGCCATAAAATATAGTGCTTAAATAGAGAGCCAATATTCTATTGTTTGATACTTTGAATAAGCAACTACCTGCTAAATGCTATTTAAAAGAAAATGCGCAATGAAAAGTAGCCCGAAGTTGAGAGCCAATCAGAATCAAGAGATCTTGGAGTTGACCAATCAGAGGCGCCGTATGTGTTTACACACTGGAGTGTGTAAACATAAATGATAACCAACTGCTATGGAATTTATCACATGGTTTTTCCATTGTGAAATATGCATAGTTATTGGATACATTTCTTATCACACGAGTGTAAGATTCTATGTATCACATAACTTTTATAAATAGAAATATAAGTAAAACTATAAATTTCGTCTCTTTATAAAACAGTAGAAATCTGGCTCAGATGTGGTGTTTCCGTCTACTGGGACAGTCATGCGACGCCATATATAGATTATGATCTCAAAACTAAATGTGACATCATATTAGTGTTATTACACAGGTGTCTTACTATATTTATGATATGACCGTATGACATGGCTGGACTGGCCAGTTATGTGATTAACATATATCAAAGATATTTTCATCGGTATAATTATAAAGGCTAGCAATTGAAATATATTTCAAAAGAGCTATTAATATTTAAAACATAACTATTACATCATCCATTGTTGTTACAGTCCATTATATGTAATAATGGACTGCTGACTGTCTATTATTACGGTTAGCAGTCCATTATTAATACGAACTGTCCATTATTTTTAGATTTTTGGACAGTTTTTGTATAACTGAAAAAATAATCCAAACCAAAAATCTGGACACCCATATTTTAATAATCCAATGGCATTTGCAACAGTAACACATATGTAGTTAAATCCGACAATTTTGCTTTTATATTGAGCAAACACTTCTCAGTATTTGCACTTTCCAATCTGGGAACTTTGACACTGTTAGAATTTCCACTAAGAATATTGCTAATGTCACACTGCTGCTGGTCACTAGTGCGCTTGTATGCACGAACTGCATTTGATCGGTGGCCAGTTTTTTCCGAAATCAATTGTTCATCGATTCCGGCACCATATAGTCGTGTTGCAGCCGTAGCGCGGAGAGAATGGTTTGTATAAAATCCTTGAAACCCAGCTTGTTCACAAAGACATTTTACGGTTTGCTGAAGGATGTGAACTCCAACTGGCGCATCCTGATACCATACATTTCCTTGAGTGTATTTCCTAGGTCTGAGGTAAAAGGCATCATTGTTACAGTTGTCAGGTCTGAAAACACAAGGCAGATGTATTTCAACCATGTATTTAACTACAAATTTTCAGAATAGTTAATAATGACTTATCTAGGATAGTGACATATGTATGTGATAAGGATGGAGGAGTTAACATACCATTTTAACAAATATTTACAGCTATATAATTATGATATACTTTAAATCGTTTTAGAATTAAACTGAAAAACGAAATAAACTGCAGGTTTCAAGTGAGAGATGGGAATGGTTTATAACTTACCTGGCGGCAATAAATTTTGTGTACAGTTTCACGATGCACTTCTCTGGTTGCTTTTGATTTTCATATGCCCGTGTAACTTTTGGATCCAGTTTTCTATGCATGATACCGCCACGGTTTGTTTTGGATACATCTTCAGTATACTCTAAGTATGTACGGTTTTCAGTATCTGTTTTCACACAGATTTGAGAATGTTCTCCATATCTCAAGTTCCTGTGTTCTTGACCTGCTCGCAGAGCAAAATTCAAGTCTATCATGAAAATCATGGTATCCAGTAGTTGTTGAGGACTATCTGAACCCAAAATATTTTTTGTCCACAGTTTTTCCTCCTGTTCTTGGGTGATTATATCTGCTTGACGTCGCTGGAGACCGATTCCTTTTTTTGATAATTCCTTCATTTTAGAATCTAAAACAGCTTTCAGTCCGGAGAATGTTTTGTCGTCTAAAAAGCTTACGAATCTCCCATTGGTGCGGAAATGGTGTTGAATCGATATTAACAGTTCATACATGGTGTTTGGTCGATAATCTGAGCCGGCTTCATTTCTTACTTCACCAATAAACTAAGGGCTTCATTCAGGAGGGAATCTTTCATTTCCAGAATTGGACTCGAATACTGTTTGCTCTTCGTTACACGTTCGCGCTCCTTCTGCCAATTTGCAAACAGGTTAATAGCCCAGCGAGTCTTGTTCTCAGTTTTTGCTGACTTGCCACTATCAACCATATTCTGTAGATCCACAGTGTTTAAGGGAATTCTAAAACGACTGTCCATTTTCTCAATTTCCATTGAGCATTGAAAAATACTCTCATCGTCGGCTGAAGAAATATCGGAAAAAATGCTGTTTCTTAAATTAAAATTTGGTTGCATATTTTCCTGCATGTCTAATATATCACTTAGAACAGCATCGGTATCGGGATCTGTAGATAATTTCTCCACAAATGTTGACTGGGTTATGAAAATCGCATTAGAATCGGAATCAGACATGCTGTCCCTTCAAACTTCACCTCAGAAATGGGCAATTGAAAACTCTCAGTTGCTAGTCACAGAGCGACATTGCATGAAATACTCATGCAAATACTATATATAACATTTGTTACCTTTACCTGTCCGAAAATCGTCATGGTTGATTGAACACACTTTGATCCTAGTTTTACCTATACCAGTCCAATATCATTCCAGACTGGTTGCTCATGCATTGTTAGCTTTCAAAATCTATCGAGAGTATGCTATGTGTTAATGCAAGAGCGGGTTATGTTTTAAGTAGGAGAATGTCCTCAAGCTGTCTATTCTTTGAAATAATGGATTGGACTCGGCCTACGGCCTCGTCCAATCCATTATTTCAAAGAATAGACAGCTTTCGGACATTCTCCTTTACATAATCTGGAGCTAATTAAGTTTATTTCAAAGAGCTGATAATATGAATCTTACCACTAAAGTCTGCTGTACATAGACATTTATAGTCGTTGACCATATCCACACAGCTGCCTCCATTATAACAGGGTTGGGAGTAGCAAGGTAAGATACGAGTCTCACAGAAGAATCCAGTGAACCCAGACCGACAGGCACACCAATGTGTGGTCTTGTCAGCTGCTGCTTGGCAGATCCCACCATTTTTACAGGGATTACCATTGCATGGGTCTTTGACCTGGGTACAAGAAGCACCTGAAATTAGAAAAATCACCCCAATTTTTGCTGGTTCACGAATAGGTATTATTGTATAACATGCAACAATGTGTAAAAAGTATGCTTCAAATTATCTAAAATATCTCATCAAATATTTCCATACTATGATTTGAGTGCATCTTTACAGATTCAATGTCAAATAGTGAATTAAGATGGATCTAGGTAATAGAGCTTGTTGGATATTTGTTAACTTCATGGATTATCATCAGTACAATTAAACTCTGAATTTAATCATGAGTCTGGAATTCATTAAATTGGTTATTTTGGATTATTTTCAAGATGATTCACCTGTATAACCTTGGTTGCAGACACAGATGAAATAGCCATTCTGTAAAATACAGCTGCCATGAACACAAGTGTCCGGACTGCACGTTGTGTGGACAAGGTCACATGACTGTCCAGTGTAACCAAAATCACAGATACATATCCCTTTCTGACAAATTCCATGGATACAGGAAATTCCACCACAAGGGACACGACTCTCGCAAGTGTTTCCTGTGAATCCTTCCATACACCAACACTTAAAGGTGTCGTCTTTGTTTAGACAGGTGCCGCCATTAAGACAAGGGTCACTGTCACACGGAACATAGTTCTCACAGTCGTGACCAACGTAGCTTGACTGGCAAGTACAGGAGTACTCACCCATGCCCAGCTCCTCGCACAATCCTCCATGCTGACAGGGGTTTTTGATACAAGGATAGATGGCCGTCTCACAGTGACGCCCAGTGTAGTCTACCGGACAGGAACATTTATAGGAGCCATTAACATAAGTACAGACAGCAGAGTTCTGACAGGGACTGTTTCCACAAGGGTTATAGACTTCACACTGTAACCCCTGATACATAGGCTTACAGCTACAATCAAACGAAGTCCCTGAGTTAGTGCATATCCCGTCGTTAAAACAGGGTTTGGTTAAACAAGGGACATAACTCTCACAGATGTCTCCAGTGTATCCTGGGAAACAGCTACAGGTGAAGGTTGAATTGTCGATGGAATTAACACAAGTTGCACCATTTTTACAAGGTTGTCTAGAACAAGGCAGCACTGTTTCACATTTTGATCCTGTGATACTGTCTGGACAAATACAGGAATATGTACTGTTTGGAAGGTTCAAGCATGTGGCATTATTTTGACAAGGATAACTGGAGCATTCTAAGAAAATTTCACAATATATGCCAGCAAATTCTACTGGACAGTTACATATAAATGAGTTTTCAGATGTTTCTATGCAGGTAGCATTATTTAAACAAGGTGAAGGTTCACAAGGAAAAATAATTTCACTCTGACAATGTTTACCAGTAAAACCTGCAGTACAATAACAGGTATAGCCTATAGTTGATACATTGGAGATACAAACCCCACCATTTTCACAGGGCCCATCAGAACAAGGAAGTTTAAATTCACACACTGCTCCAGTAAAATTGGCTGTACATGTACAAGTGAAATTCACCCTTGATACCTTTTCACAAACTCCATCATTTTGACACGGTTCACTAACACAGGGATGGTCAAACTCACAAAACTGACCAGAAGTATTATCTGGACATTCGCATACCTCTTGACCCTCACTGACTACACAAGTGCCATTGTGACATGGATTGAAATGACAAGGAATTGTGACCTCGCAGTATGTCCCTGTGTGTCCTGCACTACAGTTACATGTGTAAGTCTCTCCCGTCCCCACACAGCTGGCTCCATTCACACACGGCTGGCTTGCACAGGGAAGTGGTACATCACAGAACTGACCAGTAAACGTTAGTGGACACGTACACTTTACATCTTCTCCCGACATAGAACAAAATCCTCCATTCTGACACGGATGACTAAAACAAGGATTGGACACCTCACAGTGACGCCCTGCCAATATTAAAACAAAACTCTCTAAATGTCAAATTGTTATAATCCTTTATCATGATTATATCCTTAAAATAAATTTTTCTATGAAGTTTTCACTACTTTGTTTCTTGGATGTTAAGTTATTGGACTTGAAAATGCTGCAGTACACATCAAACTACATTTTATTAAAATGATTTCCAACTTACATTTATCTAGTCTATTCACCCCTGAAAACACATTTAGGCTCTTCTAAATCAAAGACAAAACCAGTCCATTATGAAATTCAGGGGCGAACAAGTTAATACGATTATCAACTGTACCTATTATCTCTGCAGATGATACATATAAATAATGAAAATACCCAAGAAAAATCTCACTCACCACTATATCCAGCATTAGAATCACAGTAACACTGGTATTCCCCGAGGTCTAGGCCTACCGGACAGAACAGCTTGTTTCTATGACAACACTGTCCTCCATTTTGACAGGGAGAGGGGTCACAAGGGTTGACCTCTGACTCACATGTTATACCAGTATAATGGTCTGAACAGAGACAGGTAAAGCTGTCTATCCCATCTACACATGTACCTATAAACATAAACATAGGAAACAATACTTGTTATCAATATTAAACTGACAAATCAGACTCAAGGGTTAATATTGAATATTGAAAAATGGATTCTAACAACTGAACATTTACATTAAAGTAATGCATGTGTTTAATCTCAAAAGAGTCTATTAAATGGCAAATTTTGCAATGGTATGGTAGATATCAATAAGTCTTTTATATCAAGTACAGTAATTTGTCATCAGAAATTAAAGTGAATAGTCGGGCAAAGAAAACCAGTCTAAATGCGTTCATTGGCCTTCCAAAAGTTCTCACATATTAATACGACGGTCAAGTTCTGCTTAGTTTCCCAGTTCTGACCATTAAAGTAATGAAAAGTTGAAAGCAGCGAAAGCGAGGCTGCGTGGGAATGTAACCACGGACATAGTGAGCCGGGAGGACATTTTAGAATTTCCATACTTTAAATTAATTTCTTCGTACGCAGACAGATTTTGACGAGAGATTTTATTTTTCCATTTCATAAGAAGTTATACTGGATATATTCACACCATTTTTACCAACTTTAGCCATCCTTGCCCGACTGTTCACTTTAAGCATACTTAAACTTTTCTTAGATTCTTCAACTGTTATATCGTCCATGTCCCCTACATAATAAGAGATCCCAGAGGGATCTTGGCGCCCACCAAAGAATGATCTATGTCTGACAAACGAAAGAGGGATCTTTTCTCTGCTTTTCAAACTTTCACTACATATTACTACATATGAAATTTGAGAAAGATCCTTTGAGTACTTTCTGAGATACATAACAGTAACAAACTTCAATTATCAAAATCCATGATGGCTACCTGTAGGCCATCTTTTTGACGATTTGTCCGAAAATCCAATATGCCCAACTAAGGTCCTAGTGGAACTTACATATAAAATTTGAGACATATCACTTCAGTACTTTCTGAGAAATAGTGGAAACAAGCTTCAACTATCTAAATTCAAGATGGCAGCCTGTCGGCCATCTTGCTCATCGATCGGTACCAAAATGCAATATGCATAACCTGGGACCTGGGGGAACCTGCACATGAAATTTGAGACAACTTCCTTCAGTATTTTTTGAGAAATAGCGGTAACAAACTTCAATTATCAAAATCCAAGATGGTGGCCTGTCTGCCATATTGTTGATCGATCAGTCCCAAAATGCAATATGCATAACTAGGGCCCTAGGAGAACCTATATGTGAAATTTGAGAAGAATTCCTTCACTGAAGCTGTAGGGATCACAAACTTTAACTATTAAAATCCAAGATGGCGGCCTGTCGGTCAGGACCAATATGGATATGATGTTAAAATACTATCTCAGGCCAACTTGTTCACCGATTGGTACCAAAATTCAATATGCATAACTAGAGCCCTAGGGGAACCTACATGTTAAATTTGAGAAGAATCCCTTCAGCACTTTCTGAGAAATAGCGGTAACAAACTTTAACTATCAAAATCCAAGATGGCGGCCTGTTGGCCATCTTGTTGACCGATTGGTCCCAAAATGCAATATGCACAACTAGACCCCTAGGGAAACCTTCACATGCAGTTTGACACAGATCCCTTCAGTACTTTTTGAGAAATAGCGGTAACAAACTTCAATTGTCAAAATCCAAGATGGCAGCCTGTCAGTCATTTTGCTGACCGATTGGTACCAAACTATACCCCTAGGGAAACCTACATGTGAAATTTGAGAAAGATCCCTTCAGTACTTTCTGAGAAATCACGGTAACAAACTTTAACTATCAAAATCCAAGATGGCCATCTTGTAGACTGATTGGTCCCAAAATACAATTTGCACAACTAGACCCCTACGGGAACCTACATGTGAAATTTGAGGAAGATCCCTTCAGTACTTTCTGAGAAATAGTGGTAACAAGAAATGTTAACGGACGCACGGACGGACGGAAGGACGGATGACGGACCATGGACGAAAAGCGATTTGAATAGCTAGCCCACCATCTGATGATGGTGGCCTAAAAATCTGGTTCTACATTTAAAAAAAAAAATTCTGAGGATCTGTATTTGGTCTGATTTACTTACCATGTCCACTACAAGGTGTTGTTGTCAGTGAGCACTCGTTGATATTGGTCTGGCAGCAGTCACCACTGAAGCCGGCCATACAGTGGCAGAGTTGGGACTGACCAGTTGGAATACACACACCATTGTTCATACAGGGGTCATCTGAAACAAAAGTCATCATCTTTAAGACTGACCAGTCTTGTTTGGTTTTATTATTAGTTTTACATCCTATTAACAGCCAGGGTCATTTAGAAAGTGCCAGGTTGGTTGGTAGAGGAAAGCCAGAGTACCCAGAGGAAAACCAACGATCAGCAGTCAGTACCTGGTAACTGCCCCACTTTGGATTTGAACTCGTGACCCAGAGTTGGAGGACTTTATTGTGGTAATATGTCGGGACATCTTAACCACTCGGCCACCACGACCCGATACTCTCCAGTCACATTATTTATGTATTGGTCAACGGAAACAAGAGTCATCATCTTTAATATTAACCAGGCAGATTTATTTGTCATGCATCTGAACTAATATTTTCATCAAATGGAAAAGAATGGGGAAGGCTGAGAGGACCAATACAGTTAAGGAATCTTGTGGATACCAAAGGTACTCATATATAGCTCCAAAGTACCATTTGCTTAACATGGAACATCCGGTGTCATATCAAATTTGTATCCCCCATCAAAAAAGTATTTTGCCCATCAAAAAAGTATCCCCCCTATCAAAAAAGTATCCCCCCCATGACATCAATAGTGATTGTTATAATTTTAGTTGCCAGTTAATTAAATGGTCATAAAGATATACCAGGAGTCACTTTACAGGTGCCAGATAACTAATTACACCTGGTCAGGTATTACCTAACTACCTAATTAGTGGTGGGACGGACAGGTACAGGTGTGTCTATATCCTGTACACAGGGCTGTATCCCGGAACGCCTACATTTTAAAAACATCTACCAGCAAGTATGTTGTTATAACAATTATAGTCTGTATCATAAAGGTAACTTTACCTGTGTGTGATCTACCTGGATTTTTTACCTGGACATATATACTATGTTTTGCATTATTGGCAAAAGGTCGTCAGATGGATTTTGGTAATTATATCTAGAGGTATACGTATATATATTTTTTTTGCAAAGACGCACAAAAAATAACAAACGAAAATAAAAGATATCTATCACCGATATTTTTGGCCACACAAAACAGCACTATACATTTTTTTATGACAATATTTCTCTCTATCAATTTCGAATGAATTTCTAATATTATGGAATCTAATAAAACTTAAATCACATACTACCTTAGAGACAATGCAAACATCGTAATGTTAGAACATATAACCTCCATTTCTTACCATATTTTTAGAAAACAAGAGGCCCAGAGGGCCTGTATCGCTCACCTGGTTTGTAATGCCAAGTAATGTTCTGAATACAGGATCATTGTTTCTTTTCTGAAGGAATTTTAATATTAACCTCTAAATCCCCTATTGGGCCCCACCCCTGCCGCCCCCAGGGGGTCAGAGCCAAAATTTATACAAGTTCTGTTCCCCTTCCCCCAAGGATGTTTATGGCCAAATTTGGTCACAATCCAAGCAAAACTCTAGGACAAGAAGTGATTTATAGGATTTACCTCTATTTCCCCTATTGGGCCCCACCCGTCCTGCCCTCGAGGGGCCAGAGTCAAAATTTATACAAGTTCTGTTCCCCTTCCCCCAAGGATGTTTGTGGCCAAATTTGGTTACAATCCATGCAGAACTCTATGACTAGTAGCGATTTAAAGGATTTACCTCTATTTCCCCTATTGGGCCCCGCCCCTCCTGCCCCCGGGGGGTCAGAGCCAAAATTTATACAAGTTCTGTTCCCCTTCCCTAAAGGATGCTTGTGGCCAAATTTGGTTACATTCCATTCAGAACTCTATGATAAGTAGCGATTTAAAGGATTTACCTCTATTACCCCTATTGGGCCCCGCCCCTCCTGCCCCCGGGGGACTAGAGCCAAAATTCATACAAGTTCTGTTCCCCTTCCCCAAAGGATGTTTGTGGCCAAATTTGGTTACATTCCATTCAGAACTCTATGACTAGTAGCGATAGAAAGGATATACCTCTATTTCCCCTATTGGGCCCCGCCCCTCCTGCCCCTGGGGGATCAGAGCCAAAATTTATACAAGTTCTGTTCCCCTTCCCCCAAGGATGTTCGTGGCCAAATTTGGTTACAATTCATGTAGAGCTCTAGGACAAGTAGAGATTTAAAGGATTTAGCTCTATTTCCCCTATTGGGCCCCGCCCCTCCCCCCCCGGGGGGTCAGAGCCAAAATTTACACAAGGTCTGTTCCCCCTCCCCCAAGGATGTTTGTGGCCGAATTTGGTTACATTCCATTCAGAACTCTATGACTAGTAGCGATTTAAAGGATTTACCTCTATTTCCCCTATTGGGCCCCGCCCCTCCTGCCCCCGGGGGACCAGAGCCAAAATTTATACAAGTTCTGTTCCCCTTCCCTAAAGGATGCTTGTGGCCAAATTTGGTTACATTCCATTCAGAACTCTATGATAAGTAGCGATTTAAAGGATTTACCTCTATTACCCCTATTGGGCCCCGCCCCTCCTGCCCCCGGGGGACTAGAGCCAAAATTCATACAAGTTCTGTTCCCCTTCCCCAAAGGATGTTTGTGGCCAAATTTGGTTACATTCCATTCAGAACTCTATGACTAGTAGCGATAGAAAGGATATACCTCTATTTCCCCTATTGGGCCCCGCCCCTCCTGCCCCTGGGGGATCAGAGCCAAAATTTATACAAGTTCTGTTCCCCTTCCCCCAAGGATGTTCGTGGCCAAATTTGGTTACAATTCATGTAGAGCTCTAGGACAAGTAGAGATTTAAAGGATTTACCTCTATTTCCCCTATTGGGCCCCGCCCCTCCCCCCCCGGGGGGTCAGAGCCAAAATTTACACAAGGTCTGTTCCCCCTCCCCCAAGGATGTTTGTGGCCAAATTTGGTTACATTCCATTCAGAACTCTATGACTAGTAGCGATTTAAAGGATTTACCTCTATTACCCCTATTGGGCCCCGCCCCTCCTGCCCCCGGGGGACCAGAGTCAAAATTTACACAAGTTCTGTTCCCCTTCCCCCAAGGATGTTTGTGGCCGAATTTGGTTACAATTCATGTAGAACTCTATTACAAGTAGCGATATAAAGGATTTACCTCTATTTCCCCTATTGGACCCCGCCCCTCCTGCCCCCGGTGGACCAGAGCCAAAATTTAAACAAGTTCTGTTCCGCTTCCCCAAAGGATGTTTGTGGCCAAATTTGGTTACATTCCATTCAAAGCTCTATGACGAGAAGCGATTTAAAGGATTTACCTTTATTACCCCTATTGGGCCCCGCCCCTCCTGCCCCCGGGGGGTCAGAGCCAAAATTTATACAAGTTCTGTTCCCCTTCCCCCAAGGATGTTTGTGGCCAAATTTAGTTACATTCCATTCAGAACTCTACGACAAGTAGCGATTTAAAGGATTTACCTCTATTTCCCCTATTGGGCCCCGCCCCTCCTGACCCTGGGGATCAGAGCCAAAATTTATACAAGTTCTGTTCCCCTTCCCCCAAGGATGTTTGTGGCCAAATTTAGTTACATTCCATTCAGAACTCTATGACTAGTAGCGATTTAAAGGATTTACCTCTATTTCCCCTATTGGGCCCGCCCCTCCTGCCCCCAGGGGACCAGAGCCAAAATTTATACAAGTTCTGTTCCCCTTACCCCAAAGATGTTTGTGGCCAAATTTGGTTACATTCCATTCAACTCTATGACAAGTAGCGATTTAAAGGATTTACCTCTATTACCCCTTTTGGGCCCAACCCCTCCTGCCCCCGGGGGGTCAGAGCCAAAATTTATACAAGTTCTGTTCCCCTTCCCACAAGGATGTTTGTGGCCAAATTTGGTTACAATTCATGTAGAACTCTATGACTAGTAGTGATTTAAAGGATTTACCTCTATTTCCCCTATTGGGCCCCGCCCCTCCTGCCCCGGGGGGGACAGAGCCAAAATTTATACAAGTTCTGTTTCCCCTCCCCCAAGGATGTTTGTGGCCAAATTTGGTTACAATCCATGCAGAACTCTATGACTAGTAGCGATTTAAAGGAAATGTTGACAGACGGACGGACGGACGGACGGACGGACGGACGGACGGACGGACGCCGCGCCATGACATAAGCTCACCGGCCCTTCGGGCCAGGTGAGCTAAAAATAGATTTTGGGCTTTTGTAGCAAATATAAAATGAAACAAGTGTTCTCCCTGTCCAACCACATAGAACAGTGTAGGTTATACGTCAATATACGATTATTCAAAGCATTTGTAACAAATCTGGAACATTAACAGACAGATTCCCTCCTACATGTGTTCTATTTCAATTTTTCCGCAACCATATTTCATACTATGTATTTTACCTGGATTATGAGCTTGAGTTGATACCAAATTTATGAAGACAAACCGAAGTTATATCAGGAGAGCAGTGAAATTATTTGCAACTTGTAAAAAAATAAAATTATTGGGTTAATCAGATACATAAATTAAATACATGCACATGTACATACATGTAATATTTTACTGAGAATATACAGGCACTTAAAGAATTTTTTTTGATAATACGTCAGGATATTGCTTTGGATGGATGAAAAATTAAGTCCCACCCAACGAATCGCCTAGCTTTTAGCGCTATCGGTTGGTTTTGGTCGTGATTTACGGGTAGTGTCGACTACCGTTCAGAGATGATGAGCTAGGCGGTCACGTGGTCTTGTGATGTCACAGTAGTCCGCGGCTACACAAGGTAAGCCTAGTACTATACAGTGGACCCGCGATAATCCGGACGCCGATAGTCCGGAAAACTGACAATCCGGATGGAAATGTCAGAGAACGGATTTCCGTAACGTTATTTATACTCATTAGTCCGGAAATTTGTATTCCGAATCCGGAAATCCATTTTGGGAACGGAATGTCATTTTCGTTAATAAATTTCCGCAATAATCCGGACAATTTGTTGTCGCCACGTGCCGAGAAAATCCAAGGCCAGCTACAGTCATGTGTACAATACACACAATCACTTGACACTGAGTGTGTTGTCATAACGACGGCCGCCAGGTCATAGCCACGGGCGTTTACCTGAACACCTTTCACACGGGTACATGCAGTCATGTAACGGTTCATTGGTTTTCTATAGGAGATCAAACTTCAGTGTTGTTATTGAGATACGCAATATATGTTTAGCCACACGCTTTTAAACATGCAGTTTGAGCTTGGGTACGGGTACGTATGCTGTAGATACCTTACTTGTTTCGCTTGCAGAATATATCGCTATGAGTATCGGATACAATAAAGTGAGATAATACTCACAAAATTAATAAGAATTTTAAATGTATGTGAATCTATTCGAATTCATCGCCTATGGTATAAGATATAAAGGCTATGCATATGCCATTTACACGTGTGTGACATTGTGCACGAAGTTAGACGTGAACGGGCGCGTGGTTGTTACAAACGTCTGTAAGTCAGAAAGCAAAGACTTGAAGAAATGGTCATTAAAAACACACATTATACAAAATAACAATTATATGAGTTCATAAAATGTTCACAACTAAATGTTATCATAGTTTTTTTTTATGCCAAGAACGTATCGGCGATACGTAGCTATATGCATACATAGTACACAATTAACAATGGCTTTAGGTTTCGTATTTTGAAGAAGAAATACGTTTATTCAATATTTTTAAGGTAATGATATAAAAATACCTATAAAACATAACAAACGAAGTATTAATTATGATACACGTATATTACATAAAAGCCTATCATCGATTACAAGGTCAAGGGGAGTAACTCGTACGTGACAATTTAATTGACTAAGAACACGGAATTCGGCAGTCCGGAAAACTCGTAATCCGGACGGTTTAGACTGGGAACGAAGGTGTCCGGATTATCGAGGGTCCACTGTACATCTATACAGCACATACACGTATACGTTAGATCTACAATTTGAGTTTTTCGAGTAAATGGTTATTCTAGCTTTATGATGTTGATATTTTCAGTTTCAAAACATTCAATTTACACCATTTCAAACATTCAAACAAGCGTATATCTAACTTTAGATTAATTAATCAGTCCAATTTGATAGCGATATCAAAATGATGTTCGGATCAGTCTGGACTGAGATTAAGATATCATATTATGTAAATTTCGGTGTAATAAAAAACAGTATAATGTAACACTATCTTTTTACGATTAAAATCCCAAAATTTAGCATATTTCAAACTTCTGCCATAACGATGCAAACACGGCACAGTTTTTGAGTAAAAATAAAATGTGGACGGTTATCAGTTACGTGATATTGGAGTAACAATATCGAACTTATACCGAAAATAATATGTATATCTATATTGTTGCCTTTGGAACTTTATCCATAACGTTTACTAAAAAGCAGAAATACATCAATGATATTTCTGATATATGTTTTTAAATTACAGTATAAGTGTAGATTTAAATTCACTATTTCAAAATTATACTAAATCATTGAAATAGTATATTCATTGTCAATCCTTTTATATACCATACCGAGATTCGTATAATCCAAAAAGTAACCACATATAGTGTTCAAATGAAAAATGAAATTACTTGTATACAGGTATTATAAATAGATATAATATCTTGTACCTTTTCAAAAATATACTTAGTGATATTTAAATAAGTATATTTAGTGTGGTAATGCTGTAACCCTTCTTGTATGACTATACTTGTAGATTCGAAACGGTGAAAATACATGCTTAGAATTTTTACTAATACCTTAGAAATTACGGGTATGCCACGATTCCGTAATTACAGTACTAGACTGGAATTATTTTTAAGGTTAAATCTTTAGTTGAAATAGTTCTTAGAACCATTTTTGTTTCAGAATAAGTCTTTTTGTTTCAGAATAAGTCAACTTCCATTATTGTTTTACCTGTGTACAACATATATATATATATATATATATGTATATATTTAATATATATTCTTAGGTATGATCAGGGATATTTTATTTCCATTTGCTTTTACATGGAGGTGATCTAAATCTAGAGCATAGATGTACAGGGTTTCCATAATTCAAATCACAATTCAAATAACGGATGTCATAACCTGATTGACAGTAAGACAATAGCAAATACCCGATATAGTCCACCGAATAGCAAACTGCCCGCGGCCAGGTAATTACAGGTGAGTTCGATGAATGGCGTGGTGTACAGGTAAACAACATCCTGGTCCAGGTATTACATAACCATCAAACCAAAGGCATGGCTAATAATATATTTACATCGAAGTATCTACTCGTATATCGATTAAAAATTGAAAGCGACCGCACGGTCTGAAAAAATAGTTTGTTTTGCTTAATATCTCAATATTTAGATCTTTTATAATATCAAAAATAAATTCTTTCTATCACATGTTGACTCTCACTCTCAATTTATTCGGTTAGCAACACACAACACAATGTTTGTAATGATCAATCATCGGTGTGTATGTACAGAAACATACATACATATATGTATATATGTTTCTGGTATGTACGTCAATATACTTTAATCAAGGATTTCGTAAATTGTTACGTAAAATTTCATTTTACAGTCACAAACTTTGTAATTCACAATGTATCAAAGATACAGACTACAGGAAAATATTATCTAATTAAAGCTTATTTGTTGCTGAACTCCTCGACAAAAAATCCGAAACTTTTATTTCTTTGTGGATTTTCTTTCATTATTACACAAAGATACCTGCTATTAGAGCATAAATTAGAGTATTTGAAACATCGAATTTCACTGATTTAGTTATTTACTTTCGAGCCAAAGTTATTGTACAATTAACTTCACTCAAAAGTAATTATAAAAAATCGTCGATCGGCTTTTCCTGTGACCGTCAATGTAAGTGATAGCACATCAGATATAGTACAGCTATAAGCCACGGACTATTGTGACGTCACACGGTTTAGAGCTAGAAAATATGCATAATCGGGCGGTCAGAAGTTTGGACCTCGATATCGACGGTTTACAGGTTATTCCGGTCGCGCGCGGAACGGAGAGGTTTCTACACGTGCTAATAAAGCCGTTTCCAGCATAAACTGAAATTATCATTTTTGACTGCACAAATCCTTTAAGTTACAACTTTATAAGATAAATATAAGTTTTGTTTAATGATGGCGCTCTATGTTTTCTATACTAATATTTGAAAAATGACGTATTCGTGAGACAAAAAGAGCACAAACCATACATGTAGTCCTTAATTAAGTTCATAAGTTATATAACCCATGACAAAATATACAGATTTTTATGAAATGTCTACTTTCTGATCAAATGGACAGCAAACTACATTCGTAAGGAGAACTAACATTCATTTTGTAAAAAAAAAATAAAAATGATGTGAAACCTATGGCAGCGACTAAGGGAATTAGCAAAATTGCATCTATCATGTTATCAGCTAAAAAAGGTATGACAAACCTTGAAATCGAAAGCATACAACATGATATTTCCTACTTACATGCATATTTTTGTAAGTTTAACTTCTTTCCAAATCATCATATACAAATTGGTATGGTACTATAAGAAGTGACTTAGAGTGTTTTATAGGTGGTATATTTCATTAAATGGTGTACATATCACAGGTTTAATTCTCGAGAATATAATGTAACAAATCACATATTTTCATGACGAAGATTATGATGTCGTAAGCATGTGCATTTTACAATACACTTTTGCAGAAAATTTTCAACATATTTTTTTCACGAATGTATTAATCATAATAAATGTTTTATGATATGATATTTCATCGAGGACGATTCTATAATCACAGGAGTTTGACGTTCTGTCAATAATATATCGTATACATATATAAAAAATACTCCTATATACTACATAAAAACTTTATATTGTATATAGGAGTATTTTTTACATATGGTAAACATATAGGTAAACTCCAGTTAAGTAGACAAAGTACATGTATAAGAAACTTGTATGAAACAGACTATAATTACTATTTATTTGATCTTTTTACCTATTGTTATAGAATGTAGGCGTAGCGGGAACACACCATCACAGTGGTATTACCAAATGTTACCTGTACAGGTACATCATCCCATAATTTTATTGTGCTTGCAAATTGATACAATTTATTTATGTTTTCTAACATATGTTTAAAACTATATATATATATATAACTCTAGCTCATTACTTGTATACATATTTTCAAGGCATATAAATTATGATTATTCAATCATCAAGACCTTTGTTATAAACACATTTATAAGCTTATATATATATATATATATGATAAATTTAAAGAAAAATCCTTACGGACGAAATCTATAAGAAATAAAAACAATAACGACTGACTAGTGAGCGCTTTCGCCCCATTCAAGGGAGCTCTTCAGACTGTTTATTGAAGACGTATTATGACGTCATAATTCATGACGTCATTTGCTAAGAGACAAAATATAAACAATCAACGAGGAAGAATACAAAGAATACAATGTCGGATTAAATAAAAGACAAAACATGAAAATATAAAAATATTTACTGTGCTCGGTAGGATTCGAACACGCCAAGTGCTGAGCAAAAGACAGGGCCATTAACCGATTGAGCTACATCTACATATATAATACTTCTTCCGAAAAAAAGTACCTACATACAACAAAAATAGGTCAGTTTGAATGAGCACTGTTCAAACTAGGTTTTAAAAGTCTGATTAATTCAGATTCCTTAGCCTCGCGTTTGACAACATCCGCATCATTCATCTGATATAAAGGGAAAATTTTGAACTCTCCTTTAGAACATTCATGTATATGTTTACTTACTGGTAAAAATCGTAAATGATCAGTCCGTATTTGCTGTCTGTGCACTGTCATTCTTGTACGTAATTCAGTACCCGTTTGACCGACATAAAATTCGGAGCATTTACCACAAATCATTACATATATTACGTTACTAGATCTACAATTCATATTCTTTTTTACTTTGAAAGTAAAACCATCTTATGGTTGTGTTTCTAAGTGTCACACTCCTCGTTGCGGGATTTGTAAGTACATTGTAGAAGGAAGTGAGATAACATTAAAAACTGGTTTTACTTTCAAAGTAAAAAAGAATATGAATTGTAGATCTAGTAACAGGCATGTGACCTACATTTTAGCGAGTAGTCCTTTGAACAGTGTTGATGTTCCCGAGCAGCCACATGTATATATATATGCCTGATACTAAGTTTTTGTTGCTTACAGGTTCCTCAATCGGTTGACACAAAAAAATGTAATTTCTAATGCCGACTTTTAACATCTATGGACGATTTCTCATATTTCCAATGCTTTGCAACGCGTCAGGTTCCATAAAGCAAATGCATACGTATTATATATTTGACAGGGTTAACTATTTCCCGCACCTTGCCGTTTAGAAAACTATATTACATACATACATAGTTAAACATTTTTTGAAGAATTTCATTTGTTTATGTTTATATGTCCTTGCTTTTATTATTCCCATCAATATATCCTTTTTAATCAAAATATTTTGCCGATCAAAATATCTCTTGGGCGACGATCTGCCAACACTGAAATTCTTACTCCACGCAAGGTTCATCATATTATGTGTTCGAAAAAGAATTTCATCTACGTCCTTTGTTCTAAATATCCACAGTAAGATTTATTAGATAAAAAGTCAATGTTTAAACTACATATCACTAGCTAAGAAATATAGGTTTTACTTGGAAAATGCGGACTTGAACTATCCATTGATGAGACAAAACCAGTACGTGGTTTACCGTGCGCAGTTAATTTGCTACGCAGTTAATTTGCTTTTATAACTTCTAATAAACGTCCTTATTTATAAATTAAATTGAATGAAAATATGTATTGACATATACATATACATTTTGCTTTATATGTATCAATTCAAAGAAACATTACAGTACGAATGATTTCCAGTAATTAACGGCAATTTTATGTTGCAATAAATATTATGTTTCTGATCGCAATAAATATTTCTATGTGTCAAAGTCTATATAGACTGCAGAATAAATATATTTTTTCTCATATCTCCTAACACATCATCTAGTCTGTCTGTGGTCTGCATGTAGTGGACATATTACCTTGACACGATGTCCACCCGTAGTGGACACCGTGTTCACACGTAGTGCACTCCGTGTCTACCTGTAGTCTAAATCTTGTGCACTCCATGTCTACCTGTAGTCTAAACCTCGTGCACTCCGTGTCTACCTGTAGTCTAAACCTCGTGCACTCCGTGTCCACTCGTAGTTCACACCGCGTGCACAATGTGTAACCTTTAGTCTACTACCAACTGTAGGTACCAACATCTATATTACAACTAACACAGTTAAAAATAGTAACTACCCCTGCGAATTGATGTTCATGAACTTTCTGTAAATGTTCATGAATTGTTCATAAAATTTTTCATACAAAGTTCATGAACCAGTTCATGAACATTGGTTCATGAAGTGTCCATGAAGTTTCATGAACTTTTCATGAATAGTTCATGAACATAAGATTTAAATATGGTTTTCATGAACTGTTCATGAACATTAGTAGATTGTTCATGAACTTATTTTTAATTCATGAACTATTCATGAACATAAATTATATGTTCATGAACTAAATTGAAGTAACTGGTTATATATTAATTATGCTTTAAAAACATGCCTTGATTTTTTAATGCTAAATTTGGTTTATTTTTTTTCTATTTTTCAAAAATATGTGAAGCTAAAAAAAATTAATTTTTCATAAATAAAAGAGAAGCCTCTTGCATGATCACATGACAAACAATCTGGCTTTTGATTGGGTGCTGGAATATAGGGTCATGACATCACCAGATTTTAAACAGTGATGGAGGCATTTACAAAGAGATGAACTATGTGCAACAATTCTTAGGATATATTATAATCCAAAGATTCATATTATGGATTGATGACATAGTTTATAAGGTATGTTAAATATCTAATTATATTGTTTGTTTGATTTCAATTTAATGTGTATACCATATCTTTAGGAGCTGGAGTTTGCATCACATGTACATGTGTGTGCAACATAACATGGAGATCTCTGATTTGATTTCTACAAGTACACAAGCTAATTTCATAACCTGAAAGGTGTGAAACAATAAAGGAATGTATAATTGGTATCTAAAAGATTAAAAGGTTAATATATGTAGAATCTGTTTTTCAAAAGTCACAGTTTAACTATTGAAACTTTCCATTTACTGGCTCCATTTGTTTGACAAGAAATGCTTCCAATGTAGTCAGAATCAGTTGATATACATGATAGCTAGTCCTTTATATTAATGATAAATATTAGCATTTCCCAGATAACATGCCAATATTGGCCCGATGTTGGGTAATGGTCGTACGGTCGGGTGACCGCTGGCAGTCGGTGTACTATCAATGGCCCAATGTTGGCCCGATGAAGTACGACCAACGGTTGGGATGATAAAGTTGGCCCATTATTGGTCCGATGTTGTACGCCCAATGGTTGGCCTGCTTACATTGGTAAAATGTTGGCCCATTATTGGCAAATTGGCCGATTCCCAATACAGTTTCATTAGGCCAATGCGACGTGTGACAGAAAAAAAACTTTCAATAAAATAATGAAACAATGTTATGTACTACACACAGTTACCAGAATTTCTCTAATGACCGTGAGTTGATTTAAATGGTTTGTACCGTAAATAATGTAAATGAAAAAAAAAACTTTTTTTCTTTATTTCCTAGGCCTATTTTATTTTTTGTCTGTGTGTATCTGCGAGATTCATTGCTTGAATTAAAATTTTTGCATATTTGACTCGGTCTTCTGGTCATATTTATACCATTACGTGTACAAGGATTTACAAGTAAGTCTAATTTCCGCTGGCGGGCACTATCAATGATCCACATCTGCTATGAGTCACGTGACTATTCCCGCCAAGACCATCCCCATCTATTTGTATCTGGACCACACTCTATAGCTAGTTGACCAGGAGCTGACCAGCACACATGAATTCATTTTGAGTTTTGCTGACATATAGGAAGAATTACTTGAAGACCACATCAAAATTGTAAGTAGTTACTTTTGTTATAATATACTAGTTAATGATCAATAATAATGATATTATATCTGTTTTAACGTTGTGGCGATGTACATATTGTTTGGTGTATGTTTATAGTTCCATTTCCATGTTCAAACTAAAGCTAAACCTTTGCCAATTTATCAGTATTTACACATGCCAAAAACATATTTCACCAAATTTGTGATCAGGTTGAAAGTGGTACATGTAGATGTAGATAACATGTTATGAAACATGTGCATAATGTACATGCAACAACGAAATATATTACTTTTGAAAGGCTGGGAACGTCCTACTTAAAAAATTCGGGTGGTTAACAATTAAGCTGATTAGGTAGTGGGCGGAAAGTATACTTAAAGTGCATAGTGACCAGCCTCTGCTGCTGCATGTAAACATTACCACATGTGTCTAAATCACATGGTCAGTGTACGCATACACTGTAGATGGCGAGAAAAGATTAAGTTGAATAACATCCACAGACATAATAACATTATTTCATAAGTAGTATAAGTTATTTGTCTGATATGATATAGAGTTTGAAAGTTCTAATAAAGAAGTACATTTTACAGCATTAGAGCAAATTTAAAATTATACATCAGTACAGAAAATTCCTTTTCAATTATAACTAATGTTGCTATAATCAGGCTGTTTATGATCAAGCCTACTTTAGATAAGCAACTTAACAAGTGAAGAGTTATATAATTATATACAAGATTACAATTTTGAATACATAATCCAATGCTGAAATGGCTGTGATGTATAGAATAGATCAGACTCCCTTCACAACATTCCTCTGTAACATGAAACTAAAATCACACATCCCTTATTTCTCTTCCGTCCATATCCTAAACACTGACCACTAGTCTCCCTCCAGGCACTTGGTAAGAAGGTTATTGATAACAAAACTATAGCATCACCTGATTTGTGGTGGAAATCCCCAAAGTATGTGCAAATTTTGCTGCTTGGATATAGATAGTACACCCAATTTATAAGTATTCAAAAAATTGAGATGAACAATTGAAACAAAAAGGGAGTTATTTGGCTTATAAGCTAATAAATAAATTAGTTTTAGTTTACAAGAATGATTGTTTCAGGAAGTTATGTTTTGTTTTTTCTATTGTCACAGATTACCAACCTGCCAACAATTGTCGCTACTTGCACTCGCCGGATTCAAACAACGAGTTTTTTAATTGGCAAGGAAAGGACACCAAGCCTCATTATGTGCAGTCATCACAAGTAAGTATAAAATTAGTCATTGTATAATGTCCATAAAGGGAAGACATATTATACTTTGTTCTGTCAAAGTTTGATATTGAAGCCATAAGTAGAAAATGCCTTAATCATAATGTAAAGTAATTATTACATATCAAAATTTAGTACTTAAACTGTACGATAAGTTAGCTGCATTTTGTTATCGAAGCAAAGCTTAGAAATGTGTTGGCAGAGAGTGAAAATTAAGCTCAGATATAGACATGAAAATGTAGAAATTTAGACCTGTGTTTAATGGTATACCCCTACAATATTTCTGTACAGTACATATCAAGAGATGTATTTACTTTTTTATTATAGAGGCTGTAAGAAAAAACAGAATGGCATCTAATGCAACAGATTGCACTTTTGGAGACAGAGAGGGAGGAAGCAAAGAAAGACAAAAACAAGAAGCTGGCCACTGTATACAATAGTAGAGACTGTCCAAGAAAGTGGAGATCCAGATTAGATTAAACGTGTAAACTAATTCTCTTTGTGCCATTGGCTGAAATTCCTTTGGAGAGATTGACATTTTCCATAACTGACATTTAAAAAAAACATACCAGTGAGCGCAAGTTATACAAGCTTATTTGGTTTTTTTTTTCTTTTTATGTCCAGAGGAATTATAGTAAACTGTTATGAATACACAAACAATGAACATAGATTTGGGAAATACCACAAAAGGTTTGATCCATTAAAAACAGTTGGCATGCTCTTTAATCTTTATGATTTAAAATTTTTTTTTATTGTTTTTGAAGTAAGAAAAATACACTACAATGTTATTCCATATCTAATAGTTGCATTTTTCTTTGCTGACATTTTGATAATTTTAGAAATATATCATAACAGGTTATTTCATCATTTAATTAATATGGGTTAAGTTTTGGAATCTATATTTTTAATGTCATTTTAGGAAATATATATATATGGAAGAATATGAGCTTTTAAAGTCTATTTTGATCAATAGAAGCAATGTATTATCAAATGTTGAAATAACCTGTTCAGCTCATGTAGAATGGATTGGTGTTTAATAAGGAACCATGCGATTTTATGGCATTAATGAGAGAGGTATTTACCAAGCTTAAAATTAATTAATGCTTTAAAATTAATCGACCCGATGGATGGATTCAGCTCTAATATCGACATTAGTCGGGACAAAACCCAATATCGGATAATAAGAATTTCCTGTAATAGTTGCAATAGGAAAATATTACGATGTCAGTAAATAAATGTTTAATTTCTTTCGTTTGATTCAATTTCTAAAATTGTTGACTTGATCCCGAACATTCCAGTGACGTCACTTTTAGTAGGAATGAATGAAACGGCAGTCAATCCCGCCAAACAGTGACGTCACAATCACCGGAATGAACATTCTGTGTAAATAACAGGCAATTTGCTTTCGTTTTGATTACCATCTTCTGTATGTATAATGAAAAAGTTGCAGGATAAACAGAATACCCGGTCGCTATCTTACAATACAAGTTTTATTTTGGTGTCGACAGGGAAAACAGAGATGACTCTGCAAAACCTCCTCATCTCATCTCATCGCACAAACGATAGCAGCAGCGATATTAATTATAGCAATATAAAAATTCCAACGTTGGAAATATTGCAAGTACATTCATTATTTACATAAACCAGTGATTAGAATAATCATTTATTTCATCTAGACTAAATAATTTGCGAGTCCCGTACACGCCTGCAAGGAGACGACCTTGGCATATCGCTACCCACGATGCTCTCGATCGTGGTCTTATATTATGTAACTTTTCCTGGGATATTAATTCTAGATATATCTGTTTTCGACAGTTAAATTTCTTTGAACATGTGTAAAACAAGCAGTCTCAACTGCTATTCTGAGACCGTAAAATTCAATCTTGATCACCTCAGCCAAAACACAGGGGCACGCAAATTATGACAGAAACGTTTACAAATAATTTGATACGTATGTCATTTGAAAGTATTGGAGACCTTTTGATATGCACATGTATATCATGATGTTTCAAGTGGATGCCCGTATTATTTTTTTGTGAAAAATGAATTATATATATATTATATATATGTTATAAAATTAGGTTAGCTTTTTTATTGTCATTATTGTTATATACACTGTATGTGATATTTAAACGAAAACACATATTTTACCTAAGAAGCCAATCATATATATAATGTAAGTATCGGTTAGCTTTTAATAATAATAATAAGAAGAAAAAACAGAATAATAACAATAGGGATTTCCATCCTTAATGGAAATCCCTAATGATACTAAATTTGCCAATTTTGAAGCAAGGACAGCGCAATGACTAATTCAAAAAAAAAATTTTTTTTTTAAATCATCATCCATGTACCCTCAGTAGGTACTTGCAGTACATGTACTTCTGCTGTAATTCTTCACAATATAACTTTTGAACATACAGCTACAATAACAATCACCGTCTCACCCAAAGGGGTGAAAGAGTATAATGTTTTCCCTAACAACCACGGGATATCCTTGTGAAGTATGTGCGGAGAATCTCAACCCGAGGAGTAGGCTATGGCGAGTGTTTGATAGCTTAAGAATCTTATTCTAAGGTTCATTTCTCTTACCCTATGTTAGCACTTGTAATTATCTCATGTAGCTTGTCTTTATACTAGGGTAAGATAGGAAAATCTCACACAGGTATAACTTAATTTGACATAGATATAGTGTGTATGGCACATTTATACCATTCCTGAAATATGGTAAGGTGTTGAATTTTGGGTGTTGTATTTATTCCATGACTGAAAGTTGGCTTCATACGGGATCGTAAGAACTGACTTTCTTCTTCCTAATGCCTCCCATGACACCACCTCAATAATGACTTTGAGTTCAGCTCTTGCAATAGACTCTGGGTTCTGTTCTCCAACCGATATACACCCAAGTCTATAAAACTGGTAGTTTCTGCCCCTGCTTAGCGCTCAACATAAATGGAGTGGGACGACTAGTTTGTCCGTCGTTGACAGTATAATAGGGTCGGGTGGGGTGTTTTGTTCGGTGTAGTCGGCGACATGTCTTAGTGAAACAACTCTATAAAAGGTCCAACTATTACAAGGAGACACAGGTCAAGAAAAATTGCCGCAGCATCCACAACTAGAGCTGAAACGAATAGCAGATTTTGATATTCAAAATGTTTCGGAACAAAACATATTTAACATCCATACTCGCAGCACATCGCACACTTAGGAGGCCGCCGTCATATAACACGACGTTAACATTATTAACCGATGAGTAGGACGGATGGGTATTGTCCTATGATCAGCGAGCGCAGACACATGGGACGAAACATTTTCCTACTCCTTCGGACAAACCGCATTTTGTCTCTACAAGGTCTACTTCCTTAGGCATTGGGTGGAAGGTTTCCACGACATTCATGATACTTGTATATATATTTAAGTCAGTTGTTATCAATATTCAGAATAAAGAGATGAAAATGGAAAAGCTTAAAAAAAGGCTGAAATTTACTTTTTTGTGAAAACTATATGGAATTGCATGTACCAGGTAGCTGTTTTCTGAAAGTCTAAAAGGCTGAAATCAGCCAATCGGCTGAAGATTTTCATCCCTGAGAATATAACAAAGTGGTCCCACCTGGATTGGTGTCCTATAAGAATATATGCTTATGATTTCAAGATGACTGTGTGAGGCCCTCGACTATAAACATTCTTTCACCAATATGAATGCAATTGAATGTAAATACATGTATATTTAAATCTCGTGTTAATCATAAGGAATCCTTTCACTATAGCATTTGGTCGAGGTCGATATATAAAAGCCAAGCTGACTTTATTAAAAAAAGGATGATAAAAGAGAGTCCAAGATCCAAATATCTCTTCCTTTGGTGATAGGAAGCAGACAATCTAGACATAATGTAGTGAAATGTTGAACAGACCTGTATGTCAGTTGTTTGATTATATGCTTACTGAGTAAATACATATACATGTACAATGCAAACCAGCATATAGGACAAAACACTGTCAAAGAACATTTTCAACATTTCACATTGTTATCAAAAAATCGAATGCGTTCGATAGGATTACACCCGGAGCTAGTGTAAAACTCGGAGTATATCTCAAACTATACTCCCATTTATGAGTTCAACCCTAAATTAGAGTGTACAGCAATAATTTCAAGCTGATCAAGCTATAAGTAACACATAAGTACAGTACTGCCATTCGCAGGGGTGACAGAATATCCATAGCTACCTACCTCACAACTTCGCCGTGGTTTGAACTTTATGTAAGAGTAGCTTCCCTTGGTGAAATTGTAAAAGCCGAAATACTGAAATATTTAACATCCTTGTTGGGTACGCTTTGTAATTTGTAAGTAATATTAATTTGTTAATTTGTAAGTCTGATTGAAACTGTATTTAAAAAAAAAAAAAAAAAAAAAAAAAAAACACAACTTCATCAAGTAATATTTTTAATCAGATGATTGGTTGTCTAACGCACTATTAACAGCTAGTCATGAAACGGTCTTATAAAAGTCGAACAATAAGTTTAAACAACAGGGATTTTTGCGATCATGTAAATTGATATATCTTACACACACATATCCAAGTGCAGAATATTGTTATTTAAAGCAAACGAAATAAATAAAACGTTGTATAGTAAATGGTTCACTCGACTTGCCGTTGTATTTCCCATACTTATCCGAAACGCTACCTCCTAACCCTCATTGTGTTTCCCCATACATATAAAGAAGCTACATTTCAAATTATTGAGGACCCCTGTGTCTATTACCAACAGTACTTTGGGGTATAATCAACAAAAGACAATACATTCTGTTTCCGCATTTTGATACGTACAATGAAAAAAGGTAATACTTATGTAGCGGGATTGGACTGGGTCGATCATCGCTGACCAGGTAGCAGCATTCGGCTAGTGTTCGGATGGTCCCGGGTTCAAATCCCGGTCTGGCTGCTCCATTTTCTCCTCTCCTTTTACACTTATCTATATATAGTCAGGGATGATAAAACGGGAAGTTTAATAACATCCCATTTAGACGTGTCGCTCTCCTAACCACCGTGAACATCGCTAGCCACGCATGCATACCGAGCATTTTGGTAATTTATTTAAACTTTCAATCTAAAAACAGTATTCACCGGTTTATATGTTGATATAGAGCCTGTGCTCTAGTGAAACATCTCACGGATCAATGGTTACACCACATGATAAAATCAACAAATCCTACATCAATATCCTCCAGAATAGGGGCACATTTTGTATCTGAACACACAGGGATATGAGGATTAGTTACAGTTTATATAATTGTGGAACCACCAGAGTGCCATAAGACCATTTAAGACGTTTAACTACTAGTATAAAATAAGAATGATATTTACCAATATTTGATCTAGACCCCTAAAACGTCTAAAATGGGCTTAGAGCACTCTGATGGGTCCATAATTATACGAAGTTGTACATACCCACTCGAACATGAAATTAAAACGTTCATTAAAGAAGGAGTTATCAATAGTATATTTCCGGCAGTCCAGGCCTGTCGGGACCTAACTAATGAACATATTACACAGAGTATGCGATAAGAGTAATTAATGTTAATTGAAAAAAAAAATCGTCCATCAGTCATCGTTACGCTAAACAAATCATTTTAAGATGCTAAAGTGCAGGTTTTTCCCTATTTAATGCACCTACCAAGGCATTGGAGACAAATTAATGAACCATTGTCAGGTCGAGGTTCCTTACGGTGACATACACGTAGGCAATTATGTCTTACTGATTTTTTAGCTTTTATAATCAAGCAATATCTCTAGTTAATTGGCGAACAAGTTTACGTGTACGTATATATTTGGTGTAGTATAACTAAGATATGCGAGGGCTGGTTAATAAGTTACAAGCGTGTCTCATTTCCGATAGAACGAGGTCGTCACGATTCTCGTGCCTTGTTACAACACCATAGCACAAGTTTCGACTCATTGTTTAATAAGATATCGAATCTGTGATGCAAAGGTATATGTTTCATCGAAAGATAAGTTCTGCTTTAATTCGGTACTTGCATTAAAAAGATTAAATAGTTTGGAAATACACGAAGTTAGCTGTATAGGTTTCATGATGGGGAGAGAAGGTCAAACGCGATGAAGATGAAGATGAAATCCACCGACGAAGAAACTTGTAAGAAAGTTTGGGATGGTGTATACAATGTACTGTAATGACGGATTCAGGTAGATAAAACAGCACAGGCATTAGAAATTTTACATGGTAACGTTTCAGCAATTTTACTTGAAGATAAACTGCGTGAACTAATCGCCCTTTTGGTCCCCAAATCTTTTAACGATATGGCCAAAAAATATGTCGATTGAGGGTTTCATTGGCAAAAAAATAGAGTCGGTAGGTCGGTTTTTTCATTAATTGTGTGTGTGTGGGTGGGTGTGTATGTGTGTCTTTCACTCTAAAATTATGGCCGGAACCGGAGTCTGAGATCGAAATCCCGACTTTTCAAAGAAAAGTGAAAAAAAATAGGATCGGGGGTAAAAAACTTATGGTCGGTCGCGTAACGCTAAACAGACATATTTTTTTGCCTATATGTAACACAATTTGCTTTGAAAAATTGTATAAGTCTTTTAGCATGTCACGGTGTAAATGTCATGTTGTTCATTATAAAACGGAGATTCATTTGAAGTTTAGTAAAACTCATTAAGTCTGAAGTACCATGTAGGTTATAAATATAGATTTGTTTATGTTCCTTGGTAACAGCAAAACGTCAAAGTGCACATGAACCTTTGGAATAAATATACTACTCATTGAACCCAGGTATATACTATCTAAAAGATGCAATTTCTGTGTGAATATGATTTTTTTAAGTTACTGTAACGTTTTGTTTTATATACTAAATTGAATTTACACATATATTCGCCCATTTAATAGTGAAGGATAATGTAAATTTGGCGAGGATATTTTCATGGTCAAATATTTTTACCGCATTGAAGATAATTTTGAGACAAAACTACATGCATGTGGACCATGCATGGCAAATGAAGCAAATGGTACATGTATACATGTACTTAGTCCAATAATTCTAGAGGTATAGTGCGAAGAGTCATTTTTGATCATTACGTCGTGTCTAACCTACCTATACAATGTATGTATATCAGGGTGACTCTGCTAACATATTGTATATCACACTACACTCGACAGAAAGTTGAAGGTTAGTGCTTATGTACTTGTAATAGGAGACATGTTAATTTACCACTCCCACCTTAAAGGGGATTAAAGATGATTAATTTAATAAATACACATAATTTGAAGCACTGATCATTATGGTCTGTACACAAAACTGGAAGTACGTGATCAACGTTTGTTGAACACTTGACGAATATACATGTAGCATACGCCGGACAGGTATTCGGTCCAGTAACGACTAGATGTATATACGTATATATATGTAGCTGTTAGTGGATTGTGTAGACGACCAACCCGTGGATACTGCTGGTTTGTACCCAATTGTTTACTGCACCATTTGTACGAATCCTGATGAGTACACAAAACAGTAATATCGCTAATAAAATCCTGCACACTTGTTTACTAAAAACAAAACTATCACTTACCTGGATTATGAACTAACTTCGAATTCGTGTTCATCCAAAATTGTATTCACATGTACATGTACCCGGTTTTGTCCAAAAATAGATCAGTCAGAAGCCCCGCCCCTACGCTGAAACTGATGAAGTAGATTCGTGTATTATACACAGGCAGCTGTATGTTATTATGTATACACGTAAATGGACGCTTTACATTGCACTGTAACTACAAACGACGAAAACCGACGAGGCCAAAACACAACTGTATAGAACAATAAACATAACAATGCCACTTCTTCCGGGTTCATTCAGTAGGTCATATCACAGGGACCTGGCACGAAAATTTTTAACCAATAGTATACATATATATATTATAGTATCAGGGGTATGAACTCGGCGATCGAGAAAAACGGACCTATTTTTTTTAAAACCGTGATTATTTTAATAAATGGGTTCTATACAACATTGACGGATATCTTACCTTAAAGAGAAATAATTCATCTTTCCATTGAGTGCTTGATGAACAAAATTGGCCAAGTATTGACGAAGTTATGGCTTGATGAATCGGGAAATTGACGATAAATATGCTAGGTAGACATTTCCCTGTCCGGTCGAAATTAATGTCGTCTCGGCTCTAATGGGCACCTCAAAAACCAAGCCAAAATCACAAAATCTACGCTTGTGGTGGTAAACAGTACCCATAACTGTGTTCATCCACAATCTCCTTTGGATGTGTCATGACCCGTGCTTTGTAGAAACTCCATTTAAACATCGTGTAGCTCACTTTAACCGTACCTACTTTAACCGTCACCGCCATGTTCATTTTTCTCTCGGAGCGCTTCTCGACTTTACATATCTTGACTACATTATGCAAATTATGTTATGTTGTGCTTATGTGTAAACTCGAGAAGCGTTCCGAAGAACAAATGAACATGGCGGTGACGGTTAAAGTAAGTCAGCTACACGATGTTTAAATGGAGTTTCTACAAAGTACGGGTTATGACACCTCCAACGGAGATTGTAGATGAGCACAATTATGGGTACTGTTTACCACCACAAGCGTAGATTTTGTGATTTTGGCTTGGTTTTTGAGGTGCCCATTAGTACTGTTAGTTTAAAAAAATCGTGCCAGGTCCCTGTGGTTCATAATAATACTGATCATGTATCTCCTTACCGATATACGATAGAACTGATGCCATTTTTCGATTTTAGATTAAGTAAAGCTGTGCTCTTAACCCGTGACGATTTTTTTAACTGGATAATTTGATACTTTTTAAATATATATATATGTATATTTTAAGTGTCTCGTAAGTCAGATGTTGCTGGGCATTTTTACTCTAATTGGTAAATTATTTATCATGGCTGTTTTTTTACCCTGTTGTGAAAACGTGTGAAACTCTTATAAATGAAATATTGTATTGTATTGGTCATATTTAATTACATATGTACCGGTTATATTTATTACATAGCTACAGGTACCGGTCATAATTTATAACATGTTACAGGTACCGGTTATAATTCACCACCTGGTTAATAGTACCGGTTATAATTCATCACCGGGTTACAAATACCAGTTATTTTTCATTTACAACTTACAAGTACCAGTTATAATTCATTACATGGTTACGAGTACCGGTTTTAATATTATAATTATTTACCAGATTAGAAGTACGGTTATAATTCATTTACAGGTCACAAGCACCGGTAATAATTCATTACCAAGTTTCAACTACTGGTTATAAGTCATTATCTGTTTACAAGTACCGTTTATAATTCATAAAATGGTTACATATACCGGTCATAATTCATTTTAAATTACCGGTTATTATTAATTACCAGGTTAGAAGTTCCGGTTATAATTCTTTACCGAGTTACAAGTTCAAGTTATAATTCATCAACTGGTTAGAAGTACCGTTTATAATTTATTCCATGGTTACAAATACCGGTTATAATTCATTACCAAGTTACAAGTACAGCTTATAATTCATTAAAAGGTTAAAGTAAAGGTTAGAATTTATCAGCTTTTTAAAAGTACCGGTTATAATTCATCACCTGGTTACAAGTACCGGTTATAATTCATTACATGGTTACAAGTACCGGTTATAATTCATCAGCTGGTTACAAATACCGGTTATAATTTATTACATGGTTACAAGTACCGGTTATAATTCATCAGCTGGTAACAAGTACCGGTTATAATTCATTACATGGTTACAAGTACCGGTTATAATTCATCAGCTGGTTCTAAATACCGGTTATAATTCATTACATGGTTACAAGTATAGATTATAATTCATCAGCTGGTTACAAATACCGGTTATAATTCAACACCAGGTTACAAGTATAGGTTATAATTCATAAGCTGGTTACTAGTACCGGTTATAATTCATTATCAGGTTACAAGTGCTGGTTATAGTTTATTACCAAGTTAGAAGTACCGCTTATGATTTATCACATGGTTACGGATAAGGGTCATAATTAATTACATCCGTTGCATTTACCGGTTATAGATTATAATTTATTTACGTACCATATGTACATTGTTTCACGGACACGCGCACGGTGTAACGTAGTGGAAGGTTACATTATCAGTTTGAATTTGATAAGAAAAACTCGGTGTTTATGGATCAAATATGATTTTTTTTAATAATTGACAAGTTAAGTTATATTTTGTGTATTGCATTTCAGCTCAAGTCATTTGAAAGAAATGATCATTATGATAAAGATATGTTTCCCTCAAATATCATGATTTGTCATGATCGTGTACTACAGCGTTTTAATACTTCCGACACGTGTAATCTGTCTGTTTAATATAACGTCGTGCGATACAATTTACCGTAAACACCATTCTGACGAATACATCCTTCTTCATCTGATTCTGTGGCATAGTGTGTCTCTTAATAAATTGTTGTAAACTTCAACTGTTCATAACATACTGTACTAGAATTAAAAAGTTCACTTTATTTTGTATATTTTTATATTAGAAATAATATTAAGTAAATAGATAAATAAATGATGGGTCATCAATTCACATTTCATTACAGAGACAACTGTTATTATTCATTTTTCTTGGCTGTGAAAGGATATGTATTCACATGATATGTTGAGCTTCCGGCACTAGCCAGGCCCTTCCGGATACACACACGCTGATAATGAGTTGTAGACAGGATGACGCTTTAACCTAGTCATTGTTTATATTTTATATTTCAGTAGACAGTCATGTCTTAGTTATGAGCATCATTTAATCACAAGTATTCTTCGTGTTCCTGTATGTTTTAAAACTTTCCAGGCCTTTCAAAAAAAAAAAAAAAAAAAAAAAGATGGAGTTTCTCAAAAACAACAATAACATAGGAAAATGCTTATTGATGGCCTAAGACGAGGTTACAACAACACATAAATGAAAGATTTTCTACGTATTCTATGCTAATTAACAGTGAAGATTTATTTCATTGTTTTGCCGCCTGGCGCAGTGATAGTCAATTAACGCGATATTCAGGATGACGGTCGGAAGCATAAGACGACCTGCAGATTAAATTGTATCAACAGTAAGCTAATAACTTTTGCTACTCCATAAAGTTATCAATCTCGTTTTAAATTTCCATTTTGAAAATAAAATTTAAAAACAAAAACGGGTTTGGTTTTCAAAATTGTTAGGTTTCCCGAGCTGTGAAAAGTATTCATTATCACCTATCATCTTTCCGATATAAACATTATTTTTGCTACGCCGTTTGAGGCATAACAGTTACTTTCATAAGCAATTCACGCCGTTTATTGTTACGTAGGGGCCACAGTGGCCGAGTGGTTATATTAAGATGTCCCGACATATTACCACAAGCGCTCCACCTCTGGGTTCGAATCCCATGTAAGGCAGTTGCCAGGTACTGACCGCCGGTGGTTTTTCTCCGGGTACTGCGGCTTCCCTCCACCAACAAGCCTGGCATGTCCTTAAATGACCCTAGCTTATAAAAGGACGTTTAACTAATAAAACAAACTGATATGTACCTTGTATAGTCTCACAGATACTCCTCTAAACTGCCATTCTTATGAGTCTTTTTTATTATTCTTTTTGCCTAATTATACATGCAGGTTTAGCGGACTATTTGAGAGACTATACGACGTTCTTTTCAACAAACGTATGGTCTTTATTTAACAATCAATTGATAAGAAAATAACAGTTAATGGAAGGATTTTCTAACAATTATAACCTAAAATCGTAATGTAATGTAATGTAGTCCAATTTCATAGGAAGGGAAGTAACTCTTTTAGTCTTGTCGGTGCATTACAAGATTCGCTGAAATAATGAGCAAGTATCAGCTTCCCGAAAAGCTAATTGGGCAACGCGGAAGCTTAACCATTTGTTTAAAAAGCATATGGAAATTAAACAATGGTTTGATGATATTGCTTAGCAATTTCAAATGTTGGAAATGAAACAACGTTCCAGAGGGATTTTCCTAATAACGGTACAAAACACACATTCTTTGTTGTCAGACGTAGTATAACAAATCACGTGCTTATACCTCAATCATGACATTGGCCGAAATAAATATGGCATTGTATTATGGGTAACTAGTGATCACATGAGTATGTGTTTACTTCCAAATATAGTGATTTCTCTGACCTGGTATTTAATATATATTAATTTGGATTTTTGACGAAGAATTTATTTTTTTCTGTATTTTATGTATTTGTTCTGAAACCTAAAGCAGGTAATTATATATATGAATATAGATTTAGAATTCTACGAATTTAGCCGGGAGTAGCCGATCTTCGCTGATTCTAGATTTGGCGGTTAGACCTATTGAATGGGTCAATTCACATTATATCATTTATATATAAAACGTGGAAATGGCAGTTTTATAACTCATTTCAGTTCATTATTTACAGTAAAAAAAGTACATATGTGCAAGTCAAAATGATATGCCTGCAATATTTAAAACATTTTGGAGTCTGAATATTTTTACAACCACGAAGCAAAATATGACATAAATGTATTGTTCTACATTCCTTATGAAACATTTGACAAGAAATTGTGACAAATTCCACAACATTGTGAAGTATTTTGATTGATACTGTAAAAGGAGTGGTCGGTGTGATTTGTACATAGTGTTATTAAATACGGTCTCTGTCACTCAGCTGACGGAGCATGCTTTTTGTGCTCAGTCGGTAGGGTCGTAGATTTCCACGCCGGAGATCCGGATTCGATTCCTGGTCGGGAATGTGTATTTTTCCTGTTCTTCTACAATACCATTAAAATTCTATATCGTTGATCAAAACGATTAAGCAGGTACAACATGTACGCTGTAAAAGTAACGCACGTTAAACAAATGCAATAACCACGGAGGATTTGATGAAATTATTTTTAGACAAGAACATTCATCTTATAATGTTAACACAACGGTAAGAGCGATTTGAGTAGTTCTAGACAAAAAATACTTTACTACACAGGCATTGGTCAGGGAACAACCAACTAAATACATAGACCACAGTTTTAAACATTGTTAAAGTTTTGTACTGTATTATTATAACAAAGGAATATTAGTTAGCTATTGTGTTCTATGATTAAAGTCTAGGTTCTCATATAACACTAGATAGAAAAAGAAAGTTTGGGTCCTTCTGGTCAAACTCCAACCAGGGTAGCTTCATTGAAATCAGGCGCATTTTGCACTAAAAATCCTGAAATTCTAATATTTTTGTCTATTCATTATCAAAATTAATATTTAGAACCAAAATCTCAATATGAATTTCCAAATTCATATCATGGTTATCTAGGAATAATTACCATTGCCATTTCAAAGGTCTTTTTTTATTTAGTTGGATGTTCCCTACAAGCTAAAATGCTATGTGTAACGGCTTTTCTGGCATATCATAGTAAAAACAACAACTCTAATTTCTATTAGAACTGATTTGGTTTCGAAATACGTGCAAATCAATGTCCTCTTAAACTGAATTGTCCCTTTAAGACCGTAATAAACCGATTTCACGGGATTGCATGGGCGATATATTAAAAATATATGCCGCTGACGTAGCGTAGGCTAAATCTGTCCTACGATTTCACATTTTTAAGAGGTACCGCGAGCTAACTTTGTATTAGAAAAAAAAATAAAAAAACCTAACAATATAGGCAGGTTTAGCGCACTATCTCACAAGTAGACGTTGTATGCAAAAAGATGAATTAGAGACACCTCGGCCCTGTTCCGTTATCGGCTTAAGACATCTCGGCACATATATGTTCTATATATAGTTTCTATATAGTTTTAAAACAGGTATATCTCGTTATCCAAGTGTTTAATAGTTCATCAACTGTTACGATATTATTAATTTTAAGGGTTAGTACGTGTTATTATAGGATATCAGCCGGTATACATCATTTCGTTGCATTCGTATAGATGTATGCAGTCAAATGATGTACACATGTATACCGTTTCCAGTTCTTGCCACGGGGAAGCCTCCTCTATCAAGAACCAAAATGTTTTTTTTATGTGACATACATACATAATATAATGTATGTCTGACTGGAAGGGTTTGTTGTTAAATCAGCTGGATAGAATGCTGTAAAGAAAAGCAAAGAAAAAAAGTTAATTACGTTCTCAGTAAAGTATATTGTGTTTAAAGAAGATGTGTCATTTAAATAAAATGTTTATATCATTTTGGTCTCTTTTTGGTTTATGACATTATCTTAATATTTTATTATCATTAATCATTTCATTATTATTACCTCATTTATCTGCTATTATCATCATTATCATCAATTATTTCGTTATAATTACCTCATTCGTCTGAGGGAGTCGGTCTGGCAGTAGCTGGACAATAAATCATGCCGACAGAATTATCACTCAGGCTTTTTCGAATGATGTTAATATTTTCATTTTTCCATTTAACGGACTCACACTCAGCTCTTTCCTTACTTCTAGATCGTGTATTTGTAGACAAAGCTTCATGTTTATAATTCAATCGTATTCTAAAAGTGATAGGTGCATGATCTGAAATCGTTAAAAAAATTCCAGACTTAAACGTGCTAATATCATTCAAGTTTTCAATAGATGTCAATAAATAATCAATAGTACTTTTTCCATTTTTACTGTAGAAAGAGAAACTTCCATCTCTGTCACCTTCGTGACGGCCATTGACAATACGTAAACCACTAGCTTTACACAACGATAAAAGTCTTATACCAAATGAGTTCACATATTCATCCATATTACTTCTAATCTCTAAGTTTACATCACTTTTGTAATTAAAACTTTCTTATTTATCTAGTAGATCATTATTTGGTATGTCATTCTCAATAAAATCATGTCTAACACCTGTTCTCGAATTAAGATCTCCAAGCATGTATACCGAACCTTCATTATTATATTTGACAAGTGTTTCCTCTAAACTATTATTAGCTGTAAAGAATACACTATTTTCCGGGGGAAAGTAACAAAAAATGAAATGAATTGTACAATTTTGTTTGGTGTATTTCAGATCTATTATTGAAATGTTAGTGTTATGTACAACTCTAATGTTATTATATAAATTATGTTTGTTATAACAATCAAACAAACTCATGCCATTACTCACCTAGCCTTGTCTCTTCCGGAAGGTAGCCCGAAGCCCCAGACTATCCACCTAGCGAAGAACAGCCTGAGCCCAGTGGAAGCTGCAGCCATTCAGGTCGATATCCGGAAAAAAACAACAATAATAAAATTAAATGAACATGCAAATTAAGTAAGCAAGTAGATATATGATATGTTATTATATACATATATTATACATGTGTAAAATATGATGTTTAAATCAAATTGAAAGTATTGAAAATGTTTAAAATTTTTAATGTCTCTTTGGTTAATACGTACCGGCTTCAAAGTCCAACATGAAACCCTATACCTGCGGCGGTGAGAAGATGTCGAAGAACCTAAAAAATCAATACATATTATTTATAAATGAATTATGAATATATGCGCATAATAATGATACTGAATAAAAAAATCTATATTTCATTATTTTTTTATATATATATATTTCAATAATCATTATATATATATATATATTTCAATGACAATTTATTATTATTATAAAAATATGAATACTTACAGCTTCGTAGTTCGCAGCCGTGCGACGAGACATCAGTACGAAGCAAGGAGGGACCTGCTTCGTACGCCCATCCTGCTGCAAGAAGGCGTGGATACTCCAAAGCTGCTGGAAGGGCTCTCGGCGAATCTTGAAGGTGCCGTCGCAGTACCATCGTCGAGCCTGGTGGAGGAGGCGAAGCTGCGTAGGAGTGGCAAACAAAAGGAGGCGATGACTGTCCACACGAACATCTCCGATCAGGAACTCGTCGCAGTCCAGGAACTCGCAATCAATCTGTAATGAAAGAATATAAGAATGAATACTAGAAGACAATGAAATAATTTATTTCAATTTTAAATTCGTACATGAATTTCATGCAATACAAACAGTTTTCAAAGTAAACAAGTCTTCATTTTTATTTGATTCATTTTCAATATAATGTAGTAAAAATTATATCTATTGTAGTATCAATAGCGGAAAGAGAGAAAGAGACAGTAAAAAAAAAATTTGGTCTTAACCTGACAGCAATTTTCTTCTTTCTAAAGCAAAAGAAATATATTTACCCAAATTATATAAGTCCTTTACACATTCCTATCTAAAAAGATCTTCTAACTATTCCAAATCATATATAGATATTAGCACAAGAATGAATATAAGACAATTTATCAATTCATTAAAAGGAAAATGACTAAATATCATAAGTAGTTATACCATTGCAAATTCAAAATGTAACATGCATATTATATGACTAATTATCATAACTAGTTATACATTTGCAAATACATATATTACGAAATCAAAATTTGAGTTGTTTCAAATACCGGTATATATAATATTATCATTCTTAGTAGAAGTGACATGGCCAAATATATCATAATAATATCATAATGTAACAGTATGTCAATATGGTAACAGTTATAGTTAAGTTATCATAATTATAACAATATTAAGCAGTATTTATAAACGTACATCTCGAACAAATACACATAATTGCTGATATTTTTTACAAAATTGAATATATTGAATTGCCTTAAAGTTATATGTGCCGTAACTGGGCCAACATTTTGATTTTTCTTCAGTAATCTATTGAAAACCATTAGTTTTGATGAATTAATAAATAATTAAAACTGGACTTACCAGGAATGCAGGTTCTATGCTGCCAACCGCTGCAAGAACTGCAGCGCAAGGCTTCCTGACGGGGACGCACGGGCTTGGCACAGGCAAGGCAGAGGCGAGACATCGTGATGGTAATTAGATCGAAACTGATCAAGTGATTTGACGTAGAGATCACCATAATTATTATACTAATTGTACCCTTCAGTGATCGGCCAATGCATGAGTTACTCTAATTGAGGTACTCTGTTAAAACAACATGTTCCATCATAGCGCCCCCTCTGCCCAATTTGGGGTTTGGGTTTTGTAACGGACTAAACGGAGGAAACGGAAAGACGGGTCAGGAGTTACACCACCTAGTAAAATACAGGTAACGTCTACACACATTCCGCATGACAATATGGCGTCTCCACGCGCCTCTACACCGTCCACATCAGTAGCCTCCTCAGTAACCGCGACACCGGTTAATCAAGTGTCAAGTCTAGTGTCGCCACTATTATCTCAAACGATATCCCATGCACACTCTGCTCTATTTGGCGCCAGCCCGTCAAATTCTGACTTTCCTATATCACCTCAAATTCAACAAGCGCCTGTGTCGCACCCCGGGCCCATCATGTACCCACCATATATGGCCGGACAACCTACCCGATTCCAGTTACCACCACCGACACCACCTGCAGTCCCAGATATTGCAATGCAAATGATATTTAGTAATATCCAAATACTCAGTGACAAGTTAGAAAAAATTGACAGTTTTATGGGTGAACAGTTACCGAAACTGGATTTATTACAACAAATTCACCAAAAATTTGAGCAAATGGAGAAAACGATTGTAAACATGACATGTGAAATAGAAAACTTAAAAGAAACTGTAACTAGACAAGACAAATTGTTACAAAAACAAGAAGGACACCATTATGAAGTGGAAAACAGAATAGCGCATGTGGAACATGCAAATGAAAGCTTGGAATACGTAAATTTCACATTGAAAGAAGAAGGGTTAAAACAACAAACACACAATATGAAATACAATTTAATTTTCAACGGTATTCCAGAGACACAGGCAGAACATACAAACGATGGACGAGAAACAGAATTGGTGTTAAAAGAATTTGTTAAGACATATCTAAAACTAGAAGACGCAAATGACATTCCATTCCACAATGTACATCGACTCCGTCCCCGCTCCGATGGGAAGCCCAGGGGAATTATAGCGAAATTTGTTAGGTTCGCGGACCGTGAGCGAGTGTTAAAAGCAGCGCCAGAAAACCTTAGGGATCTGCGACAGTATTCTGTCTTCCAACAATTCCCACCTGAGATCGCGCAACGAAGAGCCAACTTGTACCCTAAAATGAGGGAGCTCAAACACAATGGTAATCGGGTTAAATTGGTGTACGACACATTAATTGTTAATGGCACCCCGTATGAGGCCCCTTCGTCATCGAACGCGCCACCACCCGATCGACCAAATAGGCAAGCCCGTTGGAATGGACCCGACCGTGACAGAGGACGACCTCGTGCACGTGAGGAACGGGTAAACCAAATGTAGGACAGTCGCCCAGACGACCCCGGGACGGGCAATACACAAACTGATCAACTTCATGTTGGTTTTTTGAACGTCTGCGGGTTAAAATCAAAGTTAAATAACCCTGATTTTCTGTCCTTTTTCATAAGGAAAATTTACATTTTTATTTCGTTTCTTTATCTTCCTTATGAACCTTTATTTACCTTAAATATGTTGTAATATATACAGTTTCCTCTACAAAACTTATACATTCTTTGTAATTGTCGTCTTGAGAACTGATATCTTAATCTTATGGGAAATGTCACCACCTTGAGTATAAAAGTATTTTTGGGTTTGGTCAGTCTTATTAAGCTAGGCTTTTCATATTTTCTTCAGTACATAATCCTTAACAGAAATTATACATCTGTTATTTACCACCACTTACGAATCCTATGACAGGTGACATAGAAACGTCTGACGATAGGAAATCTAACATATTAAACGACTATTTTGTATCTATTTCAACAATTGACGACACTAACGTAGACGTACCAACTGCTGACCGAAGGACGGACTCCTCGTTAACAGACATTCATTTCACAACTGACGACATAACTGATATTTTAAAATCTCTTAATATTAATAAAGCAATAGGGCCTGATACTATTAGTAACAACATGTTAAAAAACACTGCTCAGTCGGTCTCTATCCCATTATCTCTCATTTTTCGGTCATCGTTAGACAATGGAATTTTCCCACGAGCTTGGAAACATGCCCTGGTAATGCCCTGTTATAAAAATGGTGATAAATCTAAACCTTCTAATTACCGCCCTATATCTCTACTCAGCACAGTTGGTAAAGTTTTTGAGAAGTTAGTAACCAAATATTTGAATAACTATTTAATTGAAAATTCTCTTATCTATAGATATCAATCAGGTTTTCAGCCAGGCCACTCCACTGTACATCAACTCATAGAAATTTTTAACCATATTTGTGAAAATCTAGAAAAAAACATCCAACATGTCTGATTTTTTGTGATATATCAAAGGCCTTTGATAGAGTATGGCATAAGGGGCTGGAAGTGAAACTAATGAGTTATGGTATTACTGGTATGTTATTAGACTGGTTAGTTGACTATATTACTGACAGACGACAACAGGTTTTCGTAGGAAACAGCAGATCTTCTGTAAAGAAAACTAATGCAGGAGTGCCACAAGGCTCAGTCCTCGGTCCTTTACTATTCATCTTGTATATTAATGATATAACCGATAATCTTGATTGTATTTCAAAACTATTTGCTGATGATACTTCACTACTTTGTTCAGATGAATCTCCTTTAGTCATCGAAAATAAAATTAATAACGATCTTTCTTCTATCCAAACTTGGGCGAATAAATGGTTAGTTAAATTTAATCCATCTAAAACAGAAGCTCTGCTGATTTCTAATATTGAACTAGACCATGTTATTGACATCAACTTTAATAACGTAAGTGTAGACTTTGTTGACCAACATAAACACCTCGGTGTATTTATTGATTCAAACTGTAAATGGAGCTACCACATAAATCATATATCTAAACAAGCTTCAAAACTAGTTGGTATCTTAAGAAAATTAAAGTATATTTTAAACCGTAATACACTGAACAAGATCTATAGAACATATATACTACCAACTTTAGAGTATTGCTGTGAATTATGGGATGGGTGTAGTGTTGCTGATGCTGACAAATTAGAGAAAATTCAACTAGAAGCTGCCAGGATAGTGACAGGACTACCTTCATATACTAGTAAGCAATCTCTTTATTCCGAAACGGGCTGGGAAACCTTATCTGACCGCAGATCTAGACGTAAAATTAACTTATTTTTCAAAGTACATAATGGACTAACACCCTCTTATCTTTCTACTCTACTCCCTCCTTTAAATTCAGAAAACACTAGATTCAGACTAAGAGATTCCGAAAATTACACCTTACCCAATAACCGTCTGGAAACAACTAATTTGTCTTTCTTTCTATCAACTATAAGGCTCTGGAATAGTTTAGATACTAATATTAGACATACAAACAGATTTAGCACTTTTAGAGATACCCTCCGTAAAAAAACATAATTCATGTCCATCCTATCTATTTCTTCTTGGTGACCGGAAAACTAATATCTTGCATTGCAGACTAAGAAATAAATCAAGTATACTAAAATATGAC
The DNA here is from genome assembly GCF_041381155.1 of Argopecten irradians. NCBI lineage: Eukaryota > Metazoa > Mollusca > Bivalvia > Pectinida > Pectinidae > Argopecten > Argopecten irradians. The sequence continues at coordinate 1,405,264 of NC_091139.1, forward strand.
CTGTTCAAAGTAAATCTTTCTGACGACCAAAGCTGTGCATGTGGATTTGAACGTGAAGACGCATATCATTATTTTTTTTAATTGCAACTTATATGCTCGGCAACGTATAGAGCTTTACAGAAATTTAAACGATTATATACCACTCAGCCTACAAACCTTGTTGTTCGGTGATTCTAACTTAACATATAACGAAAATGAATTTATTATTAATGAAACTCAAAAATACATTCTTGATACAAAAAGATTTTAATCTCTCTCTCTCTCTCTCTCTCTCTCTCTCTCTCTCTCTCTCTCTCTCTCTCTCTCTCTCTCTCTCTCTCCCTGTCATTCTCTCTCTCTCTCTCTCCCTCTCCCTCTCTCTCTCTCTATCTCTCCCTATCCTTCATGGAGTTTGTAAGAAAAAAATGGAAATGTACTTTGTATGTTTAAAACTACTACGTTAATTCTATGTTTATATTGATTTTGAGTATGATGAGATTTCGTTTCTGAAAAACATTTTAAGTCTGCCATCTTCAAATGTTGATAATGTATATATGTAATATTGTTGGAGAGGGCTTGATATAAGTTGAAATAACTTGTGCCCAATCCTTTTGTTCCAATAAAATATGTTTAAACTAAATCTGCTATTTACCGAAAAGCTCAAACCGCATTGACTCTTCCGGTTAGTTCTGACACCGAGAACAATTTTTATTGTCCGAGAATTAAAACAAGGTGAGCACTTGCAATTAGTTCCGGTCAAAACCATTAGCATGACGTAACAGTATTAGTGACGGGTTGAGTTGAAATATTTGGGCGTAAAACCCCAGCTTACGTTTGACCAATCAAAGTTTCGTCATTGATATTTGTATTTTGAGTTAATTTTTATTATCCAATCAAATTCTCGTCTTTTCGCGGACAGTCACTTTAAAGTGTCTCTAGTGCCCAAATTCGTCACTTCTCTCTGGGACAGAGTAAAGACCACAGTAAACTTAATCGGCTGTCTCCTCATATTTTACAGGTGAGCATTTTCTATTTTATTGTATCTAAAACATATTCACAACTACAGATATTCTGTCCTTGTTCGACATGTATTTCCTTGTTCAGGTACCTGTTTGTTTTATGCGTATTGATTATAACCTTCTGAACCTATGATTTATTCAAATCAAAGCTTATTATATTTGAATACTGCGTTTCGCCCATTCAACTTCTACACATGCAGATTCTGATATCTGAAATAACCATTGCATTGTTAATATGCTGCATATATAAATACTTGGGTTCAGAATGTTATTATGTTTCTTGCCATACTTATTTTATGTGAATACATATTTTATAATCTGAAACTGAGGTACTGTCTTAGTGTCAGGTTTTGAATATTATAATACTTATGCGTTTGTTTGTGTACATATAACATTATCTTTGGAAATTGTCTTTTGTGAATCTAAAATCCTATTTTTCGAATACTTTATGAGCTTGAAACATTTTGTTAATCAGAAGTAAGCACATTCAAAAGTCAATTATTTCAAATTAAATAAACATTCACTATAAACATTTATTCTGTTAATGAGTTAAAATTAACTATTTTATCACAAGACAATTTTTATGTTTTGTGTAATTCAAGATATTTACAATTCTCATTTTGTTATTTTGCTGAAGACTGAGGCATTAACAATACCTCTCACTGCAAGTGAACTCTACCACATCTAATTTCCCCCCATTTAAATATATTGATTATTCCCCTTTGTTCAAAGCTAAAGCCTTGACCTTTGAATTATTGTAAAGTCTCAATTTAACAAGATCATCTTAACTTATGTTGGATTAATTTCAATGTGAATACAGTTCATTCATTTATTTTAATTCTACAATTGTTAATGTTCAAATAATCCTTTTCATGTCCTTGTCCATTATTTGTAACTAACAATTAATCTCTATTAAGTCAATTGTCCATGTCCATCTTAATCTATAACTATGATGTTCTGTAATGATTTATATTTTGTATTATGACTTCTCTCTGGGACAGAATAAAGACCACAGTAAACTTAATCGGCTGTCTCCTCATATTTTACAGAAACAACATAAATAAACACCGAACACAAAACGCGGTGAAACTTTGATTACAGAATATGACATTTTTATGTGTGTGGAGACGAAAACCGATAACCTTGATGAAATTGTAGTACCCAATGGTTATAATTATCATTTGACAAATAGGATGAAGTGTAAAAAAAAGTCCGGAGGAATTATTGTTATATATAAGCAGATATTGGCTGATGTTTTGCATTTTCATAAAACCGAATCGGAGTTTGTACAGTGGTTTGAAATAACTAAAAACAAATCATTAATACATAACAATGTTTTATTTGGATGTGTGTACATTCCTCCAGAATATTCCAAATATTCGTCAGAAAATGCCTTTACCGATTTGGAAGATGAATTGATAGCACTTTCTAAACATAATCATAACATAATATTAACTGGTGATTTTAATGCAAGATCAGCGACATTATCTGATTATATTGTACCGGATGAAAATCTTTTTGGTATACTAAATATTTCTGATAATAATAATGATATCAATAACATGTATTCAATTCAACAGATTCTTGATCAAAATGTTTCTTTGACTAGATATAGCATGGATAACAGTAATCCAAACAGGTATGGGACACGACTTATTGAGTTATGTAAGCGATGTTCTATATTTATAGCTAATGGACGTATAGGAAAAGATATATTTATAGGAGAAACGACATGTCGAGATGTAAGCGTTGTAGACTATCTTCTTTTGTCAGCTGCAAGTTTTAAGTTTGTATCTGACTTTGAAGTCTGTGAATTTAATCCGATGTTCTCCTATATTCATAAACAACTTCACTTCAAAGTAAATATTAACTATGAAATTTGTTCGCAGTCTAAAAACCAAGTAAGTAATTGTCCTAGTATTAAATGGAATTCTATGAAAACAGACGATTTTGTATCTGCTCTTAATTTAAATTCGAATATTAAATTACAAGATATTAATGCAAAACTAAATGAAATAGTGACACTTACTGATGTAAATCATACAGATATTAACAATATTGTTGAGGACTTGAGTAAAGTTCTGACGTCTACAGCGTCAAATGTATTTGGTGTAAACCAGGCTCACAAAAGTAAAACCTGTAGTAAACAAAGTAAGCCATGGTTTAACAAAGAATGTAAAGTAGCCCGTAACGCATTTAATTATATCAAAAATATCTATAAAATAATAAGTCGAGAGAAAACAAAACACAACTAGATAAAAAGGGAAGAGAATATCGAAAGACCATACATATTAATGTGAAAAAATATCAAGAGAAATGTGCGAAAGAACTGAGAACGCTATCAAGATGTAATGAAGGCTTTTTGGAAAACTTTGAATAAATTTAGTCAGTCGACAAAGAAATCCCCTTGTATTCCCTTAGATATTTTCTATAGATATTTCAAAAAGATTAATCGTGGTGATGATGATGATGATGATGATGGAAGTGGTGATGATGATGATGATGATGATGATGGTGATGATGATGATGATGGAAGTGGTGATGATGATGATAATGATAATGATGATGATGATGATGATGATAATGATGATGATGATGATGATGATGATGATGATGAGAAGTGGTGATGATGATGATGATGATGATGATGATGATGATGATGATGATGATGATGATGATGATGATGATGATGATGATGATGATGGAAGTGGAAGTTATGATGATGATGATGATGATGATGATGATGCGATGAGATGATGATGAAGTTAGTAGTGATGATGATGATGATGATGATGGTGACGATGATGATGATGGTGATGATGGTGATGATGGTGATGATGATGATGATGATGATATATTGAATAGTGAAATAACCGAACTTGAATTACTTAATGCTATTAAACAGTTAAAAAACAATAAGGCCCCTGGTATTGACATGATATTAAATGAATACTTAAAAAACTCACCGCCTGAACTATTAACTATATATTGTAAACTTTTTAATGTCATTTTGGATACAGGATTATTACCTGAGAGTTGGACTATTGGTATTATAAAACCCATGTACAAAAATAAAGGAAGTGAGGAAGATCCGGATAATTATAGAGCAATAACCCTTATAAGTTGTCTTGGGAAATTGTTGACTTCTATCATAAACACAAGGTTGAATAAATACTCTATTCAAAGAAACCTCAATTCAAAAAATCAGGCAGGATTTAGAAAGAATCACTCTACGATGGATAATGTTTTTATTTTGCAATCTCTGATATCTCTATATCTCGCTAATAATAAAAAGCTGTATTGCACTTTTGTTGATTTTCGAAAAGCATTTGATACTGTGTGGCGTGTAGGTTTATGGAAAAAGATTAGGAAAAGCAAAATAAAGGGAAAATGTTTTAAAGTAATTTATAATATGTATGATAATATAAAATCTTGTGTACAATACAATGGTCAAATATCTGATTGTTTCCCGTGCCTAGTTGGTGTCCGCCAGGGTGAAAATCTATCCCCATTTCTTTTCTTAATATTCAAAGTCAGTAGAACAAATATATGGAGGTTGCAGGAGTTAGCTCCCTTGAGACTATCGAACAGAAAATGTCTGATAAATTAAGCATATTTTTGAAAATATTCATATTACTTTATGCAGATGATACTGTGATACTTTCCGAAACATCAGAAGGTATGCAAAACGCACTAGATATATTTCAACAGTATTGCGATACATGGAAACTTCAGGTAAATATTAACAAAACTAAAGTGTTAGTTTTCAGCAAGAGGAAAACTAAACAGGTGTATAATTTCGTGCTTAACGGTCATGTCTTGGAAACAACAGATACTTTTACATATTTAGGCATCACTTTTAAATATAATGGTAATTTTTCCAACGCTATTAACAGATTGGTTGACCAAGCCCAAAAATAAAGTCAGTCGAGCAAACACACACCTGAAATTCTGCAAACGAATACTTAAAGTCAGAAGTAGCACTCCAGATTTTATGGTGTATGGGGAACTGGGAAGATTCCCACTCGAAATAAATATCAAACTGAGAATGCTGTGTTTTTGGAATAGACTTATACAAAATGAAAATAAATTAAGTAGTATACTTTATAAACTAATCTCGAAGTTACATTTCGAAGGAATATACACATTTAAATGGATATCTTTCATTAAAAATATTTTTGATGAATCTGGTCAGTCAAATATCTTCCTCAATGAAATACAAATGATTAACAGTTTTTATAAAAGTTTTATGAAACAGCGCCTTCAAGATCAGTTTATACAAAAATGGTTCTCAGATGTGGAAAATTCCTCAAGAGGGCAAACTTATCTAATATATAAAAAAGAATTTGGATTTGAAAATTATCTTATAAAATTATCGGAAATGAATAGAGTATACATAACTAAATTCCGTACATCAAATTTAAAAATTCCAATTGAGACTGGAAGATGGCGTAATGTTGAGAAACGTGAAAGAATATGCCATTTATGCAATGAAAATATCGGGGATGAATTTCACTATCTTTTTGTATGTAAACACGAAGAAATAAAAAATATACGTATTAAATATATCCCACAGTATTATTATAGTAATCCCAGTCTTCATAAGATGGGTGGCCTTATAGGTATTTGTAATATCCAATTATTGAAGAAGGTGTCTCTATTCATTAGAAAAATGATGGTATTTTTGTAATGTGAATAAAAGCTATGATAGTAGTACGGTATAAGTATTGTTAATTTCGAAATTAATTGTCCATATTTTAGTAATTGGTAATGATATATATTGTCCATCCTGCCACGTGCAGTTAAAAATGTAACTTGTATTTTTATAATCCATGTAACACATTTTAATGTGTCTGGGAGACTATAATAAAATCTTTGAAATCTTTGTAATTAATTAATAAGTAATAATAAATAAATAATAATAAATTAGTTTATTAAAGTGTCATGTATTAATACACAAAATACAATTACAATATAAAATATACACAATACAATGTTCACACCCATCCAGTATGTTTGGCTTATGGATAGATTAAAACAGTAAAAATATCATTGACGTTATAATTATTTATAGTTTATCACCTAAAAATCAATTTTACCATAAGTGATTGATATACTTTTTAATTAAAAACGAAGTCAATTTCATATTGATTTATTATTTAATTAGTTAGGCTAAATAGAAATAATTGAATTGGAAGCCGACCTATATCCATGTACAGATTAAAATGTGTGAAACAGTCTATCCTACTAAGTAACTTTAAATACATAAATTTCTGATGATAACAATATTAAACGACAAATTATTATAACAAATAACAAACACGTGACTTAAATCAATACATATATATTTACGAGGCCGACTTCTACCAGGGCCGAGGTTGTCAAGACACCTCGACCCGGCCGACATGTACACGTAGTAGGGCCGAGGTGTCCAATATCCAAAAAGAATAAGTGCTGTTTGTGTGGAAAAATGTTTGAAAAAAATGGTATTTTATTCAATTGCGAAATATTTCTTGTAAGTAAATCAATTTTTGTGGAACAGGATCTGAAACTGGGTTTGAATTTATGTATGCAATTAATGAACAAATGTCATTAACGTTTTTTTTGTAATTTCCGCACCCGCCTCCTAAACATCTTACTGACCCTATACAGTTGTATATTTATGAAAGCTTTTTATAATGTTCAGAGCTTGTTTTGTTGCTATAAACGTTGACTAGCAATAATAAACAAGATTGGTATGTTAAGAGCCATTCTCTATAAGCATCAAAATATCACATATATGGATGGAAAGTCAGTGTTTCGGATTTCCACCAAGTTGGTATATAGTCATTGTTAGTAAACCTCTACATAAATCAAGTGGTTTTCTTTTGACAATTTTAGATGCTGTTGCTATGGTTACCAACCATGCCCAAATATGGGCATTGGAAATACTGGCAAACTAACAAAAATAGGGAAAGTTAAAGTGGTATTATAGACAAAGACGATGAAATACAAAATTGCATTTAATGTCAATATTTTTTAGCATAATAATGGAATATCAACAATACATTGTCTTAAACTGAGAGATTTTTTAATCTGGTTTCCATGGAAACAAAAACTGACAAACTATCATTTTTTAAATATTCGAAAAAGAACATATTTTACCTATTTAACTTGTAAAAAATGCACTCATAGAATTACAACAAAATTTATCTTTAGAAAGTTCAACTTATTATGCACGAAATAAAATTTTAATTTTTGAAAAAAGCAATCTGAAAAACTATTACCATGACGATTTTATCAAAAACACTTGTATAATCATTAATTATCTCTGATGAATGTACACTTCTTTAAAAACACAGTAATATAATCAGTTTTACAATGAAAATTAAAGTGATATTTATTTTCACTTATAAGTGAAAATGACATTTGGGTGATTTCACTCAACTCCGACCAATCATTGGCGTCATACCTTTAGTCTGGGACTATCATTGAAGCATCATCTTCTGTGACTGGATGTACCGGTATGGCTATTCTGTTGATTACTGTTTTTTAGCATGATGGGCTAAATTTTGACGGGTATATTTTGTGAACGGTCATTTATTAATGAGATTAAACTCTTACTCAATCAAAACACACAAAAAAACAACCCAAAAACACCACGTACTTCAAATTTAGATAATGACAAAACATTATATTTGTTTTCAAAATGAATTATTGTGTAGCAACAAAGGTGGGGTACAAAACATGGCACCGATGATGAATATATTCATGAGACATATTTCGGTGAAAGCCGACAAGTTGTATCCAGGTGCACAACATCACCCCATCCATATATAGTGGTCAGTAGACTACATAACTAATATTAGTACACATAAGTCATAGTGGGGGAGGAGAAGAAGGTTCCCATGTACCCCTCTGGCAGTTTTCGAAACATGGTTTTTTTAGGACCGGTATGATGTCTAGTTTCATTTTATGCTTGTTGCCATTGACAACTAATGTCCCATGGGGTCATATGGCGGCCATCTTAGATTTCAGGTATCAAAAATGGCCAAAATGACCAATTCGCATATCTGCGCATAGAACCAGACAACATTCAGAGACAAATAAACACATTTTTTTATATGATTGAAACATGCTGAATACGATCAAATCATAATAATGACGTTACGTCTTCTTATTTTTGTGAAATGACGGAAAAACAATGAAATTTTCAGCTTTTTTCCCCTAAAAAATCGATAAATGTCATAATTTTTATCACAAGTAAAAAAATTGATGGACAAATCACCTTGTAACAGCCATTTCGAATTGAACCAACCCTTGTGTAAACATATGTGTACTATAAAAAGACAGATCGTATCAATGAGTCGGAAAAAGAGAGGGAACCCCCCCCCCCCCCACCCCATAAAAATTTATCAAAAACTGGCCAAAATGACACATTCACATATATGCGCATAGAAAGAAAACCAGACAAAATTCAAAGGCAAATTAACGCATTTTTTGATATGATTGAAACATGCTGAATACGATTACATCATAATAATGACGTTACGTCTTCTCATTTTTGTGAAATGATGGGAAAACAATGAAATTTTTAGCTTTTTTCCTTAAGAAATCGATAAATATCATAATTTTTAAGTAAAAAAAATGATGGACAAATCACCTTGTAACAGTCATTTAGAATTGAACCAACACTTGTGTAAACATATGTGTACTATAAAAACATAGATCGCATCAATGAGGTCGGAAAAAGAGAGAGACCCCACCCCTTAAAAATTATCAAAAAATGGCCAAAATGACACATTCGCATATATGCGCATAGATAGAGAACCAGACAACACACAGAGGCAAATAAACACATTATTAAATATGATTGAAACATGCTGAATACGATTAAATCATAATAATAACGTTACGTCTTCTCATTTTTGTGAAATGACGGGAAAACAATGAAATTTTCAGCTTTTTTCCCCTAAAAAATCGATAAATTTCATAATTTACATCACAAGTAAAACAATTGATGGACAAAACACCTTGTAACAGTCATTTCGAATTGCGCTTACCCTTTTGTAAACACATGTGTGCTATAAAAACATCGCATGAGTGAGGTGGGAAAAATAGAGGGACCCCCCTACACACACAAACAGAAAAGAAAACGCAGAAGAAAAAAAATGAAAAACAAAATCAATAAATTAAAACTCCAAATATTCTGTCAACACACATTGTAACGTTTATTCTGATTTGAACTGAATCTTGTCTAAACATATGTGCATTATAAAAGGATAGATTGATGGCTTTTAGCAGAAGAAGCGAGATGACCTCCAACCCCCTCCCCAATAATTTAAAAAATTCCCGGATCCAGTTAACATCCAAAGGCTAGTTCACATGTTTTATCCATAATTCAGGCAGTTCCCAATAACCGTAATAATTTATTTCTTTTTAGTGAAAACAACTGGGTTCGAATTATTCTCCTTCAATTTTGGATATACCTCCCCATGAAAAAGGTGTACTATTGTGATTCCTGCTCGCATAAGTTAAAAACTACGAATACATATAATATCTGCTGAGGAGGAGCAGTCACAGACTGGGCCGCCACAACGGGATCCTAGGAAAACAGTCAATTAGAATGAGAGGACAGGGACCGTAGGTAAAAGTCATTGAAAGTAGTCTGACCATGCCAAAATGCAGCAGACATTACATTATGGAGAGCCAAAGAAGCCGCAAGGGCTCTAACCTCATGGGCAATCTCCTTGCATTTCGCCCCAGATTGATAATTAGACTGCTCATAAGCAATCCTGATCATCTAACATATCCATCTGGAGATGTACTGGGAGGAGAAATCCTGCTAACCCTGTTAATGGACAAGAATAATACATCGCCCCCTTGTTTTATCAAGGGAAAACCTAAGCGTCCGACTGGGACAAAGCAGCCGATCATTCTCCTTCGACTCAATAGAGATTGTGAATCTTTACCAAAAAGGCAGGATCAGTGAGTAGGGTAACAGAGCTGGCCCAACGAAGCACGAAAAGTGAATAGATGGATATCACTCCTTCTACGGCCTGAGGCAAAAGCAAGCAGGAAGTCAAAAGTAAAAACCTTAATGGAGACCGACACCAAAGGCTCTTAAGGAGCCCATTTCAGTAACACAAGTGCTAGATTCCACTGTGAAGCTAACCGCCGTACCCTAGGCCTGTCCGGACTGAACCACCTAATCAAGGAAGACAAAGAGTTGGAAGACCCTAACTCTGGTCTACCATGAGAATACAGTACACTGGAAATAGCCATGCGATAGCCTGCAATAGTACTAGAGGCAAGTTTGCGTTCCCTAAACAAATAGAGAAGGGAATCCGCAATCAGCTGGGCAGAGGCTTTATCTTCCTGTAGATACACAAATCACAGACGATCTTCCATGAATGTTAGACGCCAGGTGAGGAAGACTTATTGATCGGGCGATGCGAGCTGACAAGTCTTAAGAAAAGCCTGATTGAGCGAGGCCTCCTGAGATAGCTTCCACGCTCTTGAATGGATCTTCCGGGACCGAGGCTGGCGCAGGAGATTGGTTCTGAGTGGGAAAACCAGAGGAATATCCACCAAGAGAAGCGGCAAGAGCTACGGAAACCAGGATTGTCTCGGTCACAGGGGCGCTATCAGAAGGAGGGGAAAATGATGCTCCCAAAACTTCTATTAGAACCCTGCCCACCAGGTTGAATGGAGGGAATGCATAAGCATGTATCCCCTCCCAATCTAGAGATAGAGTGTCCACAGCCCAAGTCATTTGGTCTGGCACCGGAGAGACAAAAGTGGACAATTAGTGGCGAAGTGGCGAAAAGGTCTATATGAGGTATTTTCCACATCTAGCAAATGCCCTCGAAGATCGGGAGATTTAGCTGCCTTTCTGTCACAACCGGCTTGCGGCGCCTGGAAAGAGTATCCGCCAGAACATTCAACCTGTCTGGAAGATGCTTGACTAAGAGAGTCAACCGCATTTCCTGACAGAAGAGAAGAACACGAATAGCGAGTGCACATATGACGTGGGACTTTGCCCCCCACCCTTTCCTTCCAGATACGCGACAACTGTAGAGTTGTCTGTAGTCACACAAACCACCTTGGAATGTAGAAAAGCCTGCAGCGCCAACCGAACAGCCTTATCTCCAGCACGTTGATGTGCTCGGAGACCTGATCCCCAGATCACTCCCCGACTGGCAATGGCCGTCAAGGTAAGCCCCCAACCTGTCATTTGTCATCGCTCCAACGATTCCTAGACTTGGTGGAGTATGAGGGAATCGTCGAAATAGATGTGTACATTTATTTTCCTGGAGTGATGAAAACCTACGCCAACCTGCAGCAGTTTGATGAAAACCAAAGTAACAGTCGTGATACCGAAAGGATTTAGTTTTGTGGTAATGAGCTGTGCTATACCATCGTGTCTTCAGGACAAAAAAAAATCCAAGGATAATAATTCGAACACAGTGGTACGTTTCGTTCTGGCACGAGCCGAAAATTTATGAAAAAATCTATGTTTCCAGTTGTTCACTAAAAGAGTGGATTATTACGGTTCTAACCACGTTCTAGTTGTAATTGAGGCCGGGATGGCTGATTGTTATGATGTCTCGACATATAACCACAATCCCTCCACCTCTGGGTAGGTTGTTCGAATCTACAGGGGCAGTTGCCAGGTATTGACTGCTGGCGGTGTTTTTTCTCCGGGAACTCCGCCTTTCCTCCACCAATAAACCTGGCACATTCTTACATGACTATGGCTGTTAAAAATGTAATTGTAGTTTGGAACTGTCTGAATCATAGATCAGGAAATATGTAATTTATGTAATAATAATAATGAGATTTTTTTCTCTATGAGTAGTGTTGGGAGGGGGATGTCCACGATTCTTCTGCTAAAAACATAAAATCCTTTTAAAATACACATATGTTTACACAAGCGTAAGTGCAATTCAAAATAAATGGTACAAGTTGTTTTGTCCATCAATTGTTTTACTTGTGATGTAATTTATGACATTTATCGATATTTTAGGGGAAAAAAGCTGAAAATTTCATTGTTTTCCCGTCTTTCACAATAATGAGAAGACGTGACGTCATTATTATGATTTAATCGTATTCAGCATGTTCCAATCATATTTAAAAAATGTATTTATTTGCCTCTGTGTGTTGTCTGGTTCGCTATCTATGCGCGTATATACGAATGTGTCATTTTGGCCATTTTTTGATAATTTTTTTAGGGGGGGGGTCCCTCTCTTTTTCCGACCTCATTGATGCGATCTATCTTTTTATAGTACATATATGTTTACCCAAGGGTTGGTTCAGTTCGAAATGACTTACAAGGTGATTTAACCATCAATCTTTCACTTGTGATAAAAATTATGACATTTATCGATTTTTTTAGGGAAAAAAAGCTGAAAAATTCATTGTTTTCCCGTCAATTCACAAAAATGAGAAGACGTAACATTATTATTATGATTTAATCGTATTCAGCACGCTTCAATCATATCAAAAAATGTGTTTATTTGCCTCTGAATGTTGTCTGGTTTTCTATCTATGCGCATATATGCGAATGTGTCATTTTGGCTATTTATTTAAAAAAATTTAGGTGGGGGGGGTTCCCTCTCTTTTTCCGACCTCATTGATGCGATCCATTTTTTTATAGTACACAGATGTTTACATCAGAGTTGGTTCAATTCGAAATGACTGTTACAAGGTGATTTGTCCATCAATTTTTTTTTACTTTTGATAAAAACTATGACATTTATCGATTTTTTAGGGAAAAAAAATCTGAAAATTTCATTGTTTTTCCGTCATTTCACAAAAATGTGAAGACGTTTCGTCATTATTATGATTTAATCGTATTCAGCATGTTTCAATCATATCAAAAAATGTGTTTATTTGCCTCTGAATGTTGTCTGGTTCTCTATCTATGCACATATATGCAAATGTGTCATTTTGGCCATTTTTGATACCTGAAATCCAAGATGGCCGCCATATGACCCCCATGGGACATTAGTTGTCAATGGCAACAAGCATAAAATGAAACTAGACATCATACCGCTCCTAAAAAACATGTTTCGAAAAACTGCCAGAGGGGTACATGGGAACCTATTTCTCCTCCCCCACTATCATATCCAACGAACGGTTCAATAATCCATATGGTTTCAAAGAAAGGCGTAGAAATAAACCTAAAATATTGAAAATCATGACAGGCAACATTCTTAACCACGTTGAAGGGAAGGAACTCCAATGGCCTTAGAAAAACAGGTAGATCTTAACAAACGAAAAGCAAAACTAATCTTTATTAAGGAAACCTGTCTCATCTACATCCTCAATACTCCAGGGGTTGCTACCACTGACGTAATATTTCATAGTAAAACTGAAAACCTGACCAGTCATAGGTCTGAGACTTAGAAAGAGCGACGTCCAACTTTTGAAGCCACACAGTCAACCACAGTGTAATCTTATTTGATTCATTTGATATACATCAAAGGATCAAATGATTTACTATGAGATAGTCCAGGGGTTGATATAACGAAAGTCATAGTGATACATAGCGACAATGATAGTAACCCATGGAGTATCGAGGAATTCCCATCTACGACTGCCATTGAATGACCATCCTCGATACTCCAGGGGTAGTTATCACTGACGTAATATCCACATTGCGTCAGTGATAGTAACCCATGGATTATCGAGGATGTTTATGTTTAATGGCAGGCAACCGTGCGTACGATGTCTATTTGGGAGACTGTTGTGTCTCTTTGTAGTAGCGACTCCACTGCAGTAGGGTGCGAAAACATCCGATCGCGAGCAGCACACCCCGCCCGGTCACATTATACTGGCAAACTAGTCGTGTCACTCCGCATCATGATGAACACTAACTATGGAAGTTGTAGCGCCACTTTTGTAGACAAAGACGAAAAAATTAAATAGCTAGAGCTAAACTTTAAACCGACATCGAATCAAACTACACATGCAGAACTGGTTTGAAGGAAGGATAACAATAATTGACATCTTGTGTTGTTTTTACTAGCAAAAAAGGGTTCAAAAGAGTTGCCTATAAAATGGATTAAAGGACAATTAAACACACATCACTGAATACCACATGTCGTGGCCTACAGAAAGACACAAATGTCATCGTGTCCTAAAATCTCTAGAGAGAGATGCCTATAAAGGTCGATTTTATACGTGTTTGATGGATAATTGTATCATTGACAGTTTTAGCTTACAAGAGAACAAAGAGGCTAAAGATGTTTCACCGCCGACAGAGCATAAAAGATGCCCATCATTTGAACAATAACTTTTGTATAATCGTGTGTATATGTGTCTAATTAACACAAAAATGAATGATTCATTTTGCCTTTCTTAATTCCATATAGGGCATAGTGCCACATATTTTTTTCGAGACGCAATTTTATTTTTTTCTATATTTTTATATCAAATTAAAATATAAAGCTCAAACTTAATAATGGGGGTAATTTGGTAAAGTAAGTGACTTTTGTAACTGAAGAAAAATTCAAATTCGCTGCTCCTGTTTTTTGATAGAGAAAAAATATCATTTGTCGGCGTTTGAGCATCTTCAAAGGGTACCCCAAAATTAAAGTCTGCTTTCCCAAATTCGCTGAAATTTATTGAATAGTAAATATACTCACGAATGATTGCTGGTAAGGTCGGCTTCATAGCCGTAAAGAATAACTAAAGCTGACTGGTAGTGGTCTGATACATCTGTATGGTAGATATCAAGTATCAGCCTGCCTAAGAATCATGCAAATATCAAAAAAATTGGTTTTTGAAAAGAAAGACATGGAGTGAACCCGAGTTGATCTCCCGACGTTGAGAGTTAGACAGACATCACTACACTGCGTGATGTAACATATAACAAAACATTGGAGAAGAGACGTAATACAAAGCAAAAGCAAGAACCGACTGGTTTGGCTAGGTACATTGTAAACCTAACTGGCGAATCTAAGGGGTCGTAATTTTAACTTCTTAGAATGGAAGACCTACCGCTAATTTTTCTTATCACTATCTTGTCCAGCACTATTCTGTCTACACAAGGTACAGATTGCTCCAAATCGAGTTAAATGTAAGTCAAATATCATTTCATCCGTCATATTTCATACAAATATTCGAGTGCTTCTTAGAGAAGTTCGTTGTTTCATCGTCTGACGAAAGCGGTATTTCTTAATCAATTCACTATTGTCCAAAATAACAACACACAAGGTATCAGGCTATGGAGATGAACGTCGTGTTGATAATTCCTGAACACGTCCTATCAAAATGGTGTATACCTAGACTACATACTTGCTTACCATATTTCCATTATTTCAAACAAAAACCAATTTTCTAAGGTCCTCTTGAAACTGCGTAATTTTGTTCCGGACTATCCATGCACTTGCCATGTGAGACAGACTCTTGTTTCTTCTGTTGGCTTAATACACTACAGTCCATAAAATGGTTGCTGCCTCTGCTTGAGATTTCATTGACTTGTAATGGCAAAAGCTTATGCTAGTGTGGACCTGTCATTTTTTGACGTGTACGTTACTCTACGAGTGTATTCACGGTATCGAGGTTGGTTGAAAAGCTACTACTTTAAAAATAATTGCGCTTTTTTTTCTGGAATGTACAGAATGCTTTAAAATTTGCAGATACGTTGAACTAAGCGGTAAAACAATCGATGTAGTAAAATGTTGATTACAGCATTTGTTTGACTAAAATGGACATGACCTTTGCTCTATGTGATACCCCGTCGTATAACTGGATCAGGTAATTCGACGTACATCCTGTATTGTCCACAGATTCTCCGTCTGTAGGTGATTTGTAAATATTTATCAGAACCATGAACCAACCATACACACAATATTATTGAACGACAGGGATGTCAACTGTGGTTTTCAGAGAATATGAAAAAGTAAATGTATTACTAACATTGCTTCATTATTACTAAACAAATATAACAAAATTATTTTTCATGCCTTCCAGCACGTTTTTATCGATCATCGATCGTATAACGACCAACTGTCATACACCCCTCGAGTTGATTTTAACCTTTTCCAGCGTAAAATTTCATAATATAAGTACTTAAGGGATATCACGTCCCACCTTCTGGTTGACATGACCTTGCTTATGTCTAAATTTCATAAAAGCTGTATAATCTTCCGCTTAACTACATGTCCAACAAAGCAAATATTACTTCCTGTTAATTTCATTTTTTTCACGTGAAATTCATTTGAAATCGCCTAAATTTCACGTACTTGTAACATTTCCTCTGTGAAATTACATGTACACATTTCAGTCGTTGGAGAATGTTTGTCCATTTCAAATTGATTCAAATTCGATTTCGATTCGAACATTTGATTGTTATATACATTTCTGTATACTAAGAGAACAGGCACAAGTTATATCTTAACTAAATGATGTCTTCTCCACCATTTCAAAAAATGAACGTTTCACGGGAATTTCGTGTGGAAAATCACAAACGTGAATTTCCTGTGAAGTTCAAATGAAGCCATATTGACTGTGTATGACATGAGGTAATTCGGTATTCACTTTGTGCACCATCCTTGTAACAAAACTATTGGCCTATCGACTACTGACTCGGCCAAGCGTTCGTTAATGCATATTTGTAGTGTTCTTTGTGCCGTGTAGATGTAATATCGGAACAAGTTATATAAATCTAATAGACTAGCAAATTGTTTCTAGGCTCCACACTGACTTAATTACGGACGTCGATATGATTTTTTATCCTGTTACCATGACTACGTGCAGATGTGAAGATAGGAAAATATCGATACAACATACAAGTGTTGATATTGGTTTTCATTTCCTGCTGTAATTTAATATTTGGAGTTTACCAGAATAGAGGTCATTTTTTCAACCTTGCAATACGAAACATGGCATACATTTTTAGTTTTATAAACGGCTTTCGCTTTAACAGATCACGATGTATCTCAGTCAGAAGGCAGAACCCAGCTCCTTATTCACAGCTGTTAGAAGGCTTGAAATGAGGCGGGGTCAAGGAAGACGTTAGTTAGGATAAAGTGAAAAATAAGATCCCAATTTTAATAGCCTTTTATGATCATGTAGTGGGAAGAATATGTATAATTCCAACGTGTTGTGCCATGAATTCTTGTCCATCCAATTGTGAAATGTCACTGAATTATGCCGCCAAGGGCACCGAACAACACACTCCATATGATCACATTATACAAACAACAAGTAAACCAGTCGTCCAACCTCCTTTATGCAGAGCGCTAAGCAAGAGCAGACACTACCACTTTTATACATGTTGTTGCTGCCTTCTATGACGCGGAGGTTGTAACAGGGAGTCAACATGCTCTTTCCACTTAATCAAAGAATCGATACTCAGATAACCCACTTACGCCGTTCTGGGTTTTTGTATATTGACCCAAAGGAACCAGGTCTAAACGATAAAGGTGTATGTTTCTTCACCCATTCGAAATATTGTAAATATCTTATGCCACATTTGGCAATGTCGGCTGGAGATAAGTCAAGATTTTATTGAGTCGAGATTTTTGTCGGTCTGGTGATTCTCCAGTATGGAGCCTGTCCTGAGGAGATATGTTCCGAGACTTCCTTTTATAGTCAACGTCCGACCCCATCAGAGGGACGCTCCAGGTTTCTATGGACACATAGACAGAGAATTTATCACGAACATTCTTACTATTTTTCCATCAGATGTCTGAGAATCACTCGTGCAGATAGACGCAACCATACAAGGAGGCGCTATGTCAGCACAAATGACGAGTTAAGATAGGACGCCAGAGGGCGATACATCACTGTTAATGGCGAAGGACACGACAGCTGTACAACTCCATGAAAAAACTAGCATCTAACAAGGGACGAGAATTTTAAGCTAAATCGTACTGGTTAATGCCTGCTAAACGCTTCCGGTATCCGATTTAGATTCGCATATTCCTGAGCAGGTCGAGTCAGTATTAATTGATAATCTCGGGAGACATTATTTGGTATTACAGAGAGAATATGACAACCAGCTGTTAAAGTGTTGTAGTTAACACATTGTACGGTTAAACTTTTTATACTGGCTGTCAATTTACAAAAATATAAGTTGCTGAAAATAATTTTAAAAGATTCCTGTCTAACAAGGTACAAAGGTTGCCAAAATGTAGTCGAGTACTACCACTAAAACATGAATGACATGCTAGACATCATTAAACACGTTGACCATAATACACACCACATAGAGGAAAAATATCATTGACCTATCTTGGTTATAGACATAATGATTCAAATAGTTAATTCATTGCTGGCTTGATTACTTTAGAGGGAGGATGCATATGTAAATAATTTAGTGTTCACAATTAAACCCATGCATAGAAAGAAAGCTACATGAAAATTAGCAGGATCTGTGTAGTACTTGCGGTGGACATAATGGTTGAATAGCTATTTGATTGCTGGCATGACTGATATTATATATAGAGGGAGGTTGCATATATGAATGATTTGACGTTCATGGTTAATGGTATGAATAGGAGGCTAATTAAGAAAATTAAAAGGATCTATGAAGAACTTGTGATTGAAGGAAAACTATTTTGATCTCCTATTTACCATCCATTTCCATAGGTCTTCGTCTAGACCAAACGGATACAAAGAACTATATTCCAACAGCAGATTAATGACTAGGCATTGACAAAACAATACTGTGAAATGCTATCAGTTGGGCCCAACTATCTCCTATAGATGTCTCTGTTTCACATGAAACGTTCTGGCACATCTACAGTCCACTCAGTTACACACGTGAAGTTTCATTGTAGTCCGACAAATAGTTTTTGAGAAATTGTACTGACAGAAACACAACGCAAAACCAAATACCAAATACCAAAACCACCGATACGTTTTTAGAGACTGAAATAAAACATATCTTGATAAACAAATTTTGGAGAAGAACATCATTGAATATATAATGTGTAAAAATGAAATGATGTTTGCGACGGATTTCATTTAAATCCAAACCAGTCTGAAAATGTCATTGTAAGTTACCACAAAAATTACAATAAAGATAATAAACGATACAAGAAAAGTGGTTATATTAAAAATGTCATTGGTCAGCTCTTACCGGAATAAGATACAATGAAAGAGCCACGTGGGCTGTTCTTGATGACAAAATTTCAGATGGTTTTACCGTAACGCAGTAAAGTTGCCTGTTTGTTTCTTTCAGATCTATACATGGAGTGTATTGTAAAGTTTAATAGTGTCGCCACCAAATCACTTCAATGTAAAAATCACTACTGATTTAGTTAGTCTTAGACAGAGTACATCTGTCGTCTGAATTCTGTACCAAACATTGATTTACAATATTGGGCGTGGATAAGTTTCATTTGGTTTTCGTTTGCTTCCTTAGCTCATTCAGTGATTAAAAGGCGGTCTTCCTCCAATCAAAGGTATAGCGTTTCTGTATGGTGTTGATTGCGCCATGCAGTTTGGTTCAGTATTACTGTTGTATGAAAGTTAGACTTTTAGATAATGTTTAAACTTTTTAGATATGTTTAGACTTTCAGATTATGTAAATTGAGTGTTCAAACCAATTTTCTTTTTCATATAAACTAAGCCTCTATCAAAGCTGTCGTTGTACCAAGTTGTCTTCATTTAAAAAGGGGGAATAACTCGTCAGCAATTCTGACATAACTTTTTTTAGGTATCACATTACCAAATCAACAGTTGCCTCCGATAACCGCACTATGGTTTATTGCCATAAGTGCTAATATGTTTTAGATTATATTAAGATTTTTAGATGTGTTTAGACTTTTAGATCACGTGTAGACTTTTAGATATGTAAAGACTTTTATATCATGTGTAGACTTTTAGATATGTAAAGACTTTAATATCATGTGTAGACTTTTATATATGTTTAGACTTTTAGATCATATTTAAACTTGTGATGTTGTCCCTGTGACGAAAATCTAACAGATTTTTTTAGATATGTTAAGACTTTTAGATCAAGTTTACACTTTTAGACATGTTTAGACCTTTAGATATGTTTAGACTTTTAGATCATGTTCTGACTTTTAGATATGGTTGCCCTGTGACGAAAATCTTAACAAATACTTACATACCAATGACAGACCAAAGGGAGAGTGGTGTAAATGGACGCATTAAGACGAAAAGGGGACGTTAGAGGGACAAAATACATTGGAGATAACGGATAACAATTACCAATCACTACGGTTTTGTTTCAGTAACTGAACGTCCTATTATTAGCTAGGGTCATTTCTCATTATTGAACGTGGAAGGTTAAAATGGTGGAGGAAAACCAGAGTGTCAGGAGAAAAATCACCGACTGGCGGTCAGCACCTGACAGCTACCCCACATGAAATTCGAACTTGCGGCCAAGAAGTAGAGTGCTTGTGGTAATATGTCGGGGCCGGAATCGCTACGGAATACACGTAAAAGATCTTGCCTTTCAACTCAATAGGAACAAATAATTTATAAAAAAAAATTTTGTATTATTTGTTTGGTGTGGTGACGAAAGAAAAAACACGCCTGTTACGCTGCGCTATTTATAAATTGTTATCAATTTTCAATCAGGCAATTATTTCTTTTATAGCACGCGTGTGGTTCTGTGAAATCACTAGTTATTTCATTTATTAGTTTTTGTGCATTTTTCAAAGAATAAAACGACAATAACGTGTCATCAACGACCGTACAACACGAGTGCACGTAACGATTAGGAAATTATAGGAAATTTTATATTTTGAAAAACTTCCACGCTTTGTGTTTTAGAGAAAGACATATTCAAGGCCGCAAATTTTAAGTGGTGATCAGAAATGTTTGTGTGATTCTAAATGAAATGCCATCTGTGTTATTCTCTGTATTCCGAGGTAGATATTCTCTATATTCCGAGAAAATTGAGTGACAGTTCTTTCATGAAGTCCCCTGTCGAATATTTATAACAAGGAGATCTCCAATAAACAAGCTCCTGGTATTCCGAGAGAGTGACAAATTTTATTTCCAAATTCACAGGTCAATAAAAAGGTTATTTCTTGATTTATGATGCATTTGAGATAAACAAAAAAGACCTTTACTTCCAGTTTAATTAGCTTGACTTCAGAGATTATTTTAACTTTGAGAGACATCCAGACAAAGGTTTTTAACTAGTAAATTCACAGGGAAATATCGGCAAGATTGATCTCTGACAGCACAGACGGAAATATCTGACAATTAAAGAATTTAGCCATGACCAAGATAGCTACAAAGGTCAAATGAAGGTATGATAAAAGAAAGCATTTCACTGATATCCTCCTATTGAACAGTCTTGATGGGGATCGTACATTAAAAAATATAAGGAAATTGGTCAGAAATAAAAACATTTCAACCCGTTTTTTTCTGAGAAAACTGAAATTACCAGCCAAGAAACCCCGATGATATTCCAGCTATATTAACCAGGTGAATGGTCACCAGTGGACCGTTAAGCTGTCTGAGTGTGTAATAAAACACTTGAAAGACACTGACCCTTTCGATACAACAATAAACAAATTGAAGCCGTCTAAAGTAGGGAAAGTGTAGCAAGTGGAAGTGACGAGACACGCAAACTTCAAAGAGAGGCAAATGTCTTGTTAAATTTCCCGTGGTAATTTATATCATTGCATTTATTGCACGTGCAGATACAGATCCACGTCTTGCGCATCGTCTACTCTATTGATTTAGCAGTAAACGTAGTTATTAGATAACAATCCTTTATACACAAGGTCTTAAAAGTATCCCCTCGCTCCTCAATCGGCCAAGTATCAAACATCAAAGAAAAAGTATGTAGCGATGGTTTCAGTGGTATCAGGTCTAACCAGGTACGACGTTAAAAATACACAGGAACTTCAAATTGGATGGAATAGCTTTTTATACCTCCATGTAGGGCAAGCAAGATTTGCATAGTGCCTATTTTAGGTTAACAGTGGACCACCAAACAATGATAGTATCAATATATGCTGGAGTAACGGGAGACGAAACACCGTGGCTTCTGATCATTGGACGTGCCAGGTGCAAAATTCCATAAGACACAACCGTTAAACTGCTTTGAAAACATAAACAAACAGCTGGAAAAAAGAACTAGATACATATGAGCTGTCCTACGCAAGTTAATATCGATAGATTTTATATCATTTTGTTGATTTTGGCAGCGTAAACGATCCCATACTCTCAAACACGTGTTTCTCGATGCAATGGAGTGTCTAGCAATCCAGCGACATTGACACAATGTGCTACATCTAAATTTTTGGCTAATTGCTCAAACATACATCGTCTGTTATGTATGATTCTATTTCGCACATAACTGTACCTAACCGTCATATATTTCCCACGTCGTTGTCACAGACTTCATTCTGTCGTGAACAGTCCCACCCCTTTTTTATGGAATCCCAGTTAAACGACCCCACTGTTAAAACGGTCCCAGTCAGAACGGCCCCACTGCAATAACGGTCCCGTTACAAAAACAAAATCATTGTATAAATAGTGAATTTATGTTTATTTCAACTGTATCTTTAGCGTTAATTTTTTTTTGTTTTATTTTTGAAGTGTTTATATATTATCTCGTACATTATAATTGATAGAAAAATACGAAACACGGCACATGTACATGTACACTGTCTAGTACTATTTGTAAGGTTTGTTTGTAACTACCAGAGATATAGATAATTTAATTGCTATCTCAATCTCTGTAACTACATAGTTAGTCGTAAACGATTTTAGATGTATGCATATACATGTTAGAAGAGAAGTCATACACCAGAAATCAATAAATCTACTTTGTCCCTCATTACTGTTCGTATCCTATTATGTAATCGTGTTCGTTTTGTTTGTCTTGATAAAGGGGCAGATCGCCTCGAAAATTTGAAATTTTATTTTGTCCACACGGTTGGAATTACTTCCTTGTCCCATGTATATATATTAGGCAAAAAATAATATGTCTGTTCAGGGTTACCCCCGACCCCTTTTTTTCTAATTTTCTACGAAATCAATTAAAAGTCGGGATTTCAATCTCAGACTGACAAATTGACCTCGGATCAGTTTTCAACGTTGAAAACGGACCCCGAATGCCGTTGAAAATTGAACATGACGTTGAAAAATGACAGTGTCTAGGGTCAATTCTCTGCGGCAGGTCTGTTGAAAAATGACCGTTGAAAAATGACCTTGGCAAACTATCAACGGATGGTCTGTTGATATAACTGTTGCACAAACATAATTTTCGAATTCCGTTATCGCCATTCCTAAAATAAGCGACCCTTCTGTGCTGGTATTTAAATTACGTAATCACCTCGATTTGAATTGAAATTTGGTATTGTAATTATCGTAACAAATACCTCATTTAAATATTTTAGGTGCTTGTATGTTTATTATGGAGAATATGGCACTACAAAACTTTCATTTTTCTGTAGTCATTTTGTTCGTCCGTGTAGATAATGTTATTTTAAGACTCAGACTGAGGAATTGCTATATATATAACACTGAGGTTACGTAGTAAATAAAAAGGAATTGTTGTTATCAACTGCATGCAGAGTTTGTACTATATGGTTTTCACTTCCGAGTACCAGTGGATAGTGTTACAAAACTATAATTATGGGATATTATTAATTTGTTTCTTAATGATTTTTTATGATTATATTTTCGACGATTTTACGTTTGTCAGATATTCAGTAATTGTTAAAATATATTTATTCCCTGCAATACAAGAATGCATGTATTATATATCTGCGTATGGATCAGTTATGTTGTGCTCTGCGTATGGTTGTGTTGTGTTGTGATGTTGTGTTTTTATGTTGTGTGGTTTTGTGTGTTGTGCCGTGTTGTTATGTGTGGTTGTGTCATGTTTTTGTGTTGTGTGTCGTTGGTGTGTTGTTGTGTTGTGTGCTGTTTGGCTGTGTTTTGTGTTGTGTTGTTGTGTGTTGTGTTGTTGTTCCGTGTTTGTGTAATGTATTGTTACGTGATGTTTTTGTGATGTGTTGTTGCGTTATGTTGTGTTGTTGTCGGGTGTTGTGTTATTGTGTATTGTTGTGTTGTTATGTGGTGTGGTTGTGTTGTGTGTTGTGGTGTGGTTGTGTTGTGTGTTGTTGTGTGATGTTTTGTTGTGTGATGTTGTGTTGTGTGATGTTGTCGTGTGTTGTGTTGTTGTGTTATTTTTAGGTGTTGTTGTTTTGTGATGTTTTGTTGTTATGTTGTGTCGTGTTGTGAGGTGTGTTGCGTTTTTGTGGTGTTGTGTGTTGTTGTTCGGTGGTGTTGTGTTGTTGTTGCGTGTTTGTGTGATGTATATTTGTGTGATGTTGTGTGATGTGCTGTTGTGTGATTTTGTGTTGCTGTGTGGTTGTGTTGTGTGTTGTTGTGTTGTGTGATGTTTTGTTGTGATGTCGTGTCGTTGTGTAATGTTGTCTTGTGTTATGTGGTTGTGTGTTGTGTGATGTTGTGTTTAGTGTGATGCGTTGTTGTGTTGTGTGATGTTATGTTGTGTGGTGTTATGTTATGTGATGTTGTGTGATGTTGTGTTATTTTGTTGTGTTTTGTTGTGTGTAGTGATGTGTTGTTGTGTGGTGTTGTGTATTGTTGTTGGTGTGTTGTTGGTGTGTTGCTGTGCTCTGTGATGCTGTGTGGTTTCGTGGTGTTGTGGTGTCGTGTAGTATTGTTGAGTGTTGTTGTGTTGTGGTGTGGTTGTGTTGTGTGTTGTGTGATGTTTTGTTGTGATGTTGTGTCGTGTTGTTGTGTAATGTTGTCTTGGGTTGCGTGGGTGTGTGTGTTGTGTGATGTTGTGTTTAGTGTGATGCGTTGCTGTGTTGTGTGATGCTATGTTGTGTGATGTTGTGTTATTTTGTTGTGTTTTGTTGTGTGGTGTGATGTATTGTTTTGTGGTGTTGTGTAGTGTTGTTGGTGTATTGTTGGTGTGTTGCTGTGCTCTGTGATGCTGTGTGGTTTCGTGGTGTTGTGGTGTCGTGTTGTGTTGTGTAAAAACGAGTTCTTATGGGGTCACTTTTCAACGGGGTCTATATTCAACGGGTCGGTGTAGAAAGTGCGCTGAAAGTTCAGTTTTCAACGGGGGTCCATTTTCAACGTTACACCGGCCATTATTTTAGAGTGTTCTATGTCTGGTTTGACTGTAGAATCCTTCAAATACTGCATTCTGTACATGTATATGGATTGAATTACATCATACATTAATGTATATAATACTTTTCATATCTGAACATCTTCCTGTGTGCACAAAACTATACACTGATATAAAGACAAGGTACCATAAAAATGTGTTAAAGGTATTTGTCCTTCATGGATAACTATATACAGTACAATAAAAGAAAACTGACATTACATGGAGTTGAAGCTATATATTTTACAAGTGTTTTCATCAGTGTAACTATACATGGATACATGTATATTATAATGTTTATAAGTAAATATCAAAGAAACATAATTTAACAAAGCATGACATTTTATTGACTTGTGCCCTATCCGGGCCTCGAACTCACGATCTATGGCACCCAATCGCCTATAGCCAAACATAGCTCCGCCTTCTACCACATATGCATGTATTTATTTGCTGTTGAATGAAGAGTGCATGATGACACATACTCTTATATTATTCAACATCTTGTTCCTTGATCATGTTGTATTACATAGATAAATGCACAACAATGTTACAAGGTTTAATTGGAAAATTAAAAGTCATTCAATAACTCTATATGCAGCAGAACTACATGTTCATATAAGTATGTTTTCATAAGTTAATAATTGATCAAGAAATACGAAATGAAATTAAAATATTGTTATTTGTTGATACATTGACATGCATATATAAACAGTTCATCCTTGACCACAATAAAATGTCTATACATCTTTACTGTTATATGTAAGTCTACATATATGTACATATAAAGCTACATGTATGTAAACTATCAAGGTACCAATAAGATTCGGCTAATGTATATATACTCTACTCATTTATGCTGCTGAAAACATATAAAAAAATCAATGGGAAAACAAAATGAAGCCTACACATATAAAATTATAAGCAATGGGTATCCAAAAAATTGTATACATTGAAACCATAGTATGTATGTTAATGATCTAGAAGAACTATATAGATACAGCTATTACTTAAAATATGTTTCAGAAATCAAGTTATTTTAATGTACATATCAATTTTCAACACAACACTAATCATCTCAACATTCTTCAATAACAGTCTTTCTTATTGTTATCCTTTTTTAGTCTTTATAGTTGACCCATTTGATTAATGTTATTCACATACTGAGGTGAAAACTGAAATATGTACCCAAAGTACTTGTACTGAAATCTTAATTAAAATATGTGTTACATGTTATTCGGGATCTTGGTGAAAAGAAAGACAAGTTAGATTTCAAATAATTCTTTAATTAAAACAAACATGTACATTATATCTTGTATTATTCAGTTTCCTGTTTGTAATATAGCTCCTGATTTAAACTATGATAAACGCCATCAAACTTTGTTCACGGTGAAATAAGAAACGGGCCACACAATAGCAAACAACAACGTGTATCCGAAGCGGTGAGGGCACCAGTACTGTTTACGTTTCAGTGCGAGATTTTCCCCCTATGACCTTTGACCTAAGCCACCATCTTGGATGGGTTGAATTGATCACCAATTTAAAGTGAGTCCCCTAAAAACAAGTGAATATCTTTTATCATTTAAAATCAAATTTCAACCCTAACATGATATGAAAATGGCAGTTCTGTTCTGAATCCCAACTAGACAGTTGTCAGGTACTGACCGATTGTCGGCATTTTTAATACGACGCGACTAGCGTTTGTATTAATGCTATCCGGTTTACTATTGATGTTTAGGACTTTGTAGGACTTGCCAAACAATGACATCTAGTGGTGACCTCTTTTACCATTTCATTCATAAACTTCCATTCATAAGTTTCATATTTATTGAATAATTTCCCTTTGGACCAATCAAAATGTTGCATTCCCTTTACTGTATTTGAGTGTATTTGCAGCTTGCCTTATGATTGGTGGAATTCAAACAATCTCTGTGTAGGATATACACACACAATCACTGACTGTTTACATGTGTATACATACTCTGGTGGTGACTTCTCTGTCTAATTTACATAATCTCTGTTAATGATAATACAATTTGGACTTATTATCTAAGGCTTATAGACCTCAGAATTAAAATGTAAATTAATCAGAGTTTCTTTCTATGTATATTGAAATATTGTTTTAAAATGAGTATTGATGAGGCTGCCCTCATGTGTGCATGGTTTTACTTGCATAAGGGGTAACACAAGAGTCTAGGGTGTAGGACAAAATCTCATTTTTAATGATTATAAGACTTAAATGCTATCTTTAATGCTTTCTTATGTTGAAATCGTTTATTTGATGTAGGCATTTTAATCAAGAAAAATGTCGAACAATAAAATTCCTTTGGACCAATCAAAATATGGCGTTTCCTTTACTGCATGTGTGTGTCTGCAGTTATGGAAAGTCTGCTTGCTGATTGGTGGAATCCACACAACCACTGTGTACAATATACACATGTGTATACATTTTCTCTGTCTAACTTACATAATGTAATGTCTTTATTAATAACTTACTACCTATGGCTTATAGACCTCAGTAAACTAATCAGAGTCTCTTTCTGTGTACATTGAAATAATGTTTTAAAATTATTATTGATAAGGCTGCCTTCAGGTTTTACCAACATAAGTGTGCAACACTAGAGTCAATCAAGAGTGTAGGACAAGGATTCATTTTTATTGAATATAAGACTTAAATGCTTTCTGTATTTTGAAATCGTTTATTTTATGTAGTATTTTCTGTGATCAGTTGAATATTCTTGATATAATTGATATCAAATTCGTTCACCCGGCCACCAGACCTTAGACTGCTGATAGATACAAAAAACCTTCAATTAGCTTAATTTTCCAGGACATACAATATCTGTTTTTTGGGAAATGGGATATCGGTCTAACAGCTTGACGTATTTATAATGGGTTGGTAAGATATTTATCATTAGGAAATAATAATTTTTTTTTCACAAAACCAGAATAATATATCAAATATCATACAATAAACAGGACTTGAAACTAAAATATGATAGTACTGAATTCATCAAATTCATTTGATTTCTTTCTAATTTTTCTGTTTCTGCTGCGTTGTATTTGCAGTACTTTGAGTACTTTGATTTTCTATGGCTTTCCTCCATCAACCATAAACACATCCTTAAAGGCCCACCTTTCTGGAACAAAACATGAAGTTTGTTAAAAACATGAATAACATTATATAAATACTACACAGGCAATATGTCTTCAGGTCAATTTCAGGTGAAATTTTTCAGGTCAAATTGACCTAAAAGAGCAAAAAATCATTTCAGGTCAAAATCTTGACCTGAAATTGACCTGAAATTCATATGAAATTGACCTGAAATTGACCTGAATTTCACATGAAGAAATTTTCAGGTCAAATTCAGGTCAATTTCACCTGAAATTGACCTGAATTTGACCTGAATTCAGGTGAAGAAATTGACCTGAATTCACATGAAGATTTTTTCAGGTCAATTTCACCTGAAATTGAGGTGAAATTGACCTGAAAAAATCTTCATGTGAATTTACGTCAAAATCTTCATATGCAAATTAGTGGTATTCCTGTCAGTTTTCTCTGTAGATCGTTTACATGTGTTGATTACATGTATCGGTACACTCTCCATGATAGAAAATGAATACACTAGTGCTGTCTGACACAATGAAGGATGCCTGCAGAATAAGAAAAAGAAAGATAACATTAAATTAGTGTCAAATTTATTAATAAACATCAAATGCACTCCAATATCCTATATACCAAAGTCATTCTGTGATGGTACATATTCAAATTACACTTATACCACTCACTATTAAAATATTACAGTATACTCTGTATGTACATGTACTATATTGTCAGGAGTCTGGACTAACAATTTTATATAATACAAGCCAAAGGAACACAGTCATCGCCATCACAAGTTTGATGATACCAGGCTAGGTATTGTTTTAAATTGCACACGGGGAATTGATGTTTTTGAACTGCATTCAGTATCCAATATCCTCGATTCTTTCAATTCCTGCATCTCTGGTTAGCATTTCTTTGCACCTGTAAAAAAGATGTGAAAATGCAGGGTAAAACGTAGCTGCATATAACAGTTACCTGTATGCTAAATTGGTAACTGATTCAGATGTAGTTTAACAAGTTTATTTATTATGTAGTGATGTTTGTGTAAGACACATATACATGTATATAAATTATGATTGTACAATATGTTTATCACTTCCTTCATTAAATTTCACATCTTATATATATTTTACATGAACATACATTACCTTCTGGCTTCTTAGTATTCATATTGTCCTGTGGGACACATGTACAGAATAGTCGCCTGTGCAACGTCTCCTGTAGTCCATGGCTTAGGTTCTGAAATTCACAAGCACCAGATCCAGATCCATCCTAGTGTAAACTGTTGAATATGAACAAAAAATATCAGTAAAAGCAGTGGATGTTGCCTCTAGTTTTACTAGGAGATATATAGGCCAGGACTGGATATAATGTAACGCCACCGTGACAGTCATTGATAGTAACCCCTGCAGTTTTGAGGATGATTATAAGGTTACCTAGCCCGTGATACTCTGGCCACGACACCAGACTTAACAGTTTAGACATTACATGGACGCACATGACGCTTATAAATCCTTGGGGATTATGACAGATAGGCCTACATGTTGTAGATGTCATAATGTCTTAGTCTGGTGTTACGGCTAGGGTATCTCGGGCTAAGGCTAGGGATGCCATATCAGTTAATCCTTTCAGACTCCATTCATTTCAAAATACATGTATAACTCACTATAAAACAGGCCTATAACTGGCTTTACATAAACACGTATACTCTATGTAAGACAGACCTAAACATTTAAGGTTACACTCACTGTATACACACTCGTAATGTAAAACACAGTTGAGTTACAGTAAAACATAACGAACCCCTGAGGACCAGCAGAATCACTTCGTTATTAGCAAAGTTCGTTATACAGATAATGCAGATGTATAGGCCTATCATGGGAACCTTTGTAACCGTGTTCGTTATAAACGTGTTTTACTGATTACGTAATCAGTGTAACAGTGCACTCGTACTGTAAAACAGGTCTATACGTGTACTTAGGTCCTAACATATTGTAAATGTACAAGTTTCTCAAGTGCTGTAAAAATCATGTATTCTCATTGTAAAGCAGGCCAAATCTTGCATCAATATAGGTCTAAATGTATAGACGTATCAACATAACTTTTTTTGAGTTATCGCCCTTTGTAAAGCGATTGTGGCGCCGGGAGTAAAGCAACTTCCAGTTTACATGGACAGAACATTGCATGGTAGTAGATGTCAGCTGATCTTTCGCGTAAAACACTTAAATTATAAAATTTTAGAGGTACATGTATGTTACGTTTGGATCTTGAACTGCTGGTTAAACCACGTAAAAGAAAATAGGTTGGATCTTGAACTGCTGGTTAAACCACGTAAAAGAAAATAGTTAACTGTCAAGTCATATTCACTACAAAAACTAC
The DNA here is from genome assembly GCF_041381155.1 of Argopecten irradians. Taxonomy (NCBI): domain Eukaryota; kingdom Metazoa; phylum Mollusca; class Bivalvia; order Pectinida; family Pectinidae; genus Argopecten; species Argopecten irradians. The sequence continues at coordinate 1,435,823 of NC_091139.1, forward strand.
CGACTCAAAGTCACCGGTAACGTGATAATGGCGGTATTACACTGTAACATACATAATATAATAATGTATGTACCTTTCGCGTAGATACATTACAGTTGACGGTAATTTGACAGCTGTATTAGATGTACAAATGTAACGTCTACATATCCTGTTTGTTTGTAAACATCTGTGATTTAATTCTAACACTTAAAAGTAGCCGTTTTTAGTGAAATAGATCAATAAATATTGTGCACACGAAGGAGTTTGACGTCTCACGATTTGTATACGTCCTACAGTATCGACATAAAATATTTCCGTGTCTTCGACCATAGCACACGTTAAGGACGTTTGACGTCTCACGATTTGTATACGTCCTACAGTGAATCGACATAAAAATACCCCTCTATTTCTATAAAATACCATGCTTATGCTAATTATTATTAACAAAACTTATGTTTTTTGACAAACTGAATAAAGTATCTAATGTCACCGTAACAACATTTTGTTAATTTGTGTTATGTACTTTGTATGTATGTAAACATTTCCCACCATCATAACGATATTTGAACAGACTACAAATATGAACCTGTAGACTGAATTTGTCTTCTAATAAACCATCTGAAAACATGCTTGATGTAGATATTTAATCTTGAATCTAAATTCCTATAGAGTATATTTAATTAAATGAATGTTACTACATGTATGTACCTCACAACATGTACAAATGTAGATGTATACAACATTCAAAAGTGTATGTTTTCGTTTTTACGACAATAACATGTACATACAGGTATCAATTTAGCTATGATTTAGAACCGTTTATGGGTAGTTCCCCTCAAGGATTGAATTCCCTTCTAAACTTAAAAAAAACCATTTGAAGCTAAAACTGAACACTTTTTGTGACAAAATTCCCCCTTTGTCTTATTTTTCATCACATTTTAAGACTTTGGTTGTAAATGTCTTGATGTTTATTATACATCTGCTACATATATCTATGATGATGGAGCTTAAAAATCTGTTTACTGAATCTTGCAATACAATTCTTGGTGTTATAATACTTCAAAATGATTTTTTCTACCAAAATGAGAATGGTCAAATATCCGATAATGCCGCTATTACAAACTTTTCCCAATTTCGAAAAGGACCATAGTTTTCCCCAAAACTTAGATTTGATCCCTGGTATATATATAATGCATATTTGGTTATTACAATGTACATGTATGTTCACTTCTAAGACTTTGGTTTATACTAGTCCTAAGACAATGTCACAGCCATCTGACAGCAATAAAATCTTCAAACCAGGGACTTGGACACTTATAAAGTAACCTGAAAAATAACTAACCATTTCTGGAAGCAATGGGAGGGAAAATGTCACTGATTAGAAAAAGATCATAGATTATGTCTGAAAGTGGACCTAAAAGAATCATTTTCTCATAAATTTCTAATGTATTTTCCATCTGTATTCCAAATCAAATAACAAACAATTATGTCTTCAAATTCTCATGCAATCATCATTATTTATTGATGTTACATAATTTATAATATTTACACATAGTATAAATCTCTTTTTTTTTTTTTTTTTTTTTTGGGGGGGGGGGGGGGGGCAATTTTTCCTATGTGTCACTGTCATGGCCATATCCCTTATTAAAGAGACAATGCAGTGAGGCTAGATACACACGATTTCTTGAAAAAAATAATTGGAAATATCAAGATTATGAAGATAGTTATCTTTTGGTTTGGGCAGTTTGCTAGCTTCTGTAATTTCACAATAATGCATATCAATCACTAAAATTTGATGATAATATATACAAATAATAAATGCATATACATCAAACCATACTGTGTGATACAAATATACTTTGATGATGCATGATACTGCAGCTATTGATGTAAAAATGCATATAATAAAGTTTTTTTTTTTTTTTTTACTTTTTAGAACATAGTACATTGTAAATATGCTAGAAATCCATCTATACATTAATCACATTTTAGCCAAAATGGTACCTTCAAACTTCAGAAACACAGAATCGGAGATCATATATATAAAAAACTGGAAAGAAAACCTGGCTTATCTACACATGTATTGTATATATTTTTTTTATTGGATATAAATACAATACACTCAGGTTCAGGTTAATCAAGTTCTATAATTAATTTTTCTTTATTTCCATACCAAATCTGGCTTTCTGATTGGCCAGTATTTTTTTTGCATACCACTATGAAAAAAAAATCCCAGAATGGCGCGAAACCCCGACGTTATCGTGACGTCACAATAGAGACATTGACGTTGCGTATTGATTCGGAAAAGAGAATCCCTTGAAAAACCACATAATGTTGCATTTAAACATACTTCATTTAATCGAATAGAGTATGAAATTAATTATTAGTATTGATGTCACTATTTTTTAATTATATCGGAGTATGAAAAAAGTAGGTACAGACTACGCGGATTCACACAGTTTGCAAACAATTTTTTTTCATACCCCGATAAAAAATAGCGACATCAATGCTTAAAATAAATAAATAATAATTTGCTTAAAGGCCCAATATCCGCATCTTTCTTATTTTTTTCATGATTTAGGAGAATGTTGAAAAAAAATCCTGTTGTAAATCATGCAGAGAGAGGACTAAATCAAAGTCAAGATGAGCGATTATGATTCGGAATACTTTGATAAAAATCTTAAACATCGCTAGGTGGGTCCCACTTAGTCAAACAAGCCGAAGTTAGCCGACATTGTAACGTCGTTGCCGAGAACGTCATGTGACTACCGTTACTACGTAACGTCTGTCCGAACTCTTCCGAAAACGGGTCATGAACTTTCCGACTTCCGTTCGGTAATAATCGTAACTTCTATGGCGACCAGTTTAAAATGAAGGCATGTTTACATGTATCGACTTTCAGCAACTGCTGTACTAAAGTTATTAAAAAAAATCATTACAAATATTCTTTAATATATCTTAATTTCAACTACATCTACAAATACTAACAATATCGGAGTCGAATTTAACTTGAAATTTTGTTGATAGTTACGTATAGTGTGGCTTTAATTGCTGACAATCTACTCTAATATATAACCACATAAAATGAAAGAGATTCATGAAGGTGGTGGAATACAATTCACATAAACAAACGCACATAAGTACAAACATGTACATTCTTTCAGCTTCCTCTTCATTTAGACAGCTTATCAACTTTTTAAGATTTACATGTAGGTCAATTGAAATTGGTTTTATTTGAAACAATGTGCACATACAGGATTGATACATGTATATCTAAATAAATCAACAAAGTGCTATGAAGTATGTGTAAAGAGTGCATGTGTATTTCATTTTGAATATAAATAATGATAAATACATTTATATACCTAAAGGGATCATAATATGGCATTAAATATTTCTGATTGGAATGAAAAGACTATCATCATTTACCAAGTCTTTCAGAAGAAAGCAAACCTTTCAAAGTACAAGTCAAATAATCCATTTAAGATTTGTTTTTACATAAACAATTGATCCAGACTATTCCAAGTAGCAGAAACATTGACGAAACAGTGATGGTAAGTTTTAACAGTTTTATTTCCAGAGTCTAGGATGCAGAATAGAAATCTATGTATTCACAAGTGTCATCCTTTTTAGATTTTTGGATTGAATATTCTCTCTGTGTCCACTTCAAATACAGCAACCACACAGTATTCATTTGTTTGAATGATGACACATACAAGATATGGACAACTTGTATTAGGTTTTGAGTAAATATAATTCCAAATGACATGAAAGAGTCCTATATTATAATAGTCATTAATTGCATATGATCAATGAAAGGTATATGTACATGTCCATTTCCACAGTGCGTTATAAGTTGTTGGTTACTAGTTTGGATCGAATTATGGTAATCCCTTACCCATTCAATTACTCGCATTTGGAGAACTCGCACCCAATCATGGCTAACTCGTACCCATGGAATTTGGCGAACTCGTACCCATGGAATTTGGCGAACTCGTACCCATCATAAAATATATAGTTCATGTTGTTATTTGTGATTGATATATACAAGACTTAATATATTCGTGTTCAATCAGATACTACAAATAAGTGATAACAGCTCGTATATATACATGTTTAAAATAAATAAATACAACATACCAAAAATATATGTTTACTCCTTGGTTTATTTGACTTCCCCCTTTAATAAAAAATGACGACCTATTTGCTTCATTGGATTTTTTTGTTTACAAGAGTGTCAAACAAAATGGAAATCAGCTTTTATAATTATTGCATGTGGAGCATTTGTCGTGTAAAGTCACAACCGGCTCGGAATATATGTTTTAGAATTATATCTAACTTTTACAAATTTTTTACAGATGTTAAACCTTGTAAAATATATCAACTTGAAGTCAATGTGTATGTAAATGTAACAATGCTGATTAATTGTATTGTAGTGTATTTGTGATCATGCACTTATGAATTACTTTTAAATGTAACCATCAACTTGCACTACATGTATAACAAAAACCAGTGACCATTACACTGATCAATAGACCAAAACAGTTTGCAAAGGGACATCATAAATTTCAAGTTGCTAGTGAAACCACAGAGCTATTTTTTGACGTTGATTTCTAACAGTGATCAGTGGATATATTACCACATGTTAATTTCACCATGCATTAATACATCTCGAGAAAGACGGAAGACGTAGGATAGGACTCATGAAGTCGAATTGACCCTCCACTAAAACTTTTAATATCGGCAAAGCCCACTTAAAAAATGAACGAAAAAGTGGGGAAACTATCCAATATTTACGAGAAAAAACACATACATATAAGAAAATATGCAGTCCAAACAGTATTACCAACAACACAGCAAAGAAACGTCACAAATCGGGAAAAATCGTTTCAAAGTTACACAAAAATGCAGGTAGCTGTAAGCTGTTTCTATATTGCGTAATGAAAACCGGAAGTGTCTTTACTCCGATCAAGGGGAGGATAACTCTAAAATTTCAAGATGGCGGATTGATGTTGAAACGTCTACGCTACAAGATAAATTGAAACACGGACCATTTCCATTTTTGGTACGTGTACAGTAGCCTGGCTAGTTGTTCGTTTTTTTATATATTCATTGTTTTCAGACTTGCAGGTCCGTCAGGATTTAAACTTTGGCCTAAATAACGACTTTCACAACCGGTCGAACCGGTTGTTCCGTATTTTATAATCGAAAACGGCCACGGTATCACCGCGAATGCGATATCAAAACGAATGTCCGCGCTGATCAGTTCGGCATTTCATTTCAGTCTACACTGCAGTATGGCCATCGATATTTTACATAGATTTTTGAATAAGTGAAAAATGTATTATATTAACTATATAGTGTCTGTTATTTCACTCACAACTTACCGTGCATATTCCATGAACGTCAAATGCATTGATCGTCTGCCGAGCACAATATCGCCGTGCACTTCAGGTCACAGCATAATTGCCGAAACAACGAAATTCCGGAAAAGTAAAACGCCGATATGAATACGTTTTAATTCAAATTCAAATACATTATTCTCAAATCAATGCTACTAAAATATCAATATGAATAATCTGTATTTCTTGATATATATTGAACATCCTCGTTATCTTTTTTAGGAACAAGTAATATAGCTTGGAGTGGGTAATATTTCCGGAATAAAATTATATTCTGTTTTATAATGTTTGTGACGTAAGCGAGTCGAGTTGTGACGTATGACAGTGTTATGTTTTGTAGTCTTACACAAGTCCCATTTTCTTTGTTACATGTAATATTATGGTTTACTTCTAAGGCCACAATTTATTATTATTGTACACATGTATAATGTATTATAAATTAAGTAGACACATGCTCATAATATACTGACATACCGTAGATGTAAAAAATCATGCATGTGTGTGATTAAAAAAAAATTCAGAAATTCCAGTATCTATGCAATATAGACCATGTTGAAAGACAAATTGATTAATAAATGATTATTTCTCCTTGTAATGACCTGACAGGTACATTTGTTTATTTATTTATTTAATACATGTATTTACCTCTCTTACATTGGATGAATATAATATAAAAATAATTAATGTAAGATCATGGAAATGTATACCCTATGTGTTTCACATATTGAGTTTTATACTAAATGTCTCTATTTTACCTGTTGCATCATCTTAGTTTCCAGTATAATTCTCAATAGCTTGTAAGATACAAATTACATGTACATATTGTACAGGTTTCATGTAGATATCTAGTAAAAGCAACACTGGCATTTGTTTGATTAAAATTTATGATCACTGTTATATAGAGGAGTATTTCTAAGGTATAAGTCAATGTAAGGGTTCAGGTAATAAAAATCACTGACTAAACTTTTATGGTGATTATTTCAGATCATGTTCATCTTCAGATTTTTATTGTGTCAATTTTTAGAATTAAAATATGATCTCATTTCACATGGAAAAAATTTCAGGTGAAATTGACCTGAAGCTATTTTCAGGTCAATTTCACATGAAATTGACTTGAATTTTACATGGAGAATTTTTCAGGTGAAATTGACCTGAAGCTTTTTTCAGGTCAATTTTACCTGAAATTGACCTAAATTTCACATGAAGAAATTTTCAGGTGAAATTGACCTGAAATTGACCTGAAATTCATATGGAGAATTTTTCAGATGAAATTGACCTGAAGCATTTTTCAGGTGAAATTGACCTGAAATTGACCTGAATTTCACATGGAAAAATTTTCAGGTGAAATTGACCTGAAATTGACCTGAATTCACATGAAGATTTTGACCTGAATTCACATGAAGATTTTTTCAGGTCAATTTCAGGTGAAATTGACTTGAAATTGACCTGAAAAAATCTTCATGTGAAATTGACCTTAATTTCAGGTGAATTTCATGTGAATTTCAGGTCAATTTCAGGTCAAGATTTTTTCAGGTCAAATTTACCTGAAGACATATTGCCTGTGTAAGGCATCTTAAAATGACATAGATACACACGCCATTGTGCCTTTATATAAAGATCTATTTCCCAAAAGACAGTTTTCAAAATTGAAGAAGATTTTGTTTTCTATTTTAAACATAGGCTAATGGTATCTTGTTTTGTTCAACAAACAAGAATTATTCAATTTAAACGACTGTATGAATACCGACAGGAACACTTATCTCATCATTCTATCTGAAATATGACATTTTATAGGAAGTATTGAAATTAACAACTATATTTCTCTCGAAACGTCATTTCACTGCAACGGGTGCTCCGCAAGTTTCAAAGCATCCTTGTATTCGCCAGTAACAGATCTAGCTTAATGTCTAAACTTGATCAAACTTAATGCAGTCATAGATATTATTTTCGCTAAATTTACTTACACATGGATGACGACACAAAAACCTATTTAGCATCGAAGAGATGCTGGGGAAAATAGGCTTACTCTGCAATACTACCAATTCTGTCTGCGTAAAGATGTACCAAAATTATCGATAGAAAATTCAACAATCGACTAACGTTTATATGTCAGAACACACCGTTTTAACCAAAACCAAATTTAATTCGGTCCTAAACCATCTCTGTCTTGGATGTGTTGGCACTCGAATCATCTTATCATTATCAAAGTGTTCCAATAGTTTTGTTGATTGAGATTCAATATGCATGAACACATCAGGGTGTTATTTTCTCAGATTTCAGACCAAAGTGGGTAGATGCATATACATGTACACTTTTATTGTCATTTTTATCACAATTGCACGCTAAATTCACTCTTATTATCATTGATTTTTTATCAGTTGAGATATACTCCGTCTCTATCTGATTTGTTAGAAGATATAAATGTTTGTTGATGCAAATAGTGCAAATAGAATATTTTTACTTTTTGAATATTTATTAATCAAATAGTACTTACTAAGTTAGATGATGATTATTTGATCACATTTTTAGATTAAAAAAGCCCGTTGTTAAGGTATTGTTTTGTCATCGTAAAATGTGTATCTGTGGATCGGCGTTCGTAGATTTAAAGAAGTTATATGATCGTGTGTCAATGCTATCTCCCATTTTACCATGTGTGTTAAATATCAGTTATTATGTCATTTTTATAACACTTCCATTGCAGTTATGTTCATGTGATTTATGATACTTTAATAAACAATATTGATAAAATGTAGGATTTATGCATGCTATAAATTTGATATCGAATTTATCATTGTTTCTGCTGTTATCAAATATAACCGGTCAAACCGAAATGTAGTATTAAAGTATCAAAATGATCAATGTTCCCTGATGATCATGGTAGGTAAATATGTGTAAATTAAATAAAGCCACTACACACCGTGTTGTTTAACACTCGAACTTTCCTTGTATTTAAATCATGACCTGGTGGTGTTCCCCCATTCAGGATCTTGCTATAATCCTCATAGTCAAAGTGATCAAACTGTCTATGCTCATTATTCTGTCACTGTAAGCGTTTTCCTCTTTACGATAACCTTTCACCCCTGACCTTGTTGCTATTTTGACCCTGTTGTTTACCCCTTGTCTCGCTGTGTTCCTCTACCCTGAATCATAAAAGCCCTCTGATTTAACGTCTGGAAGTGGTTATGTTGTTTGACCCTTTGTTTGGCAAAAACTGATTGACAACAACATGCTAAGGTCGCAATTTCAAAACGTGGTTCATTAATGTGAATTTTCTTGTGATAGATATTTTAATCATAACTATAATTATATTTGTCTGCAATAAAAGGAGGCAGTGTCTGGAAGCTTTAGACGAGAGTTTGAAACAAATCCCACCCAGGATAGTTTTACTGGCCAAGAGTGACCACGTTGACAATTATGGTTACGAATCTTAATTATAAACAAGCTGTAAACTCTAGGTTTACGTTAACTGTAAAATACCACCAATGTAGATATCTTCAGGGCAATATAGCTGACATTTACGAAATAAAGATAATTTTCGAGATCCGTCTTCCAGAGTATACATGATACAACAATTTCTCAAATTTTGCAATCATAGCATTATCCTTCGAAATTGCGAAACAAACAAGTATACGATATATAGAAGGTCTTTGTGTTTTTTTGTACAATAAGTGTAATTTGTGTGTAAATGTAATATATTTCATCAGACAATCAAGGCATTTCTGATGTAAACAATCATCATATAGTGTTAGGGAAGATCTAATTGTACAGAAATTACACTGATCAAATAAAACCGTTATAACATATGAGGAAAGTAATTGTACTTTTGACCATCAGACGAACCGTAGTCGCGTGCATACTGTGTAATTAATCATAGGTAAATTAGAATTTATGTTGTTTGTAATTGTGATTTACAACAATTCATCAATTGTATCACTCAATCAATGTCTGCTCAGCAGGGAGAAAATCTGCAGACCACCTCTTCTGGAACCCGTGTCCATAGTAAAGTCCGAGATTGGTTTACTGTCCCACATAACAAGACATGGCAACAAGACATAACACACAGCCATTTTCTGTGATCGATGGCACAAAAATTATGTCATCACATAAAATAAGCTAATAGCAGATCATGCACCCCTGAATGTCAAATGCGTAGGTGTACATATTAGGGTTGCAGTGAAAAAGTAAATATATGTATATGAATGCTATAAAGCACCGTGGTAGTCAAATAATTTCAAGATAGCCAAATATTCATTATTTTGTAATCTTATCTGTCTCAATGAGACAAATGAATAAATACAATCCTATGTTAAAAATGATTATCAAAATATCTATATCGAACAAAATATTTGATAATTGTATGTCTACATGGTAACGAACTTCAAGTTGTCGATTACCGCATTTTCCCTTTGTTGCATTATGCACAACAAGAGTAAAGAGAGAGATACATGAAGTACTTATAAAATTCCAGAAAGGTTCATTAAGTATTAAGCTCATATGTTGAATTTGAACCATAGCAACAAGTCCATCTAGTAGAATCAAGAAAGATGACTTTCTAAACATGAAATTAAAAAAAGATCCTGAATACTCTCTGGTAAATACATGTAGCGGTATCGAAATAAATCGATTTCAGTACTTTCAGAGAAATAACAGAAATTAAAATTAAAGGCGGACGGACGGATGACGAACAATGGGGGAAGGCTATTTTCATAGCTCGCCAACCATTTGCTGATGGTGGGTTAAAAAGATCGATTCAATAAAAGTATTTTGACGGGGTATCCATTGAAGTTGCATGAATGCGTAAATAACGACTACATGTACAATGCTGTAATATTCAGTTTTCGTAACTTTGGATGTGACCGTTACCCCTATAGTTCTAAGTGTGACCGATATCACTTTCATAATTTCTGATTAAGCACCGTCTATGTTTCTCCACTAGCAGATATGATGAAGGAAATATTTTCTTTCGACAGTCATATATTACATATTAGTAAACGGGACGGTTTTGTGAAAGCAACATTTATTTATTTACAACTTTTAACAGTTTATTGAATAAAATGTGACCGATATCCCTGCTGTCGAAAAATATTGTGTCGAGGTGTTTGCATTATCTGAGCTAGTTTGACGATATTTATTAGCTTCATAGAATCTCTAACGATACACTGTCTTTGACGCGTGTGTTTGTTTGTTTGTTTATCTCCTTTTTTCATTAGTGACACTATTATTCGAGAGACCAATGATTACGTTTCTCCACCTATTACTAAATGATCCACTCGAGCATTAAGGAAAAGCACAGTGTTTGAATTATTTGTATAAACAACATTAACACACGAGTGTCGGTGACATCCAAAAAAATGTTTCTGATGCATGCTTGGTTGATATTTTAGGCGACTTTATATTAAATGGTCAACTGCTATGCTAGAAAGCAATATACCGAAATCTTATCGCTTACAACATGGATTCAAACACATCGGACGTTTGCATTGATATTACACAACTATCATTGTAATGGACAACTCATTTTGCTGTGTATCCCTTCTTGTTGATAATGCTTTTCTGACGATATTTTAATGTGTTCCTGTCCATGTCTTTTGAATCATGTATGCTAAATTACATAACAATACTTATATTAAAAATTTTGCGTTTGAAACTCTCTTTTAAAATTTGTTGTAAAATGTTTCCTTAATTCCGAATCTCCACATCAATCTTAGATTTGCTACGTCATTAAGCTTGACTCATGCACGTAGACGTCCGCATCTTCGGCACATAAAGCATTTGTACTGATCAAAACTTACCGATTTCTGCTGATATTAGCTCGAGTTTTAATTACGATACGTCAATCAACGAGGCTTAAGATACAGCTGTTTCCATCTGATGGACGCGAAGCTGATTCCGGGTTCAAAGGTCTTCTTCAGGAACACGTCGTTAACATTTTTACGTGGCAGATTCGAGGATATGATGTTATACATCTGGTTATCATTAGAAATAAAAACAGATTTTATTAGACTTTGAACCGTTAGGTATCACCAACACAACAACAGGCTATAGAGTTTGTTTTGAAGTGATGTTTTACACTTATCTGTACAATGAGATAATAATATAGATTTATTTTAGCAAAAAAAATGGTTCTTTTTGTATACAAGTCCTGGAAACTATATATATAATTGATTAGAAAACATTATTGTGATCAGGGTTCAGTTTGACGAACATTCCTTAAATTTAAGGAATCCACTAGGAAAGAATTAATAGATTTTAAGGAGGGCTCCTTTACTTCAGGTTTTATCATAACTTTTATTATTCATTTCTATGGAAAAAAATAAGTTAAAGAATGCCTTAAAGATACGGAATGTTCCCTGGGCCCTGTTTTCTCCTTAAATAATTTTCATGTGAGAAGTAAGGCTGATATTGATACCTGTTTGTGGGAAGAAGGATAAGGCAATGATTATTCCCTGATATTAAGTTTATTAATGGGTGTTGTTCTGAAAAAACTGAGATGTTTACCACAAATAAACCAATTGGAGATATCACTAGAATTAATTAAGGATATATAAAATGTTTCATGAGGAATTGATTAATTAACTAAATCTATTTTTGTGACATATAAAGAAGGATTAAGAAAACATGATGTGAAACTTTACGAGAGCTTAATGAAAAAATACGAGAAATGTAACTGGGATTCTAAGGTATACAATTAAATGTATGCTGATCCTGTCCTTTGTTGGAAATTGAAATGAGACCAAGACAATGATTACTTGTAAAAACATAGGGAAACTTTCAACTGTAATTAATAACATCGCGTTAGAGATGTGTTAATGCCAATGTTTACAAAAAAAATATTCAAATTTCCATAAAAAAAAATTCGCTTAAAGATGCTCCAGCGCCGACAGAAGCGAGACTCATCATTTTAACAGTTGTCGGTGTGTATATATGTCTAACACACACAAAAAAAGAAGAAGAAAAAAAGCAAAAATAGAAATTAATTTACGTTGCTTTTACTTCATTCCATATAGGACATAGTGTCACGCATTGTTTTGTAATATTTTTATCTTGGAGTATATTTAGAAACTCAAACTATTCAATTGTGGTAATGGAGTAAAGTAATTAATTTTGTAACAGAATAAAAATGACTTATTCGTCCGCTCTTTTTTATATGGAAAAAGTACCATTTGTCAGCGGTGAAGAATCTTTAAACTATTTCAAGAACTTTTCACGACGTCCCAATGGTTTGTATGTTTTCCATATTAGGCCTGCAAAACACAACGATCAGACGACTGTAATAGTCTGATGTTTGTCTCCAAATAAAGTCGTGATATACACATTTTTCCTGTCTACTTAAAAAAGCAGACAAAATAAATCTTACGCGCGTTGAGAATCGTAATGGAGTTCTCGTGTGGTGAGACAATTTGATTGTAAATATGAGCAGACGACATCAGACTGTATTGTCGTATCTGTTGCGACCAAGCGTCTGGTAGAGCTCCGTTAGGCTTTTTCAGTCCTTCCCAGACTGGAGGACACACCTGATTTAAGTTTATTATGAAATATTTGGAAAGTAAGGTATCCAAATATTTTACATTACACTACATGTTGGCAAAATAACCATTATCAGAGGGTAGAATTTATGTATTTAACACATTTTATGAAACTTACATCCTTAGACTGGTCCATTTCTATTTTAAATATGTTCCATAATAGTGTTTTGTATATGTTCCATTTTCCAAAGTGAAAGACACGTTTTTTAATTAACCAATTAATTAAATAAATATAAAAGTAGGATTTAACTATTTTGCAAGGACGTTATGATATATCTGATATAGCTTGTGATCAGATATGCAAATCCTAGCTATGTCGGTTTGCCGAATACAAAAATAATTCTTATAGCCTAGCATGGTAACATGTATTCTCTATGAAATTAAAACAATATGAATAAAAAACAACAACGGATTGTTTCAATATACAGGATATTTAATTCATATTTTGTTATTACAAATGCTGGAACACATTGCACTACATACATCACCACAACAACATATTGTTTCAGAGGCTTAAACATACATAGTATGATGTTAACAGTATCTGTAATGCTAAATTGATGGTAATTATTGATCATAATCATTATTTGAGATAATTGGTGATGCATTAAATGATGTAATGAAATATTATTTTAGCGTTATAAATACAAAGCATGGAATGATACCGTATAAGAATGTAAAACCAGACCGAAGGATCATAAAACAGTCTTAAATATGTGCTTATCGAATCACTAAAACGATTTTTGTAACGTCATCTATGATTGGCTAGATATAAACATAGACTTTGAAGACTGTCTCATGATGTTGGGGTCAGTTGTGTGAGAAAGACGTCCATGGTTATATTTATGCTATATGAATATTTCAGCATTTCAACATGATATCAGTTTCCTACATGTATATACTAGTAGCACCACAATATATACGATACCAGCAGTATTCAGATGTGGGGTACACTGCTTTTAGTGTAGCACAAATCATATCTGTCCATGGTACATCTACGCTCATGTAAGCTAAACAGTAAATCATTCGAGTTATTTCAAGTATTCTGAATAATACAATGAACAGTTTGGTTGGGACAACAAAACACTTCGAATTAAAAAGAATATTCAATTGATATGAATTCGGTTTAATGAGATTTAAATGCATTATATATACACATATATAACACATAAACAAACATTTTTAACCAAAGGTACAGACGTACACATGCCCGTATTAATTATTGTTATTAGATATGCTGTGTTACAAACTTAATATAGGCTGGTAATAACATAAAGTGTATGCCGGGCCAATAGTTCTTCATCATAGTTCTAGTATGTCTGAATAACCAACTCTTAAGGAAAACTCGACACAGATGATTTAACTTTGTAGCTTTTGGAGCTGTGATTTTTGTAGCTATTATGTTAAGTTTTTGTATTGTAAGCCTCAGATCTCCCGATACGATGTTGTTGTTGTAATATACACTTGGTACCATACATTATATTGGTGTATCTCCCGATACGATGTTGTTGTTGTAATATACACTTGGTACCATACATTATATTGGTGTACTAATTACACTGGTAAATATTATTCTTTGAAGTGGATAAAACACAAAATTTGCTTTTTTCAACAGAACAAGGGCCAGAAATCCCACACTGCTAGTTAATTGATATCGTCACAAATGAATTAGATAATCCAAGTCATATCATCGTCTCTGCTTTGGATAAGTGTAGTGGAATGGTAGGTTAATCAAGGTACATATATTCTGTGTAAGGTTATATCGACAGGGCTTGTTCACGTTATATCCATAATCATAGGTTGAGAGGCACTGTAGTTGGGAAAGTGGCGTAATGTTCTCTAATGGCGATATCCAGTATTATAAAACATTAATCTGAAAAAAATAAAAAGATGACATTAAGATATTTTCAAATATAACGACAATCCCGATGATTCAGGCCATTTTTGAGAATAATTCAATGATAATAAACAAAGACAAAAGCATTTAAATTGAGTTTGCAGTAATTTGTAATACCAGTATTATTTTAGTATTGCCTTGTTGAACAATTTAAATTCTACGTGAAACATGCATTTTATAAGATAAAGTAACAGTTCATAACGTAAACAGACTGCGTCATTTATAACGTGATATGCTTCGATAACACTTCGGTGCCGGGTTACATAAAATTTGCACGGGCTCCATTATCATTATACCCTCATAACCACAACAAAATGAGCATCTATTCCTTATATCAACAGTTTTTCAAGTAAATTAATATTATTTATTCTCGCAGCAGTTGCATATTTTTAATTAAAATACACATATTTTTTCTCTCCCGTCATCGTCAACGAATTCGATTAAACAACTGATTGGAATCGAGTCATTCATATGTTCCCGACAAAAGTTGGGTCATAATCCCACGTTGCTATTCCATCAACTATTCACGTAACAATAGAATCGCCGCGGGTGTTGTGCTAACATTATACACTGATAATGATAATACTAGAAAGCATGGTAATTGAGTCTATGTCAGTGCAAACTGTAAATATCAAGTTAACCATTATATTTAGAATGACGATCGCTGTGATAATCCAATAAGTCGATACCATATGAATTGTAGATAATTCGAAACAAATACATTTACATCAAACTGTATCATTGCTTTCTGAAAGAGTCCTACACATATCAGCTGTGCATGTGTATCGCTTCACTCGTCAGATATGATACTTTACGATATCATTTACACGTCCTTATTATATAAACTGTATCGATTTAAAATGTTCGTTTCTTGACTGCATACACTTTTTTCCTGATTATACCTGCATACATGCAACATTCCTCAAGCGCTGACGCCAACATGCTCCTTTAAAAGTCACATGGAAATGAGCTCTCTTAGAAAAATCAATTTTGTTTTACATATCTATGGCAAGGGCCTTTGACAGAATAAAAATGAGAATTAAAGCTCTCCGACCGAACACATTGACGAGTAGAACACAGGAGACATTGTCTGAAATTTCCCCACCAGACACCGTAGGTGTGAAATGAATTTTTACAGGAACATCCTACTAAAGCGTAGTTATGAGTGTCGCAGATGGTGTAGAACATTGTTTTTCTCTAAGACAGACACGCTATTGAACGAGTGACATCTATTGGTCCTTTAAGGTAGACCGATTATTGAACGAAATTGCTTCACGCAAAAAGAGAATCTGCCCGTTATAAATCTGGATTAAAACATAGCGTTTAATAACAGCAGACCGGGAATGATTTTTCGATGTTTAATCGATCATTTTTGTTTTGTTTATTGTTATTTCAACACAAAACAGCCGACAATTAAAAAGAAAGCCAAAAAAGTGAAAATGAGGATATGATGGTGGTCATGATTTGTACCACTATTACAGATAATGAACCAAGTAAAGAGCTTCAAATGTGGTTGATAACAATGTTGTCTACATGGTTATCTCGTTTTGATGAACATTTTATATACACTCTGTAAATCACCATGGTAGTTCTTCAGACCACTTAACTATTTTTTTCGTCAGCCAATTTTTTCACGGATGAAAATCTCCCGACCAACATGAAGGGTAGCGAAATCGCGGAAATATCATCCCCATGAAAATAAGCAGGTGATTTACATTATTATGTATACGGTACGTAAGCTGAAATTGTAAATCAGTTACATCAAACCATTGTTTCCCTAACAGATAATAAATCTTCCACTGTAGAAACAATGGTTTGTGTATCACCTGTTCTAATTCTATTGTATTGCTTTTGATCAAAGGAAGAAAAATCGATATCCAATATATCGCCCATTGATAACTATACAAACGGTCTAGTTAATGTTGAGAAAAAGATAGATGTGGTGTAACAAATGGCCAGAAATGACCCTATCACCCCAACAGACGTACAGACCTAAGAGACAAACCATTAAATACTACTAGGTTATATACATTATTTAGTTTGTATCGAGACCAGTGACCAATTTTTCACAATATATGTATTAGCATTACGTCGAACACAGAACCAGACGGCAAACGATAGCGCCTAAGACGTCTGTCCAGGTCACACCATCGTCCAGCAGTCTATACACATACCTAGCTTTATTCTAGAAGATGTTTATGGTTATGCTGAAGTACATATATCCCCTATCTTGTCAGTTCACTTCTGGTTCCTATACATCTCAATGTGGACAACATAACGACATATTGAGTGTATAGTGATGAGTGCTTCAAATCCCTCAATGCAATCATAATGCACTTATGACCGAGCTATATGGTCCCTAAGTGAGTTTACATGAATTAGGAAGGATAATTTGAAATGAGTTCTCAAGAAATTATTGGATTATCGTCTGTGCAAAATATCAATTCTACATGTATGTTCTCCATTGCAAACCGGAGATTTGTTTGTAGCTGTTTAACGAAATGCATTACGGAACCATATTTTAGTATTAGGCAGCCGTCTTTCTACTTAATGAAGTTCGTGAAAGCTAATTTCATGTATACTATGCTTACTTTTAAAAGTAAGGCTTATTTTAAAATATAATTTGAGTAAAAGTTTTAATGATTTTAAAGACATGTTTTGTATTTTAACGAATTGAAAATAGTAGGATATGCCAAAAAATACTGAAACGGTAAACAGAATTAAGAACATGACAAGAAACATAAAATAGGTATGAAGGTAAAAATGAGTTTCTTAATACTGAAACATTATATAAATATTAGAAACAGACTGTCCATATTTGAACACGCCGATAAATTATGACGTTTTACAAACGTAGTAGAACAAACAATTGCATTTGAAATTATTCTCAAAAACTTTTGGGTTTATGGAGTCAGAGACAAAAACGGAGGGCCGTGAAGCGGCTTTGAAAGAGATTGTCCTTTATTTTCTGTCTTTGATGTCATAAACCAGTAAAATATTGAGAATAATGCTTAAAATTTAATTAAATAATTCAATAATAACAGTAAGGTACTTAGGCATACATTTTTGTGATTTTACTTATTTTAAAATTAAATTGAATTCTGTTGTGGTCCATTGATATTTTAGCCACATTGATAGTTTCGCCAATGACTGTCCCGCTTTAAGAATTCCCAGCGAAATATATTAGACAGATAATAATAATGATATATGCAGGTATAGACAGGTTTAGTGGACAAGTGTCAATGTTAGCAACTGGTAGCATACAGTATCAAAACTACAGTCATATTGATTACTTCAGGATGGGTATCCGAATATTAGTAACCATTCATTTTGGATATGAAACCAGGAAAAGTATTTAGCGGTGATTTTAAAATAGTATTCTACTGATCTCCAATGCCTAGGAATCGGATGCCTGAAGAAATAAAGTACCTAACGAGAATATTGAAAATCTATACACAATATTAATATCTCCCAAGTTAAATACGAGAATAAATTAGTATATTTTTCTAGATTTTAACACAGGTTTTATTGCGACAACACCATCGACCCATGGGAAAGGCTATAGAAGAGTTTAATGCTCAGTCCAGCAGGCCTGGCATCCTTGAACTATAAGATATATGGCATGGATTCGTGTTCATTTCTTGTAGGATCTGTTGTGTCTTCCTCGGTTGTTGGTACTGAAACACATGTTTATGGTAATCCTCATAGACAGAGATACCATAGATCTTCCTCTATCCGAATTGTGTTACGAGGAATGCGCACAATAAATGCCTTTTATTTCCCCATTAGACCAATCTTCCAAAACGTGTCTACATGCGATATTGAATTTTGCATAATATCGTCCAAGGAGCAGGACCCGAACTTGGTGATTTACACACATTGATGACATTACAGTTGACTATCCGCTGCAATGATTTCATTCCGAGTCTCATTCCAAACGGTAATTGAGATTTCCCCCAGTTTCTGCTATCGTAATAAGCCGGCTAGAGCCGGGTAATATAGAGAAAGCTTCGGAAAAAAATGTTTTTGAAACTAGCGTTCTTACTTTCACATTAATCATGTTATAACTCTCGTTTTAGTGCCAGATTTGTTTGTATTTCTTCAAACACAGGAATAGCTTCACCACAGCTGTAATTACAGTTAGAACCCACATCTATCAAAACTAATTGTTTTCTAAAGTAACACCGGCAAGACCTTAAAATTAGGC
Source organism: Argopecten irradians (assembly GCF_041381155.1). Lineage (NCBI taxonomy): Eukaryota > Metazoa > Mollusca > Bivalvia > Pectinida > Pectinidae > Argopecten > Argopecten irradians. The sequence continues at coordinate 1,454,834 of NC_091139.1, forward strand.
TAATTAATCTTTATCAAAGGTTCTAGAAACCCACGCTAACTGTTTATTCTAAAACGCAAGATTAATTGAGAAAACATCCATTGTAATGTTTCTTTTCAAATCTCATAACAACACCCTTCCCTTCAGTTATTTGCGATTTCAAGGAGTGCTGAAAGGTGTCGTTATTAAAATTGATGGAAGGGTTTTTATTTTTCTTCAAACCTCTATGTCGAAAAATATCCGAAACTCCGACGTTGTCGTGACGTCACAGTACCGAAATCGACGTTGAGTGTCGATTTGAAAAAAAAAAACCTATAATCCCAGGAAAATTCAATGGAATTGTACATTCAATTTTGTACCAAAACGTTCCAGGTCAAGGTCAAAACCTCAAAAGAACTTTAAACGTTCATAATTGTACGCTGTATTTCGTCCACGTTAGTTATTCATGAAGATCGTGATAATGCACGTTTTTTATTACATGTTATCAGATTTTATGCCAGGGTTCGTTACCGGGTCAAGTGATGACAACAAACGTCAAAAATGAAATTATCATAGAAATGTTTTGAAAATTGGATATGAAAAAGCATGTTCTCAGGCACATATATTTACCAGTTTCAAGGTTATTCAAAATGGCTAAGATCTATGACATATTAATTAACAATTTTGATTTATTTCATATTCATTTTTTTAATTATTCTATTTAAGTGCAGACTTTTTCAGCGCCTTTGAAACAAGATATACAGTGTGGATTTTTTCAAATAAACTTCAAAATGACGGAAATATAGCCATGCGAATATATCGATTCGTTCGTTTTCTGTAAATTTGACGATAAGTTTAATTTGTGCTATTTCAGGGCCTTCATCACTTGATGTAACAACGGCTGGACATCCATATTTAAATTTTGTTCGTTTGTTCGTTGATTTTATTTTTTGTTCGTTTGCTCCTTTCGTTTGCTCGTTATTGCTTTCTTCCTTTCGAGTATGCGTTCTTTCGTTCGCACATCAGTTTTATTTGAAGCTAAGAGAAAAAAATTCAATGCGATCGTCTATTCGATAACATTACTGATATTATTTCCTGGATGGAAATCCCGTGTTTTGTTTATAATTACTTTAAACAAAATGTGTGTACTAGAGATACACTGGAGTTATATTAGACATTATCTAGTTGATACAATGTATTATTTTCAAAAGTTTCGGGGAAAATCAACCTTTTTTGTAGGACTATTTTGTCGCGCAGGGAAGTTTTATTTCAACTCTATACTGTTTTTATTTCTTCGGTTTTCTTCTATCGTCGTTTTTTTTAAATTTCCACACGTTTAGACGCTGTCGGTGAAAAGTGTTGCAACAATAAATTAATAAATTACACAGCAATATGAATGGCGAACTAACGTGTGTTTTGGCTATGTAAAGTAATGCAAAGAGAGATTTATAAAAAAAATGATTCTTTGTGCAACCGGAGGTTCCTTTGTCACGGATCGCTTCTCATTTGAAAGTAGCAGATACTTCAAAGTGCGCCAATTTATTCGGAACACCTGGTTCCGGTACCTTTTGAAAATGTCTTCATAGAAATTTAAAGTCTATCTTAAAATATCTTTATCTATTGAACTTAACAAAAATTGAATGATGACCGTCGATGACATTTGCCACAGGATGATTCGATCAAAAGCAAATGCATATGACGAGTTGATTTATAATGTTGGCTTTATCATTTTAAAACTGCTCACTGATGAGGAACAATGACGAACACAAGGTCGTGTGTCAGGATGTCTGATTTACTGTCAGGCCAGTACCGCCGTGGCAATGAAATTCTGCCTCACCTACGGCATGTCACACCCTGGTTCCATACATCACGTGAGGCAAGGCCTTCAGATTCACCGGAAATATGAACAGAGCTTAATTGTTTATGGCAATCGCATGACTACCGGAAGCTTCCAGCATTCAAAGATTAGAACGAGTTCTTTTTTCAATATATGTAAATCATAGTAGAAAATCAAAATAGATGTAATATCACGTGAGCATGCGACCGATTCTTTTCTTATCGTTAAGTATTAAAAAGCTATATTGTATGTTTATTTGTCATGGGGCGTACATCAAACCTGGAAAGTTAAGTGTGCCGCATGTTTGTCAAATCTGATTGGACATGCGCACTCCTGCTAGTTTGATAAGAAAGCTTCAGGAGTGTACGACAAGAAATTTCAATTATATATCGGTGGAATATTACTATAAATCACATGGAGATGTAGACTTCAACCGTATCAGGCTAGCAGTCAGGAATCGAACTCGATACGAAAGCAGAGAAAGTAAATTAACCATAACTTATACAACATGTTTTCCATTTGTGTATTAATTTCTCAAAACGTTTCAAAACGATGATTGATTACCAATCCATACCCATTAGAGTTAAGACGTTTGTCATCGATTTCGCATGCTCGACGACTCGGATGTTAAACAACTTATTTAGTGATGGTTAAATCGACGAGAAATATGCTTATATGACTTAGGTCTTCAAAGATCAATATGGATGGTGCTGTAACAATGCCAAAAAATATGGAAACGAACTCTTGGTTTGTATAGGTCTACAAAAGTTTGTTTCCTTGAAGTTGAAATTGTTTCATATTACTGAGGATAGCTTTATAAAAATTATAAAACTATCACAAAGAAACTGATTATCTTTTCTTAATACCATTTTACATGGAAAGAAGACCGTGGTAACTGATTAGTCGAGATTAAGATATATTAAGATGTATTTATATGAAACTAAACAGAATTTAGTTCAAAATTTCGGCGATTTGTTATTACCCCAAACACAACAGCATACAAATCTAAAAGAGGTATCGAAACATTTTTGAATGGCGAAGATATATGGGCGGTTGTGTTCTAGGGTCAACGCAATAGTCAACTTCTACATCAAGAGTGTTTCTTAGAATGATAAATCAAATAAAATCTTTCTAAATATTATCCTAATAGAGAAAACCGTAACGAAAAACCGTGAATGATGCTGCTGGAAACATGGTGTAACTAACAACATACAGTTTCTTAATGTGGATTTCACTGTTAATATCATATCAACATTTCCATTCTAAAGCTGTTAAGCTTTTATAAAGAGTTAGTCATTCTTTAATATAAGTTTCCATCAAAAGAAGTTCATTTTGTTCTTTGAAATTAAACCCTTCAAACGAAATGTAAAACGTTCACATTAAGGTGAGTTTATCGACATACAATAATAAAATAACTATCCATCAATGAAGAGACTTCTTCCACGTCATCAGCACACTGCACCGCAGTGTCAAAAATCACCCAGGCAAAATTAATGAATAGCATTATGGTAGTACTTAAATCTCCTGACAAGTATACATTGTTGAAGAGCAAGTCACCGACAGTCTCTAGCAAGTTCTGACTAGTTTGAATCATATGATCAAAGCAATAAAATGAAGAGAACGCTGGATTGCAAATTTAAAATTATTTCGTTTACAAGCCATACTGATCACAGCTAAAAATTGATTGGGTTAATCTCAACTTGCGTGTACAATAAAACTGATATTATCAACAAATTTCAATCGACTCCAACAGAGTTGCATTTTTTCTTGTGTTTTCGTCGCTAACGAGAAAAAAAATAGCAAAAACACCAGCGATCAATATGCTGCTTATATATCAAAATACCCGAAGTACGCTACATTATCACCATCATGCAGAGGTTTTAGGAAGTATTACAAATTTGTGAGTGCGAAATTCCTTTGTGATGCGTCCTATAGCTGGCGGGTAGCAATTCCGAAAAACTGCTCCCGGTTTTTTTCAAACACGTATTGATTCACTAAGAATGAGGACACCAAACAAAATCATCAGTGCCATCAATCCATTAAACTTTACATGTCCGTAAATCATAAAATGTTATGTTTATAGTAAAAATAATAATTACATCAAGCTTAATCTAGCTTAATGGCTGGCCATATGTTTGTAACCAGACAAAACCACAAAAACCGTTAACTTACAGATATAGGCGAAATTGAAATTGACCTAAGCAACAAAATCAAGACAGACAAAAAGGGGATATCTATCTCAAATATAAAACCGCAGACGTAAGTCAAAATAAATATGGGCAAATGATAGCTGGTTAAATATACGTCAAATATTAATCATAACACAATAAAAACATATTAAATCAAACAACATAAACTACAGGCAATAAATAAACCACAAAAATATGTTGAAGTAAATATCTGGGTACCATAACAGCGCATGTGTAGATAAACAAACAACATTTAATAGTAAGGTAAATTGAAGCTCCAAAAATCTATACCAAAATGAAATAAACGTTCAATAGTATATCTGAATTACAGTTAGATTTATCAAAATGTCATTAGAAATTACAAACGTGAATTAGCCCAATGAAAGAAACGTTTACGTCGTTCGATTGTTGCCAACACAAACCTGCAAAATTGTGCTTTAAAAGATTGAAACTTCATAAACTTCATCAATTGTGACTGTTACCAAAACGTAATCCGGTTTACTCTGATTGCGCGAACTCTGTGACTTTCGTACATTAGTCTTAGAAATAGTTTTCTATTACAGTAAATTCATATGAACGCCTATAAAGAGTACAGTCCATGATTACAGAGATAGAAATAAAGAGCTCGATTAGAACACCCTAACATTTACTAGGAATTCTAGTTACAATATCATTACCAGCAATTGTTATTTTGTGACTATATTAGGACTGCATTTATCGTGTGTTACTTGTTGATTTGTAATAACCAGGCATTGGGATACACGTACTTATTCAATCTCAGACCCGGAGAAGTCTCCTGGCAACGATTGCCTTTGCCAACCTTTAATGGATCTTGATAGTCGCGATCCATTGTTTCAACTGATAACTCAACAACAGGTCTAATAATTGATGGCGGATCAACCTATCGTCTTATGTCAATATCCTTTGATTTTGTAATTGTAAAAAGTGCATACTGAGTGGTGGATATTACTACGTAATATATATAAACACTGAATTTAAGATTTGGCGGATTTTTCATACAAGCTTCTATATAGGAAAATAACAAATCATTTAACATGCATAAAAAATTTGGTTTACTGAAAGATATTAAAATCTCAAATGTTTTATAATGAAATTTCATTCAGAATCGTTTTTTTACAATTCCTTCAAAATGATTTTTATATTTACATTTTTAATAAAAATTCATGTTTGAAAATCGTTTGAAAATCATTGACGCTATATTGTAACTGTTAAGACTGTTAGTGAATTCCGTTAATAGATGTACAACACTATTGATTACAGAATTATGGCTTGCTTGCAGAACATGACATAGGTCAGTACAAAGTCAATACACATAGATAGATAAATTGTTTCCATGAATAAGTATTTAGCCCCTGTTTTGTTTATCCCAATATTTAAGACTCTATACAGAAACATAATGTATAGCACGTACTCAATTTTTGCAGTCGTGAACATGGAGAAACCAAGAAAACAATACCACCTTCATATATTATAGTTACAGAAATCTCTACACTTAGACTTTACTTCACTAATTATCAAGTAATACATCATACTGAACCCGCCTTCCCTGGTACCGTTCTATCCTGTAACATCGGTACAAAATGATTCAGTAGTATATCATACTGAACACGTTCGCCTTCCCTGGTAACGTTCTATCCTGTAACATCGGTACAAAATGATTCAGTAATACATCATACTGAACCCGTTCGCCTTCCCTGTTAACGTTCTATCCTGTAACATCGGTACAAAATTATTCAGTAGTGTATCATACTGGGCCAGTTCGCTTTTCCCGGTAACGTTCTATCCTGTAACATCGGTACAAAATGATTCAGTAATACATCATACTGAACCCGTTCGCCTTCCCTGTTAACGTTCTATCCTGTAACATCGGTACAAAATGATTCAGTAGTACATCATACTGAACACGTTCGCCTTCCCTGTTAACGTTCTATCCTGTAACATCGGTACAAAATGATTCAGTAATACATCATACTGAACCCGTTCGCCTTCCCTGTTAACGTTCTATCCTGTAACATCGGTACAAAATGATTCAGTAGTACATCATACTGAACACGTTCGCCTTCCCTGTTAACGTTCTATCCTGTAATATCGGTACAAAATGATTCAGTAGTATATCATACTGAACACGTTCGTCTTCCCTGTTAACGTTCTATCCTGTAACATCGGTACAAAATGATTCAGTAATACATCATACTGAACCCGTTCGCCTTCCCTGTTTACGTTCTATCCTGTAACATCGGTACAAAATGATTCAGTAATACATCATACTGAACACGTTCGTCTTCCCTGGTAACGTTCTATCCTGTAACATCGGTACAAAATGATTCAGTAGTATATCATACTGAACACGTTCGTCTTCCCTGGTAACGTTCTATCCTGTAACATCGGTACAAAATGATTCAGTTATACATCATACTGAACACGTTCGCCTTCCCTGTTAACGTTCTATCCTGTAACATCGGTACAAAATGATTCAGTAATACATCATACTGAACACGTTCGCCTTCCCTGGTAACGTTCTATCCTGTAACATCGGTACAAAATTATTCAGTAGTACATCATACTGAACACGTTCGCCTTCCCTGTTAACGTTCTATCCTGTAACATCGGTACAAAATGATTCCGTAATACATCATACCGAACCTGTTCGCCTTTCCTGGTAACGTTCTATCCTGTTATATTCGTACAAAATGATTCCGTAATATTCATATTGAACCCGTTTGCTTTCCCCGGTAACGTTCAACCATTGAAAATTTACCAGGTACGATGAATAGACGGTTAAACTCCATTTTATGTCCCAGTGTCGTATAACAGACCCCCTTCCTCATACTTAGATCAATACCATTTAGTGATTGCCTCGCTGACAGATGTCGTCTGTTAGCATATAGGTCTCTAATACATCAACCCAGAATGGAAACTGGGCTAAAAGTATTATTTATCAGTCCTAATTTAGTACGTCTGAATTTGTTCTTATTTTAGATACGTCCTGAAAGTTGGTATATAAGTCATTTGCAATAACATCCGTATTTGGTTTTACCAGAAAGGATTATTCGACGCGATAAATTCTTCTATTATAAGAACCATTGATAGTTTTTACTAAACGTATACATGTGAATTTGTTATAAGCCTAAGTTGTTCTTGTCCGTTATACAAGAACCGTCTATAGACGTATCAACATAACTTTTTTGAGTTATCGCCCTTTGTAAAGCGATAGTGGCGCCGGGAGTAAAGCAACTTCCGGTTTACATGGACAGAGCATTGCATGGTAGTAGATGTCAGCTGATCTTTTGCATAAAACACTTAAATTACGAAATTTTAGAGGTACATGAATGTTATGTTTGGATTTTCAACTGCTGTTTAAACCAAGTGAAAGAATATAGTTAACTGTCAAGTCATATTCACTAGAAAAACTACCGACTGTAAGTCCCCGGTAACGTGATAATGGCGGTATTACACTGGTTACATACACGTACCTTTCGCGTAGATACATTACTGTTGACGGTGATTTGACAGCTGTATTAAATGTACAGATATAACGTCTACATATCCTGTTTGTTTCTAAGCATCTGTGATTTAATTCTAACACTTAAAAGTAGCCGTTTTCAGTGAAATAGGTCAATAAATATTGTGTCTTCGACCATAGCACATGAAGGAGTTTGACGTCTCACGATTTGTATACATCCTACAGTATCGACATAAATATACCACTCTATAAATTATTATTAACAAAACTTATGTTTTTGAACTGAATAAAGTATTTAATGTCACCGTAACAACATTTTGTTAATTTGTGTTATGTACTTTAATTGTATGTATGTATGTAAATTAAAATAAACATTTCCCACTATCATAACCATATTGGAACAGACTACAAATATGAACCTGTAGACTGAATTTGTCTTCTAATAAACCATCTGAAAACATGCTTAATGTAAATAATTAAATGAATGTTGTTACTACATGTATGTACATCATAACATGTTCAAATGTAGATGTATACAACATTCAAAAGAGTATGTTTTTGTTTTTACAACAATTACATGTACATACAGGTATCAATCTAGCTCTGATTTAGAACCGTTTATGGTTAGTTCCCCTCAAGGATTGAATTTCCCTCTAAACTTTAAGAAAAATCCCATTTGAAGCTAAAACTGAACACTTTTTATGACAAAAATCCCCCTTTGTCTTATTTTTCATCACATTTTAAGCCTTTGGTTGTAAATGTCTTCATGTTTATTATACATCTGCTACATATATCTATGATGATGGAGCTTAAAAATCTGTTTACTGAATCCTTCAATAACATTCTAGGTGTTATAACACTTCAAAATGATTATTTCTACCAAAATGAGAATGGTCAAATATCCGATAATGCAGCTATTATAAACTTTTCCCAATTTTGAAAAGGACCATAGTTTTCCCCACAACCTAGATTTGATCCCTGGTATATATACAGGAGAAAATGTAGCGGCCAGACCGGGATTCGAACCCGGGACCCTCAGAACACTAGCCGAGTGCTCTACCAACTGAGCTATCTGGTCACCGATGATCGCCCCAGTCTAATCCCGCTACAAATATATAATGCATATTTGGTTATGATAATGTACATGTATGTTTACTTCTAAGACTTTGGTTTATACTAGTCCTAAGACAATGTCACAGCCAGCTGAAAGCAATAAAATCTTCAAACCAAGGGCTTGAACACTTATAAACTAACCTGAAAAATAATTAACCATTTCTGGAAGAAATGGGTGGGAAAATGTCACTGATTAGAAAAAGATCATAGGTTATGTCTGAAAGTGTACCTAAAAGAATCATTTTCTCATAAATTTCTATTGTATTTTCCATCTGTATTCCAAATCAAATAACAAACAATTATGTCTTCAAATTCTCATACAATCATCATTATTTATGATGTTACATAATACACATAGTGTAAATTTTTTTGGCAGTTTTCCTATGTGTCGCTGTCATGGCCATATCCCTTACTAAAGAGACAATGCAGTGAGGCTAGATACACAAGATTTCTGTCAGCTTGAAAAAATAATTGCAAATATCAAGATTTGAAGATAGTTTTCTTTTGGTTTGGGCAGTTTGCTAGCATCAGTATTTTCACAAGAAATTTACAATAAAAAATCTCCTAAGATGCATATCAATCACTAAAGAAGTTTGATTAACCTGAACCTGAGTGTATTGTACATGTATTTATATCCAACAAATAAAAATATATACAATATGTAACATGTGTATATAAGCCAGGTTTTCTTTCCAGTTTTTTATATATAGGATCTCCGATTCTGTGTTTTCTGAAGCTTGAAGGTACCATTCTGGCTAAAATGTGATTAATGTATAGATGGATTTCTAGCATAGTTACAATGTACTATGTTCTAAAAAGTAAAAAAAAACTTTATTATATGCATTTTTACATCAATAGCTGCAGTATCATGCATCATCAAAGTGTATTTGTAACACAGTATGGTTTGATGTATATGCATTTATCATTTGTATATAGTTATCATCAAATTATAAATAAATAATAATTTGCTTAATTGCCGACTATCTACTCTAATATATAACCACATAAAATGAAAGAGATAACGGTTTAACTTCTTCATGAAGGCGGTGGAATACAATTCACATAAACACACATAAGTACAAACATGTACATTCTTTCAGCTTCCTCTTCATTTAGACAGCAACACCTACCACTGATTACCTTTTGTTGTCATCAGCTTATCAACTTTTTAAGATTTACATGTAGGTCAATTCAAATTGGTTTTATTTGAAACTATGTGCACATAAGGATTCATACATGTATATCTAAATAAAGTGCTATGAAGTATGTGTAAAGAGTGCATGTGTATTTCATTTTGAATATAAATAATAATAATACATTTATCTACCTAAAGGGATCATGATATGGCATTAAATATTTCTGATTTGAATGAAAAGACTATCATCATTTACCAAGTCTTTCAGAAGAAAGCAAACATTTCAAAGTACAAGTCAAATAATCCATTTAAGATTTGTTTTCACATAAACAATTGTTTCAAACTATTCCAAGTAGCAGAAACATTGACAAAACAGTGATGGTAAGTTTTAACAGTTTTATTTCCAGATCCTAGGGTGCAGAAAAAAATCTATGTATACACAAGTGTCATCCTATTTAGACTTTTGGATTGAAGGGTGCTGTTTATAATGAGAAAAAAATCCTTAATCTACAGTATATTCTCTCTGTGTCCACTTCAAATACAGCAACTACACAGTATTCATTTGTTTGAATGATGACACTTACAAGATATGGACAAGTTGTATTAGGTTTTGAGTTAATATAATTCCAAGTGACATGAAAGAATCCTATATTATAATAGCCATTAATTGCCTATAATCAATGAAAGGTACATGTCCATTTCCACAGTGCGTTCTAAGTTGTCAGTTACTAATTTGGATCGAATTATGGTAATCCCTTACCCATTCAATTTCGTACCCAAACAAACTCGTACCCACATTTGGCGAACTCGCAACCAATCATGGCTAACCCGTACTCATGGAATTTGAAGAACTCGTACCCATCATAAAATAGATAGTTCATGTATTTGTGATTGATATATATAAGACTTAATATATTCGTGTTCGATCAGATACTACAAATAAGTGATAACAGCTCGTATATGTACATGTTCAAAAATATATGTTTACTCCTTGGTTTATTTGACTTCCTCCTTTGATAAAAAATGATGACCTATTTGCTTCATTGGATTTTTTGTTTACAAGAGTGTCAAACAAAATGGAAATCAGCTTTTATAATTATTGCATGTGGAGCATTTGTCGTGTAAAGTCACAACCGGCTCGGAATATATGTTTTAGAATTATATTTAACTTTTACAAAATTATTACAGATGTTAAACCTTGTAAAATATACCAACATGAAGTCCATGTGTATGTAAATGTAACAAGCTGATTAATTGTTTTGTAGTGTATTTGTGATCATGCACTTATGAATTACTTTTAAATGTAACCATCAACTTGCACTACATGTATAACAAAAACGAGTGACCATTGCACTGATCAATAAGCCAAAACAGTTTGCAGAGGGACATCATAATTTTCAAGTTGCTAGTGAAACCACAGAGTTCTTTTTTTTAACGTTGATTTTTTACAGTGATCAGTGGATATTATCACATGCTAATTTCACCATGTTTTAATACAGTCTCGAGAAAGATGGAAGACGTAGGATAGGACTCATAAAGTCGAATTGACCCTCCACTAAAACTTTTAATATCGGCCACGCCCACTTAAAAAATGAACGAAAAAGTGGGGAAACTATCCAATATTTACGAGAAAAAACACATACATATAAGAAAATATGCAGTCCAAACAGTATTACCAACAACACGTGTCACAAATCGGGGAAAATCGTTCCAAAGTTACTCAAAAATGCAGATAGTTGTAAGCTGTTTCTATATTGCGCAATGAAAACCGGAAGTGTCTTTACTCCGATCAAGGGGAGGATAACTCTAAAATTTCAAGATGGCGGATTGATGTTGATACGTCTATAAGCATAGGTGTTTGCTTTTGGCACAACTATTCCGACAAATACGCATCGCAATTGTCCCTATAGTTCATCTGTGTGTTTATGTATTTGTGAACATTCATAACCGTCCTGAATATGTAGTTTTATTTGTTCTTTTTTTTTGTCCTGCCAAAGGGGTAAATCGCATCGAAAATTCGAGAATATTCTGTCTACACTGTTAGAATTACTTCTTTGCCCTATATTTACTACTTCAAGTAATTCGTATCCTACAGACATCTGTTTATAAGGATCCAATGTTATCTGGATAACAACCGTTGATATTACTTCCTTTACCGATATATTCTTGGTATTAAAATCTATATAAATATTCCCTATGTTATCAAGATGAAATAAAATTTAACATTTTTTCGTTGTTTCAATTTGGTTTTGAGATTGGACTACGTGTTAACTCTTGAGTGATCCCAATCACAATTTGACAATTACCTAATAGGGCTGTAACTATGGTAACTTGTAAACAATGGTAAAATATTACGATGCGCTGCCCATATGTAATAAATACATTATCTGTGTAACATGGGCTACACTCATTTTATGTGAGCAACAACACGATAGCGTAAGAATTTACCATATTTAGTCATTCAGCGACATGTGATACGTGTCTACAAGGAAACTAACACGAGTATCGTCGGTTATGTCTGCGATCACATTGTTGTTGGAGAATAAAAACCCGATCATACATATAAACAATCATAAAAGCTGAAACATGTCCTTCAGGTTTATTTATCAAGCACAAATAACGTTATCGTCGAAGCCAAATGGATCTGGATGCTATAACTCAAGAAATCCTTCACTAATGTGTAGCCATGGAAATGACCATTACCTCGTGAAATAACCTTGAAGAGCGGGCTAGCGGCAATTATACCGCTTGCAATTTGTACTGTAAACGTATTCAAGGTGACATCTAGAGTAGATCAAATAACATTATTCTTCACACTTACTAAAGAATCAGTTTATATGATGTTCTCAATCTGAAGAGAAAACCGATGACACGTTGTCTTTTGCTATATATTTTAGAGATATCTAAAACAATTAATTGTTATGAATTTTGAAAGTGTTGAGTTGCTGTCAAGCTATATCACAGCTTATGTCTTGCCAATTTGACGGTGTATCATAAACTTAATTTTAGAACAAATTAGTTTTCTCATTAACCTATAAGCGCTTCTGATAAAAGCCTTGCTCAAATAATTAAATTGTTTGTCACGCTATATTTCATTGGTTAATTAATTGTGTCTATCAAGTCATATACTGAAATTAAAACACACCTTTTGATGAAGTAATAACTAAAAGATAAGGTCTCAACAAAATGACGTTTCGGTTTTTTGGTGATTTATTAAAGTAACCATTTGCTATCACCTTTCGTTAATTTCTTTATTTTTTTTCAAACTCGAAGTATATCCTTTTTCATAATACGATATGCAAAATATAGGACCACGACCACCACGTTAAGGACAAGTGTGTCCTACAAAGGACAACCACGTTAAGGACAAGTGTGTCCTACAAAGGACAACCACGTTAAGGACAAGTGTTTCCTACAGAGGACCACCACGTTAAGGACAAGTGTCCTACAGAGGACACCAAATTAAGGACAAGTATGTCATAGAGAGGACCACCACCACTACGTTAAGGACAAGTGTGTCCTACAGAGAACCACGACCACCATGTTATAGGACAAGTGTGTCCTACAGATGACCACCACCACTACGTTAAGGACAAGTGTGCCCTACTGAGGACCACCACGTTAAGGACAAGTGTGTCCTACAGAGGACCACTTCCACCACGTTATAGGACAAATGTGCCCTACTGAGGACCACCACGTTAAGGACAAGTGTGTCCTACAGAGGACCACTTCCACCACGTTATAGGACAAGTGTGCCCTACTGAGGACCACCACGTTAAGGACAAGTGTGTCCTACAGAGGACCACCAAGTTAAGAACAAATGTATCCTTTAGAGGACCACCACGTTAAGGACAAGTGTGTCTTACAGAGGAACAACAACACCACGTTAAGTACCAGAAAGAGATGTTCAAACTTGCGCTAATTTGTTATATTATTTATTAGTCCCTTCAGATACAATTTGTATTTTCAATGTGTCTGACTAACAGTCTCAAGGGATGTCCAATTTGACCAAGGACGTCGATTAATTCCCGTCATCATCATCATCATCATCATCATCGTCTTCATCATCATCTTCATCATTATCATCGTCTTGATCATCATCATCATCATCATCATCATCATCATCATCATCATCATCATCATCATCATTTATCGTAAAGACTCTCATTAAATCAGCATGCATGTAGTTATTTTATACGTTTCAACCTTTTTTGTTTATTGAAAGAAAATTACTAAAATAATCTAATGTATTCAATGATTTTGATATTAATGAATTGCCTTATTATATATGTAATATCGATTTTATACTGAAGCTTGAACAAATACGAAGTTAGATGGAATCGAATGAATATATCTTGTATGTGAGCATTAACCTGAACGTAACCCTGCAATTTTTATTAACAATATACCTAATCTTCGGATCTAGCTTAGGTAAAGAGCGAGAGTTCTAACAAACTTTACGCCTGGATCCTCTGATTTTACAGGACGAAATTCGTTGTTCGTGTTAACGTCCAATCCACAGCCAGTATCAGCGTTAACGTCCAATCAACAGCCAGTAACAGCGTTAACGTCCAATCAACAGCCACTATCAGCGTTAACGTCCAATCAACAGTCAGTATCAGCGTTAACGTCCAATCAACAGCCAGTAACAGCGTTAACGTCCAATCAACAGCCAGTAACAGCGTTAACGTCCAATCAACAGCCACTATCAGCGTTAACGTCCAATCAACAGTCAGTATCAGCGTTAACGTCCAATCAACAGCCACTATCAGCGTTAACGTCCAATCAACAGCCAGTAACAGCGTTAACGTCCAATCAACAGCCACTATCAGCGTTAACGTCCAATCAACAGTCAGTATCAGCGTTAACGTCCAATCAACAGTCAGTATCAGCGTTAACGTCCAATCAACAGCCAGTAACAGCGTTAACGTCCAATCAACAGGCAGTATCAGCGTTAACGTCCAATCAACAGCCAGTAACAGCGTTAACGTCCAATCAACAGCCAGTATCAGCGTTAACGTCCAATCAACAGCCAGTATTAATTAAGGACTTGTCAGGTTTAGGAGGTAGATGAAAGCCGGAGTATCCGCAGAAACAAAAAACAAAAAAATTCTACTGTTCCACATTTGATTCGAACTCACGACTCAAAGATTGAGGACTTATGAAGAAATGTTGAGTCATCCTAACTAGTTGGCCACTGGGACCGCTAACGGCAAAGAATAAAAGGCATCATCCCGAACGAAAATGTATGGTGGATTCATGACAAAAACTAGCTCGAATCAGCACACGTTCACGTATTGCAATTCTAAAATAAAAATCCCCGTATGGCGGCGCTGCTTGCCTTTAAATAAGGGGTTGCGAGGTGGCACTTGATAATGCTCGTCTCACAGCCTAACATTATACTTGGTCACCATAGTGATTCGTCTATACAATCCAACCAATCTGATAGATTGGCGGTAATTGTAACCTGCGCACTGCATAAGCCCAACACAGAAATATAGGGGAGCATTTTAATACAAGAAGCTCACCATAAATACATGGGAAAGTACTCCCAGATAAAAGGTTATGTACCATTACCTTAACTACCATTTCAATTTGGAGTGGAGAAAACAAAATCATTTCTTTATATGACGAGCCTGCTTTAATTATTATCATTACATTTTACAAGTTTAGCTGTTTCATTCCCCGCGGATGTTTGTGAATGCTAAATTTTGATTAGAATGCATTTCAGAGGAGTATTGCATTAAAATATTCTCATAAAAAACAAAAATATTTTAAAACAAATTAATAACAATGCGGACCAAGATTGGAAAAGACAATTATCATCGATTACAACGGGCAGTGCCATACCAAACAACAGTGTAATCTAAATTCATGGTAACACTGGTGTTGCTATCGCCGAGAACAAACAAGAAATCAAATCAGCGTCATAACGAGCGCGAAACCTAAACAATGAATAATGATATCATGTCATAGCCACTACAGAGAGTGACTCGAGGGTTTAAAGACGCCATGACAGATTTATTCGCAAGCTTTAGAATTCCTGCAATTGGGTACATTGTAAGATTTTTTCCTTATGTTCGTAATCACCCCAGCTCAACTCTAGCTGATTTTAAATCTTTACATATCACAAAACGATCTAGTCTTCCCTTTGTAGGTGTCACAATATGGACAAATACTATTTTATTTTTTTCTGGGATCTTTTCTTGGGTAGCTATGCTTTAACCGAGCTGAGTGAAAACAGAGGCCTTGGTATACATTCAAACAATTTAATAAATACAAAACATATGTAAGACTACAACATAGGTGTGTGGGGCACCGATACACTTACGATGTTTATCATATTGGCTTATCAGTTCGTTTGTCCGTGCACCGTCACAGTTCACGGTTCAGCGCGTCCCACGTCAAATGTCACATCTCGAACACTTCGCAGAATTCTACCGTGGACACCGATACCATCATCACAGGCACACCACGACACGAAGCAGTCACTTTTTACACACGTGTGGAGACTTCCAGTTCGAACGATGACCGAGCACACTCAGATGTCCACTGCTCCATCACATTACCCCGCGTCCTTCGATTCTCTGCTTCCCGCGTCGCGCACCAGCCCACTATACTCTTTCTGGTTTCCTTTCAGTTATTCCACAAAGGGCGGTAACTCTCCCCTACTATACTTTATAGGGAGCACTACACAAAGTTCTTGTTACACTTACGATGTTTATCATATTGGCTTATCAGTTCGTTTGTCCGTGCACCGTCACAGTTCACGGTTCAGCGCGTCCCACTTCAAATGTCACATCTCGTAGTAACCCGCTAACCCTAAGAATGATCTAACGTGCTTCTTAGTGCGTGGTCGTTCAGCGTCCTTGACCTTTTCCAGTTTGCCAGTCTCCATAGCAACGCTCCCTTTACCAACCGTATGTCCGACAAATCCTATGGATTTGAATCCGATCATGCACTTTTACGGTCAAATAGTTAATCCCGCGTCCCTTATGCGAACGAATAAGTCTCGGAAAGTATCCATGTGTTCGTTCCATGTTTGTGTATGTCCTAGAATATCATCGACATAATGATCAATGTTCTTGCTTCCATTCAACATTTTACGCATCATCCGGTTAAATGTTGCACCAGAGTTTTCTAACCCGAATGGTAGCTTACGGAACTGATAACGTCCTTCATCAATTATAAATGCTGTCATATGTCGCGAAGATTCCTCGACAGGAATCTGCCAATATCCTTTCGCGAGATCCAGTTTCGAAAAGAAAACATCTTTGTGGAGTCCTGTAAGAATGTTCTCTATATCACACGTGGGTTCTGGGTCAAATCTCGTTATCGCGTTTAGGCGACGGTAGTCAACACATACACGATTTGTGTTGTCTTTTTCTTTACCATGACAATGGGTGCACTATAGGAGGAAGTTGATTGCTCTACAATCCCCATGTCTATCATTTTCTTGACCTCCTTCCTTTTTCGCGTATGGGATAGGATACGGTTTTACGCGAATAGGGCAGTCGGTAGTTGTTTTTATGCAATGTTCTTGTAAATGAGTCGTTCCTGGAGTGTCCGTAAAGATATCCTTAAACGCTCTCAATAACCTGGTGATACCCTGGTCCTTCGTTAACTCCTCGCTAACAACCACGTCCCTATATGTCTCGACTCCTGTAATATTTCCGAGCTCAAGTAGGTGTTCATCGTCTACAGCTCCGATGTCCTCTGGGTGATCATCTGCCTCGATGATTGCTATCCCAGCATTCTGTTGTGAAGGTCGGTTTGCGTGTCCCTCATCTCGCTCTCGCTCAATGTATCGCTTTAACATGTTAATGTGGTAGACCTTTTCCTTTCCGTCAACGTTCACTTTGTAGTCCATTTTGTTAACTACTTCCACTACATCATATGGACCTTTCCATTGTAGTAACAACTTGTTGTGATCCGTCGGTAACAACACGAGAACTTTATGGCCGACTTTGAGATATCGTTTCCTCGCCTTTTTGTCGTAATGTTGCTTATAGGTCTCCTGCGCGGAGCTTAGGATTTCCCTTGAGATTTTACATGTTTCCTCTAGCTTATTCCTGAGATCAAGCACATGTTGGTATGTTGTTTTCACCTCTGAGGTTCCATCCAACTCTTTGTCCATATTTCCTTTAGAGCTTGCATTGGTCCTCTCACTGTCCTTCCATACAATAACTCAAAAGGCGCAAATCCTGTGCTGGCCTGTGGAACTTCTCTATGAGCAAACAGTACTGCTGGTAAGTATCTATCCCAGTCTTTGGGTCTTTCCTGGCACATTTTCTTCAGCATGCTTTTGAGTACGCCATTCATGCGCTCGCACCAACCGTTGCACTTTGGATTATACGGTGTCGTAAACAGTTGTTTCACAGATACTAGCCTACACACTTCCTCTAAAAGTTCCGATGTAAACTGTGATCCTCTATCACTTAAAATCTCCTTCGGAAATCCAACACGACAGAAAATTCCGAGCAGAGCTTCAGCAATCCTCTCAGTTTCAATCCTAGGAAGCGCTACTGCCTCGGGGTATCTGGTCGCGTAATCGACTACAGTCAATATATACCGGTTCTTGTCCTCCGAGATAGGATGTATCGGTCCTATAAGGTCCACAGCCACTCTCTGAAATGGTTCCTCTATAAGGGGCATCTCCCCTAGTGGTACCTTAGTAATGCTCCTTCCTTCTCGGCATGGTCTTTTGGCAAATGTCACATGACTGACAATATCGTGTAACGTCTCCTGTAATCCCCGGTCAATGAGAACTTGTCGAGATCCGATCTATGGTTTTTTGAATTCCCAGATGGCCTCCTACTATAGACTCATGAGCTAGAGCCATGACTTGTTTTCTGTATTGCTCCGGTACAGCGATTTGCCTCACCTCCTCTGACATATCTCCTCTCCTTTGTGTATATACACGGTACAGGACTTCTCCTTTAACTTCCATCCTGTATTTCTTTGTAGAATCCTCACTGCTAGGAGCCTTTTTCCTTGCGAGTTTTCACCATTTATCAAGTGAACTATCACTATTCTGTGCCTCGATTAGACCGTCGAGTCCAACTCCGTCTACTTTATATACTTGAACCACCAACGGCTTAATTGGTTGATTCTGTTTCTTCGCTTGTGCCCTTGTCATAACAGTTGACACTTGTGTCCTCTCACTAAGCGGTTTCCAGTCCTCCTTAGCTGTTAGACTTGCACCATATATGTTTCCAATGACAAGGTCATATATAGGGTTCTTCATGCACATAGCCTCAATCTCTCCAGTGAAGTATGGGGAATCCACCATAACCATAGCAATCTTGAACCGTCGCACCGTTCCATCTATCAACACACATGGGAGTTCCTTTGAGGTAAGCTGGTAAGGCTGGACTAAGTCTTCTCTAACAGCAGCTGTACTACATCCAGTGTCTCTCAAGACTTGAACCTCGTGTTCTCCCAAGTATCCTACTTGAACAGGCATACCGCTGTCATCGACAGGAAGTAAACGTCCCAGCGTCTTCGAAACCTTCTGTTCTTGTTTGTCTGTACAGTCGTCCCATACATCACTGACCTCTTTAACTGCATTCTCAATTCCCTTTAAGTCAATATCCATCTTGTTCTTCACAATATTTCGTTCCATAGTTTTACATAATGCTACTTTCTTATCACCACCGTTACGCTTCTGTTTCACACTATCCACTGCGCCAATTTTCCCGTCTGGCAAATGGTCTCTTGCAAAGTGGCCTTCTCCGTTACAAATGAAACAGCGTCTGGTAGACTTCATACCATAACTAGCCTTTGTACTGTCATCAGCGTGTTTTTGGTTGTCTTGGTAATGACCTTTGGCATGGTTTTGTCTACTTTTGTTGTCATGTGGGGTCTTAATGTTCTTAGTAATGCCTCCACCATATGCTTCCATGTATTGTTCAGCCAAGTGTGTCATTTCCTCTACATCCTTTGAAAGGCGTTCCCTCAGAAACACAGCCATTTCTGCAGAACATGTCTGAATGAACTGTTCCCTAACTAACAAGTCCTTCAAACCTTCATAAGATTCCTTAATTTCTGCCATGTCTGTCCATCTCTCCAAGTACCTGTTTAGTCGAGAAATAAATTGGAAAGCTGTCTCTCCCTTCTCTGGTTTTCTCGTTCTGAACTTAAGCCGAAATCCCTCCTCTGTTAGTTCATAACGCCTTAGTAATGCCTTTTTTAAATCTCCATACTTATCGATAAGTGTGGGCGGCATACTAGAATACACCTGTAAACATTTCCCTGTCAGTAAAGGACTGAGGCTTATAGCCCAGTTGTCTTCGGACCAACCCTGTGATTTAGCAAACTTCTCAAACCTTTGTAAGAATGCATTTATATCATCCTTCTGCTCATCAAATTTGGGTAATCTAGGCTTCAGTGACTTAGACCTGGAGTCCTCAGTGTTAGTTCTGGCAAGCTCACTACGCACTTCCTCCGCTTTAAGTTTCGCCATCTCAACATCCGCCTGTATCTTGAGTCTCTCCATCTCAAATTGTCGAGCCGACTCTGCCTCCTGGCGTGCAGCCTCATCTTTTGCCTCAGATCTTGCACGAGCTCTCTCTTCCCTTGCCAAGAATTCTTGCTCCTTTGTCGCCACAAAACTTTGCAACTGCTCACCTTTCAACCCTAACCTTTCCCCATATGATAGCCATTTCTCATAATCCATGATTTTATTTCCAGTTGCTCACGCCGCATAAAATTGGACAATAATCAAAGTACTGAAAGTACTGAAACACAAAGGCCACCTGATCAAGTTGGTTCTAATAGCAATACCATTACCATTTTTATGAAAGGAGTAAATTGACCAATTACAATTTTTTCATGAATGTATGTACTTTTCCGAGACTAGCACGAAATTATTGGATTCTAGATAGAGACAAATTTTGTACATATGCTAATAGTTATTGAGAAAGAGAGAAAAATCATTTAAGTAGGTATAACAAATTGAAGATAAGAAATGAATGGATAGTTTCTATAAAACGACAAAGTCCAATAACAACTATTATTGCAAAGGGCAATAACTCCGTAAGTTACAGTCAAATCAAGCTAATTTTCGAACTCGTCCGAGATCTTTCTAATGTTAGTCTCCTTTAAAGTTTCATTAAGATCGGTGCAGATTTACTCAATTCAAAGTGTTCACTATGTTCATTAATTTTTATTGCAAAGGGCAATAACTCTGTATGTTAATTTCAAATCACGCTGATTTTCGAACTTATCAAAGATCTCTCCAATGTTGGTCTGTTACTCAAGTTATCATGTTCACAAGATCCAAAAATAATTATTAGTGCAAAGGGCAATAACTCCGTAACTTAAATTCGAATCAAGCTAATTTTCACACTTATATGAGATCTTTCCATTGTTAGTCTACACACAACGTTTCATTACACTTGGTGCATATTTACTCAAGTTATAGTGTTCACAATGTTCATAAATTATAATTGCAAAGGGCAATAACGTCGTAAATTACAGTCGAATCAAGCTGATTTTCATACTCATCCAAGGATTTCTCCGATGTTATTTAACGCATAAAGTTTCATTAAGCTCCGTGCATACTTACTCAAGTTATCGTATAAACAAAGTCCAGTAATAATTATTAGTGCAAAGTGTCAAATGACCTAAAAATGTAAAATGTATGCTGCAAGAGTAATTACGGCAGTTTAAGTGGAGTTGAAGTGGATCAACTAAGGGAATTTTAAACATTTAAAATATCTAAATTATTTACCAGTGGATTTTGAAGTGGTTCTGCTAAGGGGGTTTGCAGTGGTCAAGTAAGGAGGTTATCCGTTGGTTTCTATAAGGGGGTTTGAAGTGGCCTCACTAAGGGGGTTTGCAGTGGTCCAGCTAAGGGGATTTGAAGCGGTCACACGAAGGGAATTTTAAACGTCTACAATATGTAAATGAGGACACCAGTGGATTTGAAGTTGTATCCTTAGGGGGATTTGAAGGGGTCTAACTTAGGGGATTTAAAGCGTGTAAAAATCAAGTGGTGCTTAACAAGAGTTATTTCATTATAATCATCTGTGGTAACTTCTAGCTTAAAAGAAATAAAAAAAAACCTGCTGTAACAGCTGTTGTTTGAATATCTAAGCAAACCTGGAGTCTAGGGGTTTATTTCTAAAAAAGTAACAAAAGTGACAACTTAATAATAGTGTATTGTATTTCATATAATTTCTTATGTCTTAAAAATACATTCATAAATAAAATATTGAATGGTAGTACACATAAAAATTAGAAATAAATACCATAATTACAGGACAACATGCATGTCAATCTACATATAATTCCCTTAATGTTCAATTCAAAAAATATATTTTGTAATATAACAGCACAGTCATTACTTTATAGTATAGATATTGACTAATAATATTCTATATTTGCATATTATAGAGTTATCTGCCCTAGCGGGTCGGTATTGATTGTAATGTCATGTGTTTGCAGGCATAATATCATACTTTTAAGAGAAATCTACCAGAATTTCGTACACAAAATAATGATATCACAGTGGATATACCTACCCGCCAGGGAGGCAATTCTGTGATATGCAAAGATGGAATAGGTTTTATATGAGGAGACACAATCATATTTTATAATTGATGAGTTTAGTCAAAATCGATGAGTTTTCATTTTCTTCAATTGGTTTCTTTCTTCATTGTTAAGATTAACTTTGAAATAATTCAGATGTTGTTTTTAGTGTCTTTTTGTGTCAGCATATGTCAATCTCTTTTTGTCATAGCGGTCTACTTCAGTGTCTGAAATACATGTAATAAAAAAGAAAACATTAATAGTTTTTGCATGTGTGAAGAATGATATATTTTTATATACCATTACAAGATGTATTCATCACTATTTGATTTTTTTCATTGAAATTTCTTATTAACAATCCTTATAATATTTTCATATTCAAAGGACTGTAAATTCATCTCAAATATGATCCTCGCCATTCCTCTGACAAAAGGGGTGTAGGGAGGCAGTATAGGAAAGGTATTTACTTTTTATGCATTTACGGACCTTCCAGGTCAAGGAGGTGGAAGAGAGGTGAAGGAAAGTCAAGAGTATTCAGAAAAAAACATCAACCTACTATTAGTACATGTAGGCAACTGCCCAATGCAGGTTTTGAACTTGTAACACAGGTGGCTGTAATTTGATGACTCAATGTATATAGCCATAAGGCCACTGCTTCCCAAGGAGGGGTTTAATTCAATTACAAAAGGGAAGGCCTTATAGCTATAATATACCGACCATTTTTTTATTAATTAAAAACATCTTCATAACAGCTAAGTATATACCCAGTATAAATTAAGGATTTGGATCACATCCAGACTACACATTTGTACCCGCAGTGAGGTCGGCATTGATGACATGTACAGTCTCCATTATTCTAGGCCGACGATACAGATTTCATTTCTTGTACATTTCTTCAAAACAATAAAACATACATTTAGTAAGCTCTTAATTGCTTCGAGAATAAAACCTTTAGGAATATTATGATCAATGACTAGAAGATTACAAAAAAAAATATTTAGATTCTAAATACAAGGCAAATTAAATTTAAACAGCAAATCTCTGAACTTGAAATTGCACAGAATAAATTCCAGATAAAAGATATCAAATGTCACTCGATAAAAAGTTATTTTTTTCAAACAAAATTTTAAAAACATTTTTGTCATCATATACATATATCATGACTTTTTGTAATTTTCACATGGATCAATTGAGAATCACACTACAATCATATCTGTTTGAATGACATCATAATAGAGGACATGCATATGTAGCTCTGTGATATTCATGATTGATCACCCAAATCTGGATGAATACACTGGAGAACATAGACTTCATGAGGACAGCAGAATAGTTCTTCAGATGTTTACAGTGTGGAAGTTTTGATATATTTGTATGTTGACCATGGCCATGGTAAAGTGTGAGTGTATGAGAAAATGATATTGTAGAATGTTAGTTATTATATAATGTATTGTCGTGCATGTGTACGTGGCTACCGTATCTATATATAAATTCTACTTTCACTTTCATCTATATCCTGTGTTTCTATTGTTCTTCCTAAACTGTACTCTCATTGGACCGGTTAGCTGTAAAGGCACAGTTTTACTTCTATTTCCTCAGTCTGGAGAAGCTCCTCGGGCTGGTCAGACTCATTCCTCTTCTCTTTCCTTTTATCCTACTGTCTATGTGTAGAACGTGTGTGTGTTTGTTCTCGTTAGTAGCTATGAATTAGCTGACCGTTGAGATGGTGTGATGTCCCTGTGTCCTGTGACTTACCTGTAATGTGTCCTTGGTGTGTGCGTACGTTGTACAGGCGAAGCCGCTGGCTGACCTGCCGTGTGTGAGCACTGTACATGTGAACCTTGTTATATTTGTTAATAAACTCTTTAACTGTATTAAATGTGTTGTTTCTTTGTCAATACGGAACCCCAAACAGAACCTGGGTATATGAGGCGGACGTAGGTTCAGTCCTACTACAAAATGGTGCTGTGATACGAGTTTGGGTAATCCGTGTTGCAAATTACATGTATGTGTTGATGTTTTTGTTTTCGTTTGCTGTTTTGTGTCTTGGGTTTAATCTTTCTGTATTTATAATCTGATATACTGTGAGTATTTTGGTCAATATGAGTTCTAATATGGAACGACGGACGTTGGGCAGAATCTTTATTGGTGATATACCCACGACTAAACAGTCAGACAGACTTTTAGATAATATTTCTGCCTTAGATAGGAATAATTCAGTACATAGAGAGACTACAGAACGTGTGTCAGTTTGTAATGGGGTGGGACGAGGTAGACATTTGTTTAACTTTCCCATTTCGTCCACTGTCGGTAGTAAAGGTCAAAGGTCATACGAGGTGCCGAACGAGTATAGTGTTAGCGATGTCAAAGGTGATCACGTGTTTTCATCTGTTGGTTCGCCAGATCGTGAGGTTTTATATCAAGCTAATGTCGGACCTTCAGTGGATAGTATTCCTGTTTCTTGTACTAGTGGTCTTAATTCTCAGTATCGTGGGGTAGAAAATACAGAAGTTTTACGGTTGAGAAAGGGACAGAATTTAGATTATCGATATAGTGTGCCTCATTGTCCAACACAGTCACTATCTGTCAGTACTACAGGGTTTACACCCATGTATTCAAATTCTATGGGAATGTCTAGTACAAATGTTAAAAATTCAGTGTCAACAATATCTTCAGGTTTTAGTAGTTTGTCCAGTTCTGTTGTTAGACCACAATCTAGTAAATGTTTCGGTTCTGTAAAAAGGAAGGAAAGGGTCCTCAAAATTTCGATGGAACAACTAGTTTTCAGGATTTCTTAGTACATTTTGAGCTTATTTCAAATTGGAATAAGTGGACAGATTTAGAGAAGGCTCAACAATTAGTAATGTGTTAACGGGGATCAGCACAAAGGCTTCTATCAGAGTTAAAACCCCCAGAGATGGCTAGTTTTGAAACTGTCAAAATTAAATTATCAAATAGGTTTGATCCGCCAGGTAGAGAAGTTGCTAACAAGACAGAATTCAGAAATCGTCACAGGGAGGAAGGGGAGAGTTTGGTTGCCTACGGAGAAGCTTTAAGATCAGCTGCCCGTAAGGCCTACCCAAACAAACATGTAGACTTTTTAGAAGGTGGTATGGTCGATCAATTTATAGAGGGGTTAAACAGTTACGAACTCGGTAGGCACGTACATTTTTGTCATGCTAAAACGTTAGATGAGGCAGTTACTGCTGCTGTGGAATTCGAATCTTTTAGTCCAAGATGTATAGGTCAGGCTCCAACATTTAAAAAGCCGCGAAATTCGAAACCGGAAGTTTCAAGTTTTGTCCAGGCTATTTCTAACGACTCTATCAGAACCGTAGGAGGTGGATCAGAGTCAGATTTAGCTTTGCTAATTTTAGAAGAGTTTCAGAGGTTGAACAGGAAATTGAACTCTATAAATAGGAATCATAAAACTAGGAATGGTAAAAGAGTTTCTCAACGACAGTGTTATATATGTGGTGAGTTTGGACATTTGTCGTATGAGTGTTCAGGTAAACAGGAAGCTAAAACTTTGTAGAAAACGGCCAAGGACATTATATCAAGTTGTTGTCAGTGTTGGCAGTTTAGTTCCTTTTAAGAATGAAAGGTCGTTTGTTTGCTGGTCATGGAGTTTATTTGTTGGGTACTGGTTTTCTTAGTGAACTCAAGATTGTCGTTTTATTTAGTAATGAACTATAAAACAAAGTTTATTTATTGACAGAAGGTGTATGTCTGAGTTAAAAAGCTGGGATGTTAAGCTAATAACAGCGTCTGGTAGTAAGTTAGTAGTGGTGTTTTGCAAAGCGGATTTCGTTTTAAAGTTGGGTGACCGTAGTTTCGTGTGTGAAACTATTGTGGTGATACTTCAGAGACTCAAACTCGGTACATTTGGTATCGATTTTCTCTAGTGGTGTGAGAGAAATAAATTTTGGTGATTTTGTGAAGAGTCTGAAGTTGGGAAACCACTGGGTATTACTTAATACGGATCCTGCTAGCTATACGGAAAATTGATATAGGGTTTTACTATCCAGATTATTGTTTGTAGAAGATGTTGTTAGAAATGGTGTACCTATTGAATGTAACAAACTTGTGACCAGTCATGATACGTGTATATGAAGCAAAGCGAAGGCAGTAGGAACTGTATTTTGATTTATAAATGTTCCTAAGACATTGTGCTTTTATTGAAACTGTTTTGGTGATAGTTTATGATTAAGTGATGTATAGAAACAATTTTATGTAAAGGTGTGTACATGTATTTTATTTCAGACGTCAGGTGATGTCGAGATTGAGATTAATTATAGTCCTCAGATAAAAAGAAGGCGTAAACATCAAACCCTGGCTTATCTGATATCAGACATGTGCAGAAAATGGGATATTTGAACACATATATACATTGTCAAGGTTATAGTGTATGTCTTTGTTTTGTGTTTGTCCCTTATCGGTGTATCACGATATTTCAATTTTTATTTTACAGCTTTCGTGAATTTGGAAAAGTTTCGACTTTATTTAAAGGAAGAGAAGAGGGTATAATGTAATCAATATTCATTATATAAATTTTAGAACACGAGAAGCTGTAATGCTGTGGTGTCTATGTGTGTTCTGTAAAGAAGGCTGTCGCCTGGATCAGAGCATGTTAGTTGCAAATGTTATGGTTATAAATGTATGCGTAATTTTTGTTTTGTGAAGCCCTATTACTTGTGTTGATTTTGGATGTAAATTGTTCAATAGAATCTGTGTCTTTGAAATTGTGTAGATGAACACAATTTTTTCGTTTTGAATTGAAATTTGTTTATTTAAATTGAAATTTGTTTATTTGAATTGTGACTTATGAATTTTGAATAAGTTCGTTAGTGTAAGAAAAATACTAATGAAAATTAGGATTTTTCTTAAAAAGAAAGGGAAGTGTGTGGAAGTTTTGATATATTTGTATGTTGACCATGGCCATGGTAAAGTGTGAGTGTATGAGAAAATGATATTGTAGAATGTTAGTTATTATATAATGTATTGTCGTGCATGTGTACGTGGCTACCGTATCTATATATATAAATTCAACTTTACTTTCATCTATATCCTGTGTTTCTATTGGTTCTTCCTAAACTGTACTCTCATTGGACCGGTAAGCTATAAAGGCACGGTTTTACTTCTATTTCCTCAGTCTGGAGCCATATATGGTTCTACTCTACAACATTTACACTATACTGACTGTGTAGGTGTTAACATAACCCTGCCTACATCAAGCTGCAGTATCTCTGACAGCGACATTGTTTTGTTAATGTTTACCTCTATCATGAACATGTAAACACTGTCAGTACCAACAACCAATGTTATTCACACAGCTCAGCGTTTTACCCAGTTACAATTGTAAGGCCAAAACTTCACCAAAACAATTTCGTCCCGAGACGAGCCCCCAAATTGTCACAATATGGACAAATACTTTTTTTTTTCTGGGATCTTTTCTTGGGTAGCTATGCTTTAACCGAGCTGAGTGTACCAGACTCACAACTTCCGTTGGGTTTTCATATCCAAAATGGTTCTTGGACCATTACAACTAACATGGAAATGAGATTTTCCATTGTGTGCCAACAACATGATAAAACTCCTCAATTACTTGTTAAACCTCCTATTCAAATTATACATGTGCCTTATTCATGCTCCGTATCCAGCAATCATATCAGTTTGGCGGCCTCTTTTCAAAAATATTCTACAACTCATGCACTGAATATTACTTCCTACACACAAACACCTTAATATTTCTATGAGTTCTTTATGGACACCTTTTCATCAGAAATTTCCAAACTATTCAACTATAACCATACCTAATCATCTAAAACATATGGACAAGCTATCAATGACATCATTAATTTCCGAACTCCCATCTATAGATAGAACCTGTTGATAGTAATTTTTTCGGGTATATAGCAATATATTATTCCAATTGTTTCAGGAATAGTTATCATTTGTTTATTTGTAGTTTCGTTATTTTTGTATTGCAAATGTTCACACAAATATAAGAAGAATTTTAAATCTGCTAAAAATGTAAAATACGGTGTATGTAAGCAAGGAAGCAACAGTCCGATCGAAATACCATCTTCATCCAACACAACGGAAGTCCTCATACCACCCCGCTACGAATACCAGAACCTCAATTCAACGTTATATCCACGCCTGTCATTTTTAATGCCACCTCCAGTAATAGAAGTGGAGCAGTAATTGCTAATGACAATGACTTTCTTATGTCTACATTGTTTATCGACTTGTTTGTGTATGCTGTCTTCATGTAATATCATCGAGTTCCTTATTTATATATATCTTCATCGAAGAAACTTTTGTTGAACGTGTTATACCACAAGTTTCAACTTTGCTTATACAACTTCATCGAAGAAACTTTTTCAACATTTTACTACATTTTCAACATTGTTTACACATATTCATGGAAGAAACTTTTTTTCTACATCACTTACCAACACTTCAAACGTATGATACATCTTCTGGATAGTCCCCCTGAAGTGATTCCTCACCAGGTTTTTATCGTAATTAGGACTATGCCAGGCTATGTCAGAGTACAGAGACTGTGACGTGTAATTTTACGTACATTTTATATCATATCTCTCTGTACTGGAAGACATGAACATCAACACACCACGTCAACACATCAACATTCATCACTTACAGACTCAACGGATTTGGAAATATCTGATGCAGTCGAATGCCAGGGGAAACATGTGATAAATTTTCATCTCCGAAGAGGATCCACTTTTCAACACTCAACTTATATTTAACATTTTTAAATGGAACTCATTCATTTTATTTTTTTCAGCCTTGTTGTGCGAGATTTCATCGTTGGTTTCAAGATGATTGTACATCGTTTCAACACACATTAACTTTCATCACGTGATGGCATATGATGATCATTTATATATCTACGTTTGACATTTTAAAGTTTTTTTTTATATTTGAATGCTGTGTTTTCACATTTCATACATTTACTACGTTTTACATGCTATAATGTATGATGTTCAAATGAAGTTTCCCTTTCACTATGTTATCATTATCAATTATGTTTTATGATGTATATATTTAATTTTCCAAATATTGGAAATGATTTTGAAAAGTATCTTATTGTTATTCTCATTTTAAATCTTAGTATCATGGTATGCTATTTACACACGTATGTTGTTTGTACAAAAGTTTTGAAATTCTTTAATATAGGATAAAATTGCCATACTTTATAATGACAATTATATAGAGAAATAGTCAAATTTAGAATGGAAATGTTAAAGATTTAGAAAATTTTATAATATATCATACCAATTTATAGCTAAATTGTTATGATTTATAACATGGACGCGAATGTACCATTATATGGAAATGTTAAAGATTTAGAAAATTAACTTTATGCATAAATTAAGATTATGGATATCAATGAATACACTTAGTCTAGTTTAGTTATACATGTAGCCTTAGACATCAGGTCGCAGTGACCAGACGGTTATAGACGGTAATTCAACAGATCAGATAGTTTTGTATATATGCCTAGTAGCTATAGGAATCATGACCAAGTCATCAGGTTTCGATATACACTATTACCTAAGTAGAAGCGTGTTCGTGACAAGAAGTGGTCAGATTACTTAGGTAGGATATGTACTCTGACATTAATTATAAAACTGATTGATGTTGAGTGTCCATGTATATCAATATAAACTAAGGTTTCGAAAGGTAACGGGGTCGCTCTTAAGGACTCCATGAATAAACACCAGAAACTACCAACCCGTGTTTGAGTCTTACATATCCACACCACTACAGAACATACAACAAAACCTACAGAACATCTACATTTCAGATTGTGAAATAATAACTGATGTATATATGTGTATGCATTTTACGAATCTCTATGTAAGTATTGTATTAAGTAGTTTTGATTGTTTTCATGACAATCACAGGTGAATACTGCTAAACCTTGGCTTATTATCAGGTATGCAACAATAGCATTGAATCATTGTAGCAATGTTATTTGTGCCGACACGTTGTGCGTAGTAAGCCCTTCCTTTGAGGCCCCTTTCAAACATATCGATAACAATACTATCTTTTCTCACAAACAGCATAATTCCTGATGATGACGTTGATGTGTTTAATGCCGACATTAATTGCTTAGACAGTCAGGAAATAAAATTCTTTGTGTTATGGTTACTAATGAATCCATCAAATCTAGGACTGTTCCCGAAGTACCTATAAAACAGCAGATTTATTTCCTGAATAAGGATGAAAATGAATGGATATAATGAAAGTAACAACAAATTACTAGTACAAATATGGAGCAGTAAAGAGGCCAATACACGGATACAAGATCCTGGTGCTCCAGCAGCAAAAGCGTCATAATAAAAAAAACGCCAGCAGAGTTATCTGGCCTTGCGAGTAGGTAATACTTGTAACGCCATGTCTTTGCGGACACAAATTAAGGACATCACGGTGGATACCTACCCGCTAAAGAAGACACTCTGTAATATGCATAGACTGAATATAAAATATGGACGAGGTCAAAGCTCAAACGTTATGAAGACATCAGAGCCTTTATCATAAAAAGAAATGTACAATGCAGACAATTCACAATGCAGATATAATGTCGTGACATTTCTTGCCTTCATCAACATGTAGGACCAGTTCTTCAACTACCTACAAAATTTCACAAAATTGTTTGTTATCAAACAAACATTAATTAACTATATCAGAGACGAGGGAATGCTAAAAATATACATATAAACGAAACATTAATAAATTTGAAAATGAAAATTGAATTTGATTGGCATCAGATGTTATTTTATATATCATATTGCTAAACATCTAGATTCCATTTTTGGAGCATTGATTTGCATCTATCTCCTTACAAGGCATTTGTGCGTACGCCTTGTATCGAAGCATGTAATGCTTATTTGTGTTTCGTAGATTTCCGTTACGAACAAACGATACAGTTTTGTTAAAAAAACACACAATGTTTTTATATATCAAGGTTATAAATGAGTATGACGATTAAACTGTTAACCTTAAAACTGTAAAATTTATTTTCCATTACATTTCGCGAAAATAGAATGCCGCAGAAATCGAATCTCCATGACAAAGGACACGCGAAATTGAATCTCCGTGACAAAGGTATGAAAACGCGAAATTAAATCTTCGTGACAAAGGTATGAAAATGCGAAATTAAATCTCCGTGACAAAGGCGTGAAAACACGAAATTAAATCTCCGTGACAAAGGTGTGAACACGCGGAATTAAATCTCCGCGACAAAGGTATGAACACGCAAAATTAAATCTCCATGACAAAGGTGTGAACACGCAAAATTAAATCTCCGTGACTGAGGTGTGAACACGCGAAATTAAATCTCCGTGACAAAGGTATGAAAATGCGAAATTAAATCTCCGTGACAAAAGGCGTGAAAACACGAAATTAAATCTCCGTGACAAAGGTGTGAACACGCGGAATTAAATCTCCGCGACAAAGGTATGAACACGCAAAATTAAATCTCCATGACAAAGGTGTGAACACGCGAAATTAAGTCTCCGTGACTGAGGTGGGAACACGCGAAATTAAATCTCCGTGACAAAGGTATGAACACACGAAATTAAATCTCCGTGATAAAGGTATGAACACGCGAAATCAAATCTCAGAGATTAAGGTATGAACATGCGAAATTAAATTTACGTGACAAAGGTATGAACACGCGAAATTAAATCTCCTCTAACATTGTTTGGTTTACACTTATCCTAATAAGTTAAATTAAATGAAGTAATTCTAATAGAATGGAAAAATGATCAAATGAAAAAAGTATCAAAAGTGTCTTATTCCGGTATGTTCAGCTAAGGAAGACACGTGAAAGTTCGCTCAGCGATAATTTGTGATTTTTAGAAGCTACACTGAAGAAAACACACTGTGGAACAATTAATAATGTGAGTAACCTGTCCATTAATCAAACTGTATACGTTTCTGACGAAAATTGTCCCGTAAACGTTTTTCTTTCGACTCACTTTCTGGCTGTGTGTGCTATTTATAGCCCGTGTGAGCGCGTATACATACACACCTGTGTCGCTGTGACGGTGACTGTCGCACCTGTGTTATCCAGTTTAAACCAGTT
This sequence comes from Argopecten irradians, assembly GCF_041381155.1. Classification (NCBI taxonomy): domain Eukaryota; kingdom Metazoa; phylum Mollusca; class Bivalvia; order Pectinida; family Pectinidae; genus Argopecten; species Argopecten irradians. The sequence goes on from NC_091139.1 coordinate 1,487,207, forward strand.
TATCAGGGTCACTTTACCTACAATATGTCCGGGCCAGCAAATCCTACTGGAATTCCTGATTATGCTTGCTCCAATTTTTCGGATATCTCCGCGTGTTTCAAAAACTTACACATGAGTATCTCGGCAGAATTTGCAAAAACAAATGAAAAGATCAAAGAAGTGGAGCGATGTGTTGTAACGTTAGAAGCATCCGCGACCTGGGCTAATGATGCGATCAACGAGATCCACAATCTTCACTTTCCAAAGATAAGAGAGGAAATGGCCACAATAGACAATAAACGTATCCAATTAGAATCGTGGGGGCGTAAATGGAATCTCATCGTGAGGGGGATCCCCGGTAAGATTAATGAACTACCAAAGGACACTAATGTAGTGTTTCGTAAATTTCTCGTCAACGAACTAAAGTTAGACCGAGATTATGCCGGCTCCATTCTCTTCGAGGCGATTCATAGACTCCCCACCCCCACAGATGACGAGAATAACAAAAACATCATAGTTCGTTTTATGTCTCTGGTGGATCGTGACACCGTACTCCAACAAGCTTTCAGAGAACTCAGACGTGGGTGTGGTAAGGCCGTGGTCACGGATCTCGCTCCTGAGGTAGCTAAAGTACTCTATTGAAAAAACGAAAGGACATGCCCGAGGAAGAGAAAAAAACCACCTGCCTGGTATATCTGAAGGAAGCTCCTTTCGTCAAACTCGTGACAAAAACGAAATGACACTGGTTTGTACAAAAACAGGTATTTGCGTACATACGTCTTTGAAAATGGACAAAATTACAAAAACAATTCCGATGTGTGTAAAAAATATGTATTAGTGTTGATTATTTCAAGCTGTATATATATGTTTTTGGGTCATCAAATATGTTGAAAACTTTAGTTAAAATTTCAAACCCATAGAAGGAACCTGTGGTTAGATTTCTTTTCCTTGACTTTGTTTATATCTCACAAGTACTGTGACATTTAATACTGAGCCAATAACTGTAATGATGGTCATACATGTAGATATACGAGATGTTTTTTTTTGTACCATGATTTCTTATGTTAAGAAAGGATACTTTAAATATTATATTAAATAATAACCTAATCTCTGAATCCAGTATTGAAAAACATCCCGTCTTTTCTATTTTAAGGTTATATCAAATCTATATATTTGTGAAAATGAGATCTATTTTAATAATTTGTCAAATCTACATATGTGTGAAAATGAGATCTGTTCCATCGGATAATTATTTGAAGCGTTCACTTCTAAATTTAGAACGAATATTTTGCTATATTTTTAGAAATTAAGAACATACAGTACCAGGTAGATACAGAGATTGTGATGATCGACCGCATCTTCCAACTTACCTAGTTTTTTTTGGTCTAATTATGACGTAATTGCACTTTTTTACTCTGGCCATATGACATAATAATTTAAAATTATTATAAAAAATATCTGAGTTTTGTTTCCAACAAATAGCCCTATAATTAACTAACACGGTGGGAAGATCGGTATTTCTCCTCAATCTGTATAGCTGTGATCAAGAAATTCTAATTTAGGATTAAATATCGCTGCTGTGAGGTATTAAATGAAAACGATGACCTTTTATTTTGAGTTTATACAAATCCTGTGTCCCTATCGCTCACACGGAAACCCATAGCAAATAAATATTAGCACATCGTTTGGAGAAGAAGTGTTCTTTCGCCATTCAATGTAAAAATGCAAAATGAAGATCATTAAAGATGCTCCACCGCCGACAGAGCATAAATGATATTTATCATTTGAACAATAATCGGTGTTTAATCGTGTATATATATGTCTAATTAACACAAAAAATATTTTTAAATAATTTATTTTGCCTTTGTTGCATGCGCAATTAGTACTTCATTCTATATAGAATATAGTGCCAGGAATTTTTTCGGGATGCAATTAATTATTTTTTATATTTTTAACTACGAAGTAAAATAAGAAGCTCAAACTTTTCAATGGTGGCAATGGTGTAAAGTAAGTAACTTTTGTAACTGAAGAAAAATACCAAATCGCCTGCTCCTGTTTTTGATAGTGAAAAAAATACTATTTGTCAGCGGTGGAGCATCTTAAATTCCATAACACAAACGTGGGTGCTAAATAAAATGTTTTAGAGCTTTTGCATGGATTTCCTGAGTGAGTGCAGGGTAGATGTGCGATATGCAACTGTACTAGGTCAGTCAGTACGTAGGTCAATCGTGCACTCATGTGTGTATGTACCTGGTCTCTAACATGTTTTATAGAGTAACACGTGTGGTGAGTGGTCGCTATTAGGTAGATCTCGGAGCGTATATATACCTTACATATGTTATTACAAGGAGGTTATTAGAACAGCATCATTACTCATAAATGTCACTGTACATCTTGATGAACGCAAGTTTGGAATGTATGATATTATTTCGTCTTATGATAAAAAAAAATCACAAATATGCCATGAATAAGTCGATTATTTATATATGTTAGTGTGCACGTGTGTCGCCATTCGGAACTCGTCGGGCATTCTCGTCTTTTTTTTCTCTTTTACAGAAAGGCCCGAAGGTTCCCGATTGGTGTGTCGCTTTAAATCTTATGAATGCATCAGATATTGGAAATATCTCTTTTTTGTATCGAAGACACATTTTTTGTTTATGTTTTATTAGTCAGCGACATAAGTGCAAAGATTCATAATACATTTTTGCTGTTACATGTTTCTATATGAATATTATATGTGTGTAGTTTTTATGAACTCGTCAGATATTGGATATTACCTGTATCGAGGACAGGTTTTTTGTTTCTGGGTCTTTTTAGTCAAGCGACATACGTGTACATAAAAGTACATAACTATACATATTATAAGTGTTTATTTCATCAGAGTAGCAAAAAGTAAAGAACTTTTCACAATTATTTGAAATTATGCACAATGAAAGGAAGTGTATTAAAATGGGGGAGGGTGTTTAGGGGACCTTTCAAAAAATCTATGTTCACACTAAATGCAGTGCCGTGGTGTTTCTTACATTTATACAATAAAATCGTAACGCTGGTATATGATGGAGGGTAATTTGAAAATAGGTTGCTGCAATTGTCGAGGATTATCTTCAGATAAAATAAAACGACGTGATTTCTTTGTAACGTGTAGAAGCAAGTATGATATCACAGTATTAATCGATACCCACTCTAGTAAAGACGCTGAAAATTACTGGGCAGCGGAATGGGGATATACAGCAAAATTTAGTTCTTTCTCTAGCAATAGTCGGGGGATAGCAGTTTTATTCAACAACTCTTTTCAATTTAAAATAGTTAATGAGATTAATGACATAAACGGAAATTTTTTGATTTTAGAAATTCAATTATCAAATAGAACTATTGTTTTATGTGCAATCTATGGACCAAATGAGGATTCTCCGGCTTTTTTTGGTGATATAGAAAGAAAATTAGAAGCTTTAGGTCATGATTCCATTATTTGCTGTGGGGACTGGAATGTACCACAAAATTACAATAGGGACACAACTAATTATAAAAATAAAAATAATCCAAAAAGTCAAGAAAAAATTCATGAAATTATGGCAAACTTGGACGTTGTAGATATATGGAGAGACAATAACCCAGATAGGAAAAGATATACATGGCGTGGACCTCAAAATAAACAGGCACGTTTAGATTATTTTTTAATATCATCCGATCTTGTACCATTTGTTAAAGACACTGATATAGGAATTGCTTATAAATCTGACCATTCTCCGGTAACTTTATCATTACAATTTATTAATCAAAAACGCGGTGCGGGAACGTGGAAATTTAATAATTCCCTTCTTTATGACCCAACTTACGTCCATCAAATAAAAGAATGTATAGCTGATACTTTAAATTTATATAAACTTCCAGACGATTCCGACACTCCGAAATTTTCTATAGACGATCAATTATTATGGGAAGTTCTAAAACTTATGATAAGAGGCCAAACTATAAAATACAGTTCTTATAAGAAAACACTAAATATTAATAAAGAAAAAGACGTCGAGGACAAACTTACAAAATTATATCATGAAGAAGATCCAAATACACAAGAAGTTGAAAGATTAGAAAATGAACTGAAAAAACTGAGGGATGAAAAAATAAAAGGTTTGATTATACGATCAAAAGCCAAATGGAAAGTTGAAGGCGAAAGAAGCACGAAATATTTTTGTAACTTAGAAAAAAGGCACTTTACAGAAAAACTTATACCGAAACTTTTCACAGATGAAAATGAAGAAATTACCGAAATTGAGAATATATTAAAAGAACAAGTTAAATACTATGAGAATCTGTATTCTTCCAGAAATTCCAAAATCGAAAATATTCATGTTGATAATTTCTTTGATGAAGAAAACCCGTTTAATAATAAATTAAACAATGACCAGAGATCTAAAATGGAGGGTAAACTAACTAAAGCTGAATGTCTTAAAGCCTTAAAAAATATGAAAAACTCAAAATCTCCTGGTTTAGACGGTTTCACCTCAGAGTTCTATAAATTTTTCTGGAGCCTTATTTATTTACTGAATTCTTTAAATTTCGCATTTGACTCGGGACAATTATCTATTTCACAGAGACAAGGGGTTATAAACTGTATTCCAAAAGAAGGTAAATCAAAATTATTTTTAAAAAATTGGCGACCCATCTCATTATTAAACGTCGACTATAAACTTGCCTCAGCAAGTATAGCAAACCGTATAAAACCCTGTTTAAATGACCTTATAAGCGATACCCAAAAAGGGTTTATGAAAGGACGATACATAGGAGAGTGTACTAGACTCATACTTGACCTCATAGAAAAAATGGATGAATGTGAAATTCCAGGTTTGTTAGTTCTTCTTGATTTTGAAAAGGCCTTTGATTCTCTAGAATGGCAGTTTATTCAAAAGTGTCTATTGTTTCAAGGTTTTGGTACTGATCTGCTAAAATGGATACAAACTTTCTATACCAATATATCTAGTTGTATATACAATAATGGTCACGGATCATTCTTTGACATTAAAAGAGGAGTTAGACAAGTTGACCCTCTTTCGCCGTACATCTTTATTTTGTGTGTTGAATTGTTGAGTTCCTCTCTAAAATTTAATCCAAATATTAAAGGAATAACCATTGATAAATCACAATAACTAATTAGCCAATATGCCGATGATTCCTCTTTGTGTCTTGCTGATGATGAGCAGTCTTTAAATAAAACTTTTCAAATTCTTGATCTTTTCTGTGAATGCTCAGGTCTGAAGGCCAACTTAGAAAAAACTCATGTTATATGGATTGGGGTAAAACGGGGTTGTGGGGAGGAATATCTTCAGGAACGTAACTTGTTCTGGAATCACAGGGGAAAATTTAAATTATTAGGCATTTCATATGATTTGTCCGAAACTGATATAACTCGCAATAATTACGAAGAAAAATATAATTCCGCCAAAAGGCTACTACTGGATTGGTCTTTTAGAAATCTTAGTTATATAGGTAAAATAACGGTCATAAAATCTTTAGTGTTACCAATTTTCACTCATCTGTTTTCTGTTTTACCTGACCCACCAGATGAATTCTTTCAAAAGTTACAAAAACTATTTTTCAATTTTGTATGGGATGGAAAGAATGATAAGATAAAAAGAAGCATCATGTATAACTCATACGAAGACGGAGGTCTCAAGATGCCACACGTTAAAACGTACTGCCAAGCTTTAAAATTCACTTGGATACAAAAACTACTAAATCCCAGTAATCATTCGCCTTGGAAATTGTTATGTAGTGATAAAATACAAAAATACGGTGGAGATAAATTATGGCACTTGAATAAAAACGGATTAAAGAAGGTGGCTAAAAAATTCAATACATTTTGGTGCAATGTTATCTGTATTTGGGCAGACATGGTAGACGTTTCCCCCACAACCCCAGATCAATTCCTTTCTGAACCAATATGGTTAAATGACAACATTAAAATAGCAGGTAAAGATGTTATATACTATAATTGGATCAATAATAATATTTTCTTTATAAATGACCTATTTAATGAAAGAAGTGAATTATTAGACCTTCAGGTTATTCAAGGTAAATACAATATTGAAATACCATTTTTAGTCTACTATGGATTACAAACTGCTATCCCCAAACATTGGAAAACTAGTATTTTACAAAAAGGATGTAAATTGACTGAGGTAGAAAATAAATATATAAAAATCTTGAAAATAAAAGAGAAGGTAACAAAATCTGCATCAACCGTGATCAAACGTGGAAAAAACGCAACATAACGTCACAAAACTTGAAATCACCGTGAGATTCTGGGGAACGTGCTTGCTGCCCGTTCCACCAAGGACCGTCTTGAAGTTCTGTTACGGTCTCGTACGCACTGTCACGTTTTGTTACGTCAATCCCGTTTTATTACGTCCTGTGGCGTTCACCATCTGTACCGTGACTGCCGTGGCAAATTTTTTGACAGTTTAAAAATCTGGCACGTCATCCACAGTAATCACGGCCGCTCACGTTTGTCAATCACGTCCTTCTGCGTTGTCTCACATTGTCTTCCGATCACCACGTTTTGTCCACGGTGGCCTGAAACGGGGCTGCCGTGGCCGCCGGGAACATAGTGTAAACCTAGCATTACACAGAATTATACTCCGAACAACACCGTCAATATATCATTTTATAATATAATTAATATGACCTAGTGGTCGATCGGCAAGTCTACAAATAAAGTCCACGATTTTGAAGTATGACGTCACAATTCATTATAACGAAATGACGTGACGATAGTGCGTTTTCGGGGAATCTCTGTGTCAAATTTTACCGCAATGCGGTGTTCAGCTTGACCTCAGTGACACTTTAACTGAAACCGCATACATGTGCGTTTTACATCTGTCGCGCCATAAAAGGTCCTTTTCTCAACAAAAACGCATCAATAGAAGAAAAATATTGCTGACATTTTGATAAAAATCCTCCCATAATTGAATAAATATATCCTTTCTGTTTTTCAATTTAAAAAATAGTATTGCGCTTATATTATTTTACTGTTCAACGCTTTTTCCAATGAATTCCGGCGTGAAGTAAAAGTGACCGAACATTGTGCGTTATGTCACTGCATACATGGGATGCCGTTCTTATACGACCCTGTACACACATGCTTGTTAAATTGGATTCGAACGCCGCCAAACACCAAACAATTCCGTGAAAAGTTTCGTTTCATTTATGTTGGTTTGAGCTTGAAGGGTGTTGATTTTCACAGGTTTCTAAGACATCACCTCGCCTCGGCTTCCCGCAGAGCAATTGTTTCCAATCACGAGTTCAGAAATGAATTACACACGGTCTGAGTAAACTGTTTCATGACGTTACTGACATTTTCAATTAGGTTATTCACCGACTTTGATAAACGTTTTATCTCTTACTAATTAGTTTAACAGAACAAACATCTTTAGTGTGCTGGTTTTCACAACACAATATGGCGCTGTAAATCAGGGCTGACCAGCATCCATTCACTTTACATGGTGATAAGTTAATATTTTTTGTTTGAAGTACAGGGACAAAACTGTGAAATTGCTTTGGTATACCATTAATATCATTAAGTTAGTCACTTCTAAAGGCATGCCCTCAATTCATGTTATTGTGACTAGAAACGAAGGGCTGCGGTTGTCGAGTGATTAAGATGTTCCGACATTTTACAACAAGTCCTCCACCTTTTCGAGTTCGAATCCCATGCGAGGTATTTTTCAGGAAATGTTTTTCCCCAGGTTACTCCGTCTTTCCGTCTAAACCCGACAGGTCCTCATATGAACCTTGATGTTAATAGGACGTTAAACTTATAAAGTCAAACATATTTGTAGCGCGAAAAATTGCGATACATTAAGTAGCAAATAGCATATTATCATTGTCTAGTACATGTATTAATGAACACTGAAATGAAACGTAATAGATTTAACGTATTTGGAAATAGTCAAACAGAGATAAAACTTTACGCCACGCTTTAAATTAAAAAAAAAACAATAATAAAAAACTCAAGACAATTACAAATTATATCAATTAGTGGCACTGTTGAAATGGTTGTAGATATTAAAGTTAAAATGGAGACCTTTATGGTTGTTTTTATCACAAACTGTCATGCTTCTATCTCATACCAAAGTATTGGATGTTGGATAGATATATTGATATTCCACTTGTGGAATAAGACCTTCAGGACTTTTGTATTTTTTTTTCTTTTTCTTTTTCTTTTTAATTTTTGGACTTTGACCCAGCTGTTTTTCCTCCGAAGGTAGTTCGACAACGAGTAGTTTATTGATGGTGTAACTATATGAACCTAGATTCAAAAAGACATTCAATAAGTAGCAATGCATGAAATAGTTGTTTGAAATTAAAATAATTTGTTATTATTGCATTATTTATGCAATTAAGATTTTAAATATGAATGTGTGCCTATTTCCTTATGAAAAAATCTAAAACGTATTTGCATATATAGGCAAATAACGAATTTCCACACATTGGAACAACTCAATATCTCTCACTTTTATTTTCATTTCATATGATACATTGTATAACAAAAACAATTTTCAATTTTTCATTTTATAATGTACATATCAAATGGACGGTAATTCACAGATATATATTTTTTTTTCGTTCCGAGGATCCATTATATATTTCGAACTTAATATCAACCCTGGTTTTTCTTTTAAATTAATGACTTAAATTGTAAGATTCCATGTTCTTAAGAAAGTTTGGTGAAGCAAGATGAGCAGCGCGATATTTTATTATTTCTTGGTTATTACTATTACCTAACGCATTACCACATACCGCAGGCAGGCCTAATCCAATCTGTGTGCAATAAGTTATATTAGTTATAGTAAACTCATCATATCTACAGGCAAGACTGCTCCCACAAGATTTGATGAAAAAGGGAGAAATGTGCGAGGTAAATGATTGAAGATAATGGATATACTTCATATTTGGTAGGTAACCAAAGCGTACATATCGCCCGTGTCCTCACTGTTTTAAACCTAGTGACAGGATTATGCGCACCCAGAAACACGCTTAGACGTTACTTATTCCTTATTCTCCAGCCAACCTCACTTTTTTCCATATATTATCCTCAACAATATCGATACTACTTTTCAAGATTGGCATGTTCCGGAGTACAAGTACATTTCTACATTTTTTCATTGGGAAATAATTTGTTCACATTAAAAGTCTCCAAAAATACCTATAGCTGGCAAGTTTATAAATACTTACAGCATAAAAGTATGAATACCCGTACGTCATTCATTAATACAATTTCAATATACTTAAGGTTTACATAAGTAGATTAATCAAAACAGCCCCGTGTATATATTCTGTATTTGCAGGTTACAGAGTTATCTGCCCTTGTAGGTAGGTATTGGTTGTGATGTCATGTGTTTGCGAGCGTAACGTCATAAATTTCGGAGAAAACGACATAAGTTGCGCCCACAAAATGATGACGCCACAATTGATAACTACTCGCAAGGGAGATTACTCTATAATATGCATAAACGGAATATCGTAGTAGTAAGTAAATTTATATTTTCATGATTAAAGTGTTACATACGAACTTTTGAACATGGTCTAAACAAACGCAAAGTAGTAGATGTAAACTTATTTCCCTTTCGGGTAGGTATTTATAGTTACGTCACGTCGCTTTCTCTGAAAAAGTATCAAGTTACCCTCAGAAACACACGACGTCACAATCAATACCTTCTCTATTATAAAGGGATTTAATGCATTTTTCTAATTTTCATAGCGGCTATGAATAGCAGAAGCTATCTACATATCCCTTGGAGCGCAGTAGTCGCTATGGAAATTAGAAAAATACATTTAATCCATATATTTACATTAGAATAATTTATGAAAATAAAAATTATTGAAAGGTTATTATATCATATTTAAAACTATGTCACCCAAAACGAGATTAATGGAACAGCTGGTTGACAAAGTCGTTCCACAGCGTCGCGTTTTCAAGCTTCCGCCTTCCGATCGACCTTTTTTTAGCAAATGACAATCGATAAACAAGAAATATAGTTAAGATAATATTTGACTGACTTATTACAGTAAACCTTAGTAGTGGGGGAGGAGAAATAGGTTCCCATGTACCCCTCTGGCAGTTTTTCGAAACATGTTTTTTTAGGAGCGGTATGATGTCTTGTTTCATTTTATGCTTGTTGCCATTGACAACTAATGTCCCATGGGGGTCATATGGCGGCCATCTTGGATTTCAGGTATCAAAAATGGCCAAAATGACACATTTGCATATATGCGCATAGATAGAGAACCAGACAACATTCAGAGGCAAATAAACACATTTTTTGATATGATTGAAACATGCTGAATACGATTAAATCATAATAATGACGTTACGTCTTCTTATTTTTGTGAAATGACGGGAAAACAATGAAATTTTCAGCTTGTTTTCCCTAAAAAATCGATAAATGTCATAATTTTTATCACAAGTAAAAAAATTGATGGACAAATCACCTTGTAACAGTCATTTCGAATTGAACCAACCCTTGTGTAAACATATGTGTACTATAAAAAGACAGATCGCATCAATGAGTCGGAAAAAGAGAGGGACCCCCCCCCCCCCATAAAAATTTATCAAAAACTGGCCAAAATGACACATTCGCATATATGCGCATAGATAGAAAACCAGACAAAATTCAGAGGCAAATTAACGCATTTTTTGATATGATTGAAACATGCTGAATACGATTAAATCATAATAATGACGTTACGTCTTCTCATTTTTGTGAAATGACGGGAAAACAATGAAATTTTCAGCTTTTTTCCTTAAGAAATCGATAAATGTCATAATTTTTATCACAAGTAAAAAAAATGATGGACAAATCACCTTGTAACAGTCATTTCGAATTGAACCAACCCTTGTGTAAACATATGTGTACTATAAAAACATAGATCGCATCAATGAGGTCGGAAAAAGAGAGAGACCCCACCCCCCTTAAAAATTATCAAAAAATGGCCAAAATGACACATTCGCATATATGCTCATAGAGAACCAGACAACACACAGAGGCAAATAAACACATTATTAAATATGATTGAAACATGCTGAATACGATTAAATCATAATAATAACGTTACGTCTTCTCCTTTTTGTGAAATGACGGGAAAACAATAAAATTTTCAGCTTTTTTCCCCTAAAAAATCGATAAATTTCATAAGATACATCACAAGTAAACCAATTGATGGACAAAACACCTTGTAACAGTCATTTCGAATTGCGCTTACCCTTTTGTAAACATATGTGTACTATAAAAATATCGCATGAGTGAGGTAGGAAAAATAGAGGGACCCCCCTACACACACAAACAGAAAAGAAAACGCAGAAGAAAAAAAAATGAAAAACAAAATCAATAAATTAAAACTCCAAATATTCTGTCAACACACATTGTAACGTTTATTCTGATTTGAACTGAATCTTGTCTAAACATATGTGCATTATAAAAGGATAGATTGATGGCTTTTAGCAGAAGAAGCGAGATGACCTCCAACCCCCTCACCAATAATTTAAAAAATTCCCGGATCCAGTTAACATCCAAAGGCTAGTTCACATGTTTTATCCATAATTCAGGCAGTTCCCAATAACCGTAATAATTTATTTCTTTTTAGTGAAAACAACTGGGTTCGAATTATTCTCCTTCAATTTTGGATATACTTCCCCATGAAAAAGGTGTACTATTGTGATTCCTGCTCGCATAAGTTAAAAACTACGAATACATATAATATCTGCTGAGGAGGAGCAGTCACAGACTGGGCCGCCACAACGGGATCCTAGGAAAACAGTCAATTAGAATGAGAGGACAGGGACCGTAGGTAAAAGTCATTGAAAGTAGTCTGACCATGCCAAAATGCAGCAGACATTACATTATGGAGAGCCAAAGAAGCCGCAAGGGCTCTTACCTCATGGGCAATCTCCTTGCATTTCGCCCCAGATTGATAATTAGACTGCTCATAAGCAATCCTGATCATCTAACATATCCATCTGGAGATGTACTGGGAGGAGAAATCCTGCTAACCCTGCTTAATGGACAAGAATAATACATCGCCCCTTGTTTTATCAAGGGAAAACCTAAGCGTCCGACTGGGACAAAGCAGCCGATCATTCTCCTTCGACTCAATAGAGATTGTGAATCTTTACCAAAAAGGCAGGATCAGTAGGGTAGTGAGTAGGGTAACAGAGCTGGCCCAACGAAGCACGAAAAGTGAATAGATGGATATCACTCCTTCTACGGCCTGAGACAACAGCAAGCAGGAAGTCAAAAGTAAAAACCTTAATGGAGACCGACACCAAAGGCTCTTAAGGAGCCCATTTCAGTAACACAAGTGCTAGATTCCACTGTGAAGCTAACCGCCGTACCCTAGGCCTGTCCGGACTGAACCACCTAATCAAGGAAGACAAAGAGTTGGAAGACCCTAACTCTGGTCTACCATGAGAATACAGTACACTGGAAATAGCCATTCGATAGCCTGCAATAGTACTAGAGGCAAGTTTGCGTTCTCTAAACAAAAAGAGAAGGGAATCCGCAATCAGCTGGGCAGAGGCTTTATCTTCCTGTAGATACACAAATCACAGACGATCTTCCATGAATGTTAGACGCCAGGTGGGGAAGATTTATTGATCGGGCGATGCGAGCTGACAAGTCTTAAGAAAAGCCTGACTGAGCAAGGCCTCCTGAGATAGCTTCCACGCTCTTGAATGGATCTTCCGGGACCGAGGCTGGCGCAGGAGATTGGTTCTGAGTGGGAAAACCAGAGGAATATCCACCAAGAGAAGCGACAAGAGCTACGGAAACCAGGATTGTCTCGGTCACAGGGGCACTATCAGAAGGAGGGGAAAATGATGCTCCCGAAACTTCTATTAGAACCCTGCCCACCAGGTTGAATGGAGGGAATGCATAAGCATGTATCCCCTCCCAATCTAGAGATAGAGTGTCCACAGCCAAAGTCATTTGGTCTGGCACCGGAGAGACAAAGTGGACAATTAGTGGCGAAGTGGCGAAAAGGTCTATATGAGGTATTTTCCACATCTAGCAAATGCCCTCGAAGATCGGGAGATTTAGCTGCCTTTCTGTCACAACCGGCTTGCGGCGCCTGGAAAGAGTATCCGCCAGAACATTCAACCTGTCTGGAAGATGCTTGACTAAGAGAGTCAACCGCATTTCCTGACAGAAGAGAAGAACACGAATAGCGAGGGCACATATGACGTGGGACTTTGCCCCCCACCCTTTCCTTCCAGATACGCGACAACTGTAGAGTTGTCTGTAGTCACACAAACCACCTTGGAATGTAGAATCTTCCGAAAAGCCTGCAGCGCCAACCGAACAGCCTTATCTCCAGCACGTTGATGTGCTCGGAGACCTGATCCCCAGACCACTCCCCGACTGGCAATGGCCGTCGAGGTAAGCCCCCCAACCTGTCATTTGTCATCGCTCCAACGATTCCTAGACTTGGTGGAGTATGAGGGAATCGTCGAAATAGATGTGTACATTTATTTTCCTGGAGTGATGAAAACCTACGCCAACCTGCAGCAGTTTGATGAAAACCAAAGTAACAGTCGTGATACCGAAAGGATTTAGTTTTGTGGTAATGAGCTGTGCTATACCATCGTGTCTTCAGGACAAAAAAACCAAGGATAATAATTCGAACACAGTGGTACGTTTCGTTCTGGCACGAGCCGAAAATTTATGAAAAAATCTATGTTTCCAGTTGTTCACTAAAAGAGTGGATTATTACGGTTCTAACCACGTTCTAGTTGTAATTGAGGCTGGGATGGCTGATTGTTATGATGTCTCGACATATAACCAAAATCCCTCCACCTCTGGGTAGGTTGTTCGAATCTACAGGGGCAGTTGCCAGGTATTGACTGCTGGCGGTGTTTTTTCTCCGGGAACTCCGCCTTTCCTCCACCAATAAACCTGGCACATTCTTACATGACTATGGCTGTTAAAAATGTAATTGTAGTTTGGAACTGTCTGAATCATAGATCAGGAAATATGTAATTTATGTAATAATAATAATGAGATTTTTTCTCTATGAGTAGTGTTGGGAGGGGGATGTCCACGATTCTTCTGCAAAAAAACATAAAATCCTTTTAAAATACACATATGTTTACACAAGCGTAAGTGCAATTCGAAATAAATGGTACAAGTTGTTTTGTCCATCAATTGTTTTACTTGTGATGTAATTTATGACATTTATCGATATTTTAGGGGAAAAAAGCTGAAAATTTCATTGTTTTCCCGTCTTTCACAAAAATGAGAAGACGTAACGTCATTATTATGATTTAATCGTATTCAGCATGTTTCAATCATATTTAAAAATGTGTTTATTTGCCTCTGTGTGTTGTCTGGTTCGCTATCTATGCGCGTATATACGAATGTGTCATTTTGGCCATTTTTTGATAATTTTTTTAGGGGGGGGGGTCCCTCTCTTTTTCCGACCTCATTGATGCGATCTATCTTTTTATAGTACATATATGTTAACCCAAGGGTTGGTTCAGTTCGAAATGACTTACAAGGTGATTTCACCATCAATTTTTCACTTGTGATAAAAATTATGACATTTATCGATTTTTTTAGGGAAAAAAAGCTGAAAATTTCATTGTTTTCCCGTCATTTCACAAAAATGAGAAGACGTAACGTCATTATTATGATTTAATCGTATTCAGCACGCTTCAATCATATCAAAAAATGTGTTTATTTGCCTCTGAATGTTGTCTGGTTCTCTATCTATGCGCATATATGCGAATGTGGTCATTTTGGCTATTCATTTTAATTTTTTAGGGGGGGGGGGGTTCCCTCTCTTTTTCCGACCTCATTGATGCGATCTATCTTTTTATAGTACACAGATGTTTACATCAGAGTGGTTCAATTCGAAATGACTGTTACAAGGTGATTTGTCCATCAATTTTTTTACTTTTGATAAAAACTATGCAATTTATCGATTTTTTTAGGGAAAAAAAGCTGAAAATTTCATTGTTTTCCGGTCATTTCACAAAAATATGAAGACGTTTCGTCATTATTATGATTTAATCGTATTCAGCATGTTTCAATCATATCAAAAAATGTGTTTATTTGCCTCTGAATGTTGTCTGGTTCTCTATCTATGCGCATATATGCAAATGTGTCATTTTGGCCATTTTTGATACCTGAAATCCAAGATGGCCGCCATATGACCCCCATGGGACATTAGTTGTCAATGGCAACAAGCATAAAATGAAACTAGACATCATACCGCTCCTAAAAAACATGTTTCGAAAAACTGCCAGAGGGGTACATGGGGACCTATTTCTCCTCCCTCACTGTAGTTGATTCTACATCAAGAAACAACACATTAAAGATTATACATTAAAATATTGTGGGAAACTATTTTCTATTGATAAGACACTGGCGTAAAGTTTAAAATCACCTGATCGATGCACGAGAATCGTTGTATTTATAGTGTATTCATAGTGTTTTCATAGACAAATGTTTGTTTTCGTCAGTTGGTTGATTCATATAGTGACGAAACACTATATATGTATATGTAAACATATACAAATACAGAATACTGATGCCCTTTGAGTATTATGTTCCTGCTGTTCGTCTGTTAAAGATAAACAAAATTAGAACACACATCTTGAAGTACGTGTCTAGTTTGATGGAAATTGTTCATGGGATTGACAGCTAAAGTATATTTTGTTTGTTCCATCGTAGATTGTAAACACACCACATCTACTACTTCTGCTTAACATGACGTGTACACAACGTGATGTGTACACAGAAACTTACATTAACCAGAAATAACCTAGGAAAAACATCTTTTTGAAAATAGTGTGATGCTTTCTATCAAAACTCAGGCTAGTTTTTCAGTACTTGTTACTTCAGAAGAGAACGACATATAAGTGGAATACATGCATGCATGATTGCATGGGAAATTTTAAAGATGAGTCATTAATGTCAACGAATGATTTTTAACTCTATCATTACGTTACTAATGGATATTTTCGTTCTATAGTGATTACAGATTTTTATCCAATGAAATAAATTGACTGCCAAGTGTATTACTATAACGTATAAATCATAAGAGATTTTGAGTAAATATCGATACTATTTCATCATTTGTGTGGTGCTATGAGTATATATTTACATAATATGTAACATTCATTTGTAGTGGTTAGATATTTGAGGTTATTTTCAATAGACCGAAAGAATGTTACGTCAAGTATTATGAC
Organism: Argopecten irradians; assembly: GCF_041381155.1. Classification (NCBI taxonomy): domain Eukaryota; kingdom Metazoa; phylum Mollusca; class Bivalvia; order Pectinida; family Pectinidae; genus Argopecten; species Argopecten irradians. The sequence goes on from NC_091139.1 coordinate 1,503,429, forward strand.
GTCATATATACAGAACGCTTTCGCGGGATATTTTAAAAGCGATACAGTTATTACCAAAATGAAACATTAGATAAGAAATCAATGCGTCTCAACTTGATTTGTTTTATTGTAAAATTAAATAAAATCACTAAAAGTTATACCTAATTAGTACCTGATTGCGTTATCTAAATTAAATTATAAGCACTATCCCAAACATCCTTTGGGTGTATGAAGTCATAGACAAAAATGGAAGGACATTCTTTATATAGAGGTTACACAATGAGTGGTTGTTGAATACTGAATTTATTCCACACGAGTGAATATTTTTTAAAAGTTACAAAAGACACGAGTGTGGAATAAATTCAATATTCAAAAACCACGAGTAGTGTGACCTGTTTCTACCACAATAATATTCGGTTTTAGCCGATAGAAATACGGCAGGTAACGTGTATTTACCGAAATATGCAAATAAGGTGTAGTAATGTTTTCATCAGCAAAAAAGACCCTAATCAATATTCAAAAGTCATCGTTTGATAAAGAATTCGTCGATATCAAATTCTTGTAATTGGGAAAATCTTTAGGGTCAAATAATACTCATGTAACATTATTGAGTTCAAATCTTCAAAAATTGCTTCCAGAAAATAAAACTCAATATACATGTAAAAGCATTCGCACGTCACGGCATCGTCTATTTCCCGCCAGATAATCATCAAGCCATTACCGTCAAGATCAAGTTCGTTTCATACACGTTAAAACTACGAAACTCATCAGTAAAATTCTTGTCCTGCAAGATGCATTATTAGTACGAATGGTCAATTTAACATGTATGAAAACGTCACGTATTTTGACACCACGGCGCATACGCTTTTCAACAGCAGCTTTGGACGTCAAGCGGCCATCACAACATAGAATGACGTCATTTGATTATTGATGACGTTGACAATGATGACGTGACACTGGGAAAGAAGTAGTTCGGTCAAAGTTCACCGTGTCAGCCAATCAGAATGCGTACAGAGTTTATACCACGTGTGGTATAAACAAATTGTTAATCAACAGCTGCAGTGTTTATTTAATGTCCTGAGAGTTGAATAACACCACCTATTGTGGTAGAGAGACGCTTAATATACGATGTATGCATGTATGCATTAATGAATAGGTTATCAAAGTCTGGTCTGAAGACCTAAATAGGCCTGCTGTCTAATCCTCTTGACTGTAAATAATATGTCAATAAAAATTGTTGAAATTAAAGTCTTGTACGTATTACCGTTCCGGGAGGGGGGTTACCTACTGATAACTGACGGAAAATCTCGATGATTACCTGCGTGTGTGTGTGTGTGTACAGTAGATCATAGAGAGATTGTCGCCTTTAATCAACGTTACAGAGAATACGTACGGCATCGACTTAACAAAGAACATTTCAATTGTGTCTGACTTGTGCTAACAAGTCACACAATATTGAAGTATAGATCTAAATTCATTTCAAATATTAATGTGACATTTACTCTCACATGGTAGTATCATATCTTGTATTGAATTTCTATTATCTTTGAAGTGATAGCGGATACAGTATGTGTATTGTTATGCAGTATGGATTTTTCTGATATTTATCGTTTTTGAAAACGATGAAGTTTTGTTTTGAAAAACATTTCCATTTCTGTTTTAAGACAATTTTCTTGGATTGAGAACAAATCTGACGTGACTGTTAAATGGATAAATACAACATGTAAAAGTGTTTGTGAAATAGTACATGTAGGTCACTTACCTATCTACTCTAGTATTTAGGGTGTAATGTCTGCATTATGATGTGTGTAGAATAATGTGTGCAGCATGATTTGTATAGAATAATGTGTGCATTATGATGTGTGAGGAATAATGTGTGCAGTATGATGTGTGTAGAATAATGTGTGCAGTATAATGTGTGTAAAATAATGTGTGCGTTATGATGTTCGAGAAAAAATGTGTTCGAGGAATAATGTGTGTAGAATAATGTGTGCAGTACGATGTGTGTAGAATAATGTATGTAGTATGATGTTTGTAGAATAATATGTGCATTATGATGTGTGAGGGATAATGTATGCAGTATGATGTGTGTAGAATAATGTGTGCATTATGAGGTGTGAGGAATAATGCGTGCAATATGAAGTGAGTAGTATAATGTGTGCAGTATGATGTTTGAGTAATAATGTATGCAGTATAATGTGTGTAGAATAATGTGTGCATTATGAGGTGTGAGGAATAATGTGTGCAGTATGATGTGTGTACAATAATGTGTGCAGTATGATGTTTGAGGAATAATGTGTGTAGTATGATGTGTATAGAAAATGTGTGCAGTATGATGTGTATAGAATAATGTGTGTAGTATGATGTGTGTTGTATAATGTGTGCAGTATGATGTGTGTAGAATAATGTGGGTAGTGTGATATGTGTAGATTCATGTGTGCACTATGATGTGTGTAGAATAATGTGTGTAGTATGATCTGCGAGGAATAATGTGTGTAGTATTATGTGTGTAGAAAAATGTGTGCAGTATGATGAGTGTCGAATAGGGTGTGTAGTATGATGTGTGTAGAATAATGTGTGCAGTATGATGAGTGTAGAATAATGTGTGCAGTATGATGTGTGTAGAATAATGTGTGCAATATGATGTGTGTAGAATAATGTGTTCAGTATGATGTTTGATGAATAATGTGTGTAGTATGATGTGTGTAGAAAAATGTTTGCAGTATGATGAGTGTAGAATAATGTGTGTAGTATGATGTTTGTAGAATAATGTGTGCAGTATGATGTGTGTAGTATGATCTGCGAGGAATAATGCATGCAGTATGATGTGTGTAGTACAATGTGTGCAGTATGATGTATGTATAATAATGTGTGCAGTATGACGTGTGTAGAATAATGTGTGCAGTATGATGTGTGTAGAATAATGTATGCAGCATGATGTGTGTAGAATAATGTATGCAGCATGATGTGTGTAGAATTATGTATACATTATGATGTGTGTAGATTATGCATATGACAATGTGTGCAGTATGATGTGTGAGGAACAATGTGCAGTATGATATCTGTTGAATAATGTATGCAGTATGATGTAGAATAATGTGTGCATTATGATGTGTGAGGAACAATGTGTGCAGTATGATGTGTGTATAATAATGCGTGGAGTATGATGTGTATAGAATGATATGTGCACTATGATGTGTAAGGAATAAGGTGTGCAGTTTGATGTGTGAGGAATAAGGTGTGCAGAATGATGTTTGTGGTAAAATGTGTGTAGAATGATGTGTGTAGAAAAATGTGTGCAGTATGTGTGTAGAATAATGTGTTCAGTATGATGTGTGTAGAATAATGTGTGCAGTATGATGTGTGTAGAATAATGTGTGCAGTATGATGTGTGTAGAAAAATGTGTGTAGTATGATGTGTGTAGTATAATGTGTGCAGTATGATGTTTGAGTAATAATGTGTGCAGTATGATGTTTGAGGAATAATGTGTGTAGTATGATGTGTGTAGAAAAATGTGTGCAGTATGATGTGTGTAGAATAATGTGTGCAGTATAATGTGTGTAAAATAATGTGTGCGTTATGATGTTCGAGAAATAATGTGTTCGAGGAATAATGTGTGAAGAATAATGTGTGCAGTATGATGTGTGTAGAATAATGTATGTAGTATGTTGTTTGTAGAATAATATGTGCATTATGATGTGTGAGGGATAATGTATGCAGTATGATGTGTGTAGAATAAATAGTGCATTATGATGTGTGAGGAATAATGCGTGCAGTATGAAGTGAGTAGAATAATGTTTTATGCAGTATGATGTGTATAAAATAATGTGTGCATTATGATGTGTGAGGAACAGTGTGTGCAGTATGATGTGTGTATGATAATGTGTGGAGTATGATGTGTATAGAATAATATGTGCATTATGATGTATGAGGAATAATGTGTGCAGTTTGATGTGTGAGGAATAATGTGTGCAGTATGAAGTGTGTAGAATAATGTGTGTAGTATGATGTGTGTAGTATAATGTGTGCATTATGATGTGTGTAGAATAATGTGTGCATTATGATGTGTGAGGAATAATGCGTGCAGTATGAAGTGAGTAGAATAATGTATGCAGTATGATGTGTATAAAATAATGTGTGCATTATGATGTGTGAGGAATAATGTGTGCAGTATGATGTGTGTATAATAATGTGTGGAGTATGATGTGTATAGAATAATATGTGCATTATGATGTATGAGGAATAATGTGTGCAGTTTGATGTGTGAGGAATAATGTGTGCAGTATGAAGTGTGTAGAATAATGTATGCAGTATGATGTGTGTAGAATAATGTGTGCATTATGATGTGTGTAGAATAATGTGTGCAGTATAATGTGTGAAGAATAATGTCTGTAGTATGATATGTGAGGAATAATATGTGCAGTATGGTGTGTGTAAAATAATGTGTGCGTTATGATGTTCGAGAAATAATGTGTTCGAGGAATAATGTGTGTAGAATAATGTGTGCAGTATGATGTGTGTAGAATAATGTATGTAGTATGATGTTTGTAGAATAATATGTGCATTATGATGTGTGAGGAACAATGTGTACAGTATGATGTGTGTATAATAATGTGTGGAGTATGATGTGTATAGATTAATATGTGCATTATGATGTATGAGGAATAATGTGTGCAGTTTGATGTGTGAGGAATAATGTGTGCAGTATGAAGTGTGTAGAATAATGTATGCAGTATGATGTGTGTAGAATAATGTGTGCAGTACGATGTGTGTAGAATAATGTGTGCATTACGATGTGTGTAGAATAATGTGTGCAGTATAATGTGTGAAGAATAATGTCTGTAGTATGATATGTGAGGAATAATATGTGCAGTATGGTGTGTGTAAAATAATGTGTGCGTTATGATGTTCGAGAAATAATGTGTTCGAGGAATAATGTGTGTAGAATAATGTGTGCAGTATGATGTTTGTAGAATAATGTATGTAGTATGATGTTTGTAGAATAATATGTGCATTATGATGTGTGAGGAATAAGGTGTGCAGTTTGATGTGTGAGGAATAAGGTGTGCAGAATGATGTTTGAGGTAAAATGTGTGTAGAATGATGTTTGTAGAAAAATGTGTGCAGTATGTGTGTAGAAAAATGTGTTCAGTATGATGTGTGTAGAATAATGTGTGCAGTATGATGTGTGTAGAAAAATGTGTGTAGTATGATGTGTGTAGTATAATGTGTGCAGTATGATGTTTGAGTAATAATGTGTGCAGTATGATGTTTGAGGAATAATGTGTGTAGTATGATGTGTGTAGAAAAATGTGTGCAGTATGATGTGTGTAGAATAATGTGTGTAGTATAATGTGTGCACTATGATTTGTGTAGAATAATGTGGGTAGTATGATATGTGTAGAATAATGTGTGCACTATGATGTGTGTAGAATAATGTGTGTAGTATGATCTGCGAGGAATAATGTGTGTAGTATGATGTGTGTAGAAAAATGTGTGCAGTATGATGAGTGTCGAATAATGTGTGTAGTATGATGTGTGTAGAAAAATGTGTGCATTATGATGTGTGTAGAAAAATGTGTGCAGTATGATGTGTGTAGAATAATGTGTGCAATATGATGTGTGTAGAATAATGTGTTCAGTATGATGTTTGATGAATAATGTGTGTAGTATGATGTGTGTAGAAAAATGTTTGCAGTATGATGAGTGTAGAATAATGTCTGTAGCATGATGTTTGTAGAATAATGTGTGCAGTATGATGTGTGTAGTATGATCTGCGAGGAATAATGCATGGAGTGTGATGTGTGTAGTACAATGTGTGCAGTATGATGTATGTATAATAATGTGTGCAGTATGACGTGTGTAGAATAATGTGTGCAGTATGATGTGTGTATATGACGTGTGTAGAATAATGTGTGCATTAGGATGTGTGAAGAAAAATGTGTTCAGTATGATGTTTGATGAATAATGTGTGTAGAATGATGTGTGTAGAAAATGTTTGCAGTATGATGAGTGTAGAATAATGTCTGTAGTATGATGTTTGTAGAATAATGTGTGCAGTATGATGTGTGTAGTATGATATGCGAGGAATAATGCATGCAGTATGATGTGTGTGGTACAATGTGTGAAGTATGATGTGTGTAGAATAATGTATGCAGCATGATGTGTGTAGAATAATGTGTGCATTATGATGTGTGAAGAATAATGTGTGTAGTATGATGTGTTTAGTACAATGTGTGCAACATGATGTGTGAAAAATTATGTGTGCAGTATGATGTTTGAGGAATAATGTGTGCAGTATGATGTGTATAAAATAATGTGTGCATTATGATGTGGGAGGAATAATGTGTGCAGAATGATGTGTGTAGAATAATGTATGCAGTATCACGCGTGAGGAATAATGGGTGCAGTATGATGTGTGTAGAATAATGTATGCAGTATCACACGTGAGGAATAATGTGTGCAGTATGATGTGTGTAGAATAATGTATGCAGTATCACGCGTGAGGAATAATGTGTGCAGTATGATGTGTAAAAAATATTGTGTGCATTAAGATGTGTGCAGTATGATTTGTGTAGAATAATGTGTGCAGTATGATGTGTATAGAATATTTTGTGCATTATGATGTGTGTAGAATGATGTGTGCAGTATGATTTGTGTAGAATAATGTGTACAGTATGATGTGTATAGAATATTGTGTCCATTATGATGTGTGCAGTATGATTTGTGTAGAATAATGTGTGCAGTATGATGTGTATAGAATATTGTGTCCATTATGATGTGTGCAGTATGATGTGTGAGGAATAATGCATGCAGTATGATGTGTGAAGAATAATGTGTGCAGTATGATATGTGTAGTATGATGTGTGAGGAATAATGCATGCAGTATGATGTGTGAAGAATAATGGGTGTAGAATGTTGTGTGAAGAATATTGTGAGCAGTATGATGTGTGAGGAATAATGTGTATATTATGATGTGTGAAGTACAATGTGTGTAGTATGATAAGTGCAGAATAATGTGTGCAGTATGCAGTATGATGTGTGTAGAATAATTTGTGATCGAATCAAGAATTACGTATCATAATGATACAACGATTACTAATGAAGTATCTTCGTAAGACGTATGATTGATAACAACAGCTTTGTAAATTTCCTTACAACACGACTGGTAACTTTTATGTTTTTGAAATATGGAATGTTTTCCTTTGTGTCACTTTTTATTGGCAGAATGATCACTTAGCTAATCAATCGTTCAAGTGTGTATCATGATGTAAGAGCTCAGTAATTACTTCCGGTGTTAATACAAAGAATGATGAAGCTGTGTAAACATCAAGATTGTACTCTGATTGAAGCCCTTCAACTCTATACATACAGACAACGAATCTCTTAACACTCAAGTAAAACTAACCGAAACGCTTATTGTTTTTAACGTTTTCTGCCTTTACATATGCATTGCCTAGGGCTAGTTATAAATGAAAGTTTGATAGTCAAACAGTGAGTTTTTTTCTTCACATTTATAAGTTTTGCCATAACTTAGATTGATAATGCATTGAACTATTTTGGTTATATATTTGACTGATTGTATTGGTATATCTTTGGAATCATGTTTTACTTGACGCGATTAAGGCTTCAGTTGTATAATATTAAGACATTGCTTTACGTGTAAAGGGTTTTATGAAAGCAAGGGGTGCGTGCTGTATATTTCCTTTTGTTTGCTTGGGATTAAATTCCTCTGTATTCACGGTTTAGAGCCGCGAACCAAAATTTTCGAATTTAATCTAAAGACGAGAAAAATATGTTAGCGATTTCAAATGTTCGCGGTATGGATTTTAAAGGTAGATATCATTCAACCATTTCTCATTATTTCGCGGATCAAATTTCCATGATCATAGCAATGTGCCGCTAAATTCCGAAAATATTTGACTATACAGTATAGCGAATGGCGAGATCTGTGCCATTGGTTACAGTTGGAAATTGACATTCATCAGCTACATAATTAACCGCAAAATTAAACACATATATAGTATTTATATTTACCGAGAAAAAGGTTCGTGAAGTGCTATCAGATACAAGATTATACAAAGATTTCTTACATTTTATCATATTTATCTAATTTCAACTCTTTTAAGACTAACAAAAGGAAAACAACACATTTGTTTTTTATTGATTTTTCTGCTTTTGACAGTAAGTCAGGACCTAGAAAGTTATCGGATAAGTTTTAAAGTATTCTGTATCTGCTCAATTTCTGCGACGTGATTCAAGTCAAAGAAAAATATGTTTTAGGTATTGTGATGGGTAAGGAATGACTTACAGGTTTGCTTGTACTGCGTCCTTTGTTCACCAAATCATTATCTAGGGATTAAACAATATTAAGATGCTTAACGTCAGACACAGAAGTAATCCTTATGTTGAATGTGCTCTTAACGACTTTGAAATGTTAAAATTAAGTCTCATGTGTATACCACCTTAGTCCACAGATACATAGATATACTAATATCAATATCAGATACGTAGATATACTAATATCAATATCAGATACGTAGATATACTAATATCAATATCAGATACGTAGATATACTAATATCAATATCAGATACGTAGATATACTAATATCAATATCAGCTACGTAGATATACTAATATCAATATCAGATACGTAGATATACTAATATCAATATCAGATACGTAGATATACTAATATCAATATCAGATACGTAGATATACTAATATCAATATCAGATACGTAGATATACTAATATCAATATCAGATACGTAGATATACTAATATCAATATCAGATACGTAGATATACTAATATCAATATCAGACACATATTATATACTAATATCAATATCAGATAGGAAGATATACTAATATCAATATCAGACATATATTATATACTAATATCAATATCAGATACGTAGATATACTAATATCAATATCAGATACATCGATATACTAATATCAATATAGGATACATAAATATACTAATATCAATATCAGATACATATATATACTAAAATATCAATATCAGATACATAGATATACTAATATCAATATCAGATACATATTATATACTAATATCTATATCAGATACATAGATATACTAATATCTATATCAGATACGTAGATATACTAATATCAATATCAGATACGTAGATATACTAATATCAATATCAGATACGTAGATATACTAATATCAATATCAGACACATATTATATACTAATATCAATATCAGATACGTAGATATACTAATATCAATATAGGATACATTAATATACTAATATCAATAACAGATACATAGATATACTAAAATATCAATATCAGATACATAGATATACTAATATCAATAAAAGATACATAAATATACTAATATCAATATCAGATAGGAAGATATACTAATATCAATATCAGACACATATTATATACTAATATCAATATCAGATACGTAGATATACTAATATCAATATCAGATACATCGATATACTAATATCAATATAGGATACATAAATATACTAATATCAATATCAGATACATATATATACTAAAATATCAATATCAGATACATAGATATACTAATATCAATATCAGATACATATTATATACTAATATCTATATCAGATACATAGATACACTAATATCTATATCAGATACGTAGATATACTAATATCAATATCAGATACATAGATATACTAATATCAATATCAGATACGTAGATATACTAATATCAATATCAGACACATATTATATACTAATATCAATATCAGATAGGAAGATATACTAATATCAATATCAGACACATATTATATACTAATATCAATATCAGATACGTAGATATACTAATATCAATATCAGATACATCGATATACTAATATCAATATAGGATACATAAATATACTAATAGCAATATCAGATACATATATATACTAAAATATCAATATCAGATACATAGATATACTAATATCAATATCAGATACATATTATATACTAATATCTATATCAGATACATAGATATACTAATATATATATCAGATACGTAGATATACTAATATCAATATCAGATACGTAGATATACTAATATCAATATCAGATACGTAGATATACTAATATCAATATCAGATACGTAGATATACTAATATCAATATAGGATACATTAATATACTAATATCAATAACAGATACATAGATATACTAAAATATCAATATCAGATACATAGATATACTAATATCAATATAGGATACATAAATATACTAATATCAATATCAGATACGTAGATATACTAATATCAATATCAGATACGTAGATATACTAATATCAATATAGGATAAATATATATACTAATATCAATATAGGATACATAAATATACTAATATCAATATCAGATACATAGATATACTAAAATATCAATATCAGATACATAGATATACTAATATCAATATAGGATACATAAATATACTAATATCAATATCAGATACGTAGATATACTAATATCAATATCAGATACGTAGATATACTAATATCAATATCAGATACATATTATACACTAATATCAATATCAGATACATATTATACACTAATATCAATATCAGATACGTAGATATACTAATATCAATATCAGATACATATCATACACTAATATCAATATCAGATACGTAGATATACTAATATCAATATAGGATACATAAATATACTAATATCAATATCAGATACATAGATATACTAATATCAATATCAGATACATATTATATACTAATATCTATATCAGATACATAGATATACTAATATCTATATCAGATACGTAGATATACTAATATCAATATCAGATACGTAGATATACTAATATCAATATCAGATACGTAGATATACTAATATCAATATCAGATACGTAGATATACTAATATCAATATAGGATACATTAATATACTAATATCAATAACAGATACATAGATATACTAAAATATCAATATCAGATACATAGATATACTAAAATATCAATATCAGATACATAGATATACTAATATCAATATAGGATACATAAATATACTAATATCAATATCAGATACATAGATATACTAAAATATCAATAGCAGATACATAGATATACTAATATCAATATAGGATACATAAATATACTAATATCAATATCAGATACGTAGATATACTAATATCAATATCAGATACGTAGATATACTAATATCAATATCAGATACATATTATACACTAATATCAATATCAGATACATATTATACACTAATATCAATATCAGATACGTAGATATACTAATATCAATATCAGATACATATTATACACTAATATCAATATCAGATACGTAGATATACTAATATCAATATCAGATACATAGATATACTAATATCAATATAGGATACATAAATATACTAATATCAATATCAGATACATATATATACTAAAATATCAATATCAGATACATAAATATACTAATATCAATATCAGATACATATTATATACTAATATCTATATCAGATACATAGATATACTAATATCATAACAGATACATAGATATACTAAAATATCAATATCAGATACATAGATATACTAATATCAATATATGATACATAAATATACTAATATCAATATCAGATACGTAGATATACTAATATCAATATCAAATACGTAGATATACTAATATCAATATAGGATACATAAATATACTAATATCAATTTGTCACATGATCCGCCTGATATACAGTGATTTCGCACGTGTAATATGTTTGCATATGTCACTAGTGTAATATGACCTGGAGCGATTTTCATTGGCCCGAAATTCATTGTGACGTCAGGCAGAAACAATAAAATGACGTCAGGATAACGAGGACAGCGGGACAAAATGGCGGCCTCTGTGGATTTTCGAAATACATTTTGAGGTGAAATTTTTGTTACGTAGGTATTTGTAGATTTGGGATAAAAAATTTCTTAAAAAATTTGTGTTCATTTCATATGAGACTTTATGAAACTCGTCTCGAAGTTTTAATTTTTGCTCGCTAAGGCTGTTCTTAGACTCGTTTCTTAAAATTTCAAATGAAATTAACACTCATGTAAAATCCTATATATAAGATACATTGATATACTAATATCAATATCAGAGACGTAGATACATATGTGTATACTAATATCAATATCAAATACGTTGGCATACTAATATCAATATAGATACATATATATACTAATATCAATATAGGATACATTAATATACTAATATCAATATCAGACACATAAATATACTTACATGTATATAAATATCAAATACGTAGATATAGAACAGTAATATCAATATCAGATATCGATATCAGTATATCTATATATGCTAATGATATGAATTTAAGGCAAAGCCTCAGAAGAGCGCAGCTACAGGTAAAAGTTTATTTAAGGAATGATTTTTATTGTTTGTTGTTTACTGGTGTGTAAACTGCATTTTTTGCACATATATTTTAAATGACGCGCGTCAGTCATTTAAAATATATGTTCGCGTCAGTCATTTAAAAAGTGTTCCGGTGTGTGTATTCTTGCGCGGCAACCGCTGCGTTTACGCAAGTGTATATAGCAAAGAGAAAACGGAAATGTAAATATAACATCATAATTTTATATTGTTTCTTTTCGAGATTAACAATAAAATATTCGGCTGCGCTCTTATAAATATCTATCAGACACCTAAATATATTTATATAAATATCAGATACATAAATATACTAATATCAATATATATATATATATATCAAAGAAACACAATTTAACAAAGCATGAAAATTTATTGATACGTGCCCTATCCGGACCTCGATCTCACGATCTACGGCACCCAATCGCCTAGCCAAACATACCTGCGCCTTCTACCACTGCGCCACATACACATATGATGCTATAAATTATCGCATCTAAAGGGAGTTTCCCTCGATCTATTTTTGACACAGGTTACTGGACTCGCGAGAGGTATCTGGACTGAGTCCAGTAACTTCGCGTGCTTTTTGCCGCCGATTTCGGGGTTGATATCGCAGTTGATGAATACTTCTGAGAAACGTATCAAAATACCAATCAAAATACAGCAAAAACACCAGTCATATAATAAATAGATATACTAATATCAATATCTGATACATTGATATACTAATATCAATATCAGACACATAAAATATACTAATATCTATGTCAGATTTATAGATATCATATTCCTTTTTTTCACGTTATACCCTATATCAGTTCTAAAACCCGTATAACGTGTGTAAGTGATCACTTTCAAAAAATATCATTTAGCTTGAAAATAACATTTCACCTGTCACATTAAGTACATTGTATTTAAACCAATGGAAAGACTATGCCAACTTCTAATATCATCTCATCATAATCAAACGTCAATATGGCGTTAAAACGTCATCAATTATGTACTTATCCCAGAAAGGCCAATTAGAATATTGTTTTATTCTTATGATAAGACCACGCGGTCCGTGTCGCTGATGAAATTCACGTTTCGGGTGATTATTGCACATTACCTAGTCAGCATGTTATCAGGAATATATCACTAACGCTCTGTTGTTGTTTACATACAAATATACTAATCGATTTCAAAGTATATAATATTTTCATCAAGTTACTGAGCTAGACTCCATGATTCAAGCACGAAGAAATACAATCAGAACACGTTCTATTGTTGTTAATCAGAACACATTCTATTGTTGTTACTACATTATTTTCTTGAGATTTGTTTACTATGCCTTTTATACCACAACTTCTGTCGTATCATTAAATGCAACTACAGTGTATTTCCTAGTAAAATATTTGTTTCTTGATATATGCATTAAGGTTCCATTTTAGTGGAAATTTAAACAAATGTTTAATTATTTAAGTTATATCGATAATTATATATGATTAGATATATTTTTCTAACTTTAACTATTTAATACTCACGTTTCTTGTATAACTACACGAGTTGTCAGGTTGTGTTCTGGTTGCTATGTAACGTCCGGTTCCATATCGTATTTATTTCGTCGGGAGTGAAGATATAAGCAAAGGAAGATGGTGAAAAAGAGTGGGAAATAGACGAGGAATACCAATGGCACAATAATCAGGGGAGTCATTCCTAAATCCATCAAACCGGCATACACGCCAAGGGTCGGGTTAAGGGAGGGTCAGTTCCAGGCCATCCAAGCATGTTACGACGCACACAACAATTCACGTTGACCACTTGAATGTTTTCTTAATGTTACCATGGTTACAAGGTATCGGTAATGGTCATTTGGCACTTAAACTTTTGTTGTTTCGTTTTGAAAATATAGTTCTATGCTGGGATATACAACACTACGACACTGTAAAACTCATGTTTCATTTAAGCTCAAATATACACCAGCTCAGAAAAAATCTTCAATTTCTTTTTAAAATATTCCGAGTAATAAATCAAAGTCGTCACAAGATAAACTGAAACTAATGCACAGATTTACGATGATCAAATCTGCGGTGTCCCTCCGCTGGTCACAGACGTACTGCTGAGTGCAGGTAGAGGCAAGAGGTTTTTGGCAGAGCAGTGCGGAAGGCGATCCCGCTTCTTTCAATAGCGATATCAATATACAGTGATGGATAGACTGGTGCTAACGTCGCCCGTGTGACGCTGTGATTCACCATGCAATCCGATGTGCTATTAGAAGATGGAAATATAATAAATTGGGTCTTCCCGAAACAAGGGGAGAAGTAAGAACGATGTGATCTTCAATACATAGCCGATGATCAACAGTGCTTAGTCTGTGTCGCAAATTGATTCAGACAGCCTGATAGCACTGGGAACAAAATGCGACAAATGCATAATGAATTAATCCCCGATAAATTGTTTCTCTATGGCGGGAATCAGTGTAAAAGGAAAACCTATAGGAAACAGTGCCATTTTAGTATCGGCCAGGAGTAGCTGGATATAACATTCGTTAGATGAATATGTTAGCGGTGGCGACAACATATGTGGATACCGATTTTAAAGTTGTCTGGTAATCTTCGGGATGTTGAGGAAAGTTTGGGCGTTCTACAACTTTGAACTTTTGCATTAGTGATATAATGGGTAGATAGTTTACCGATATTCTATATCAATTCATGTCATCTCATTGTAATAGTACGGGATGTTTAGAACAATTCTAAGTCATAAACTCCTGTAGGCACAAGAACAGTGTATCATTAACTCTTAGGGGCGACGAACATGTAAAGTAGAATCAGCGAGGTTTTAATGTTTATAGAGTTTTAAATGTTAAAGCTTTCAATTCCGTTGTACAAAGTACTAAACATTTAAGATACGGACATTACGTTAATGAGATGAAGCTTAAAACTTTGAACCTTCAATTTGAAATCAGTCTAGAATATGCGTTGATTGTACAATCAATAAGTTACTCAAACCTTAATTACAGTCTTCTACCCCAAACATAATGATGAAGAATATGTGTCACTTAAAAAACAAGTCCCTTATCCGTTCTTGATAGAAAATAAAGCTTAAATTCCACGATTCCCGACAAGAACGCATTAAAACATCAAGGGTTCCATTTAAGATTATTGCCAGACTGATTGCATGAGGAGACGGATTTTACGTGCAAGACTTTACCACAAACCAGGATGTATTGTTACCCGCCTCCTTTGTTTGTAGTTCCCGTGTCCACCTTGTTACCGGGTCGCCACTCCTTCGACTGATCGCCCCGATTATCCCATGACATTCATTCCAATATCGGTTGGGACGATCGGTTCCGTGATTCGTGCTGGCTTTCATTAAAGTTTTAAATGGTTTGTTTGCCAGTAAACCCCAATGTTTATTTCCCTTGGGTGTTCGGTCGTGTCAAATTGATTTTCGGTATTGCCGTTTTCATTCTATGACAATTGCTAGCGTTTGCTTTGTCACAACAGCGGGTTATAAACTTTTATTAGTGCGTAAAATTACCCGGATGGTCTACCGCTATCTACATGCGGAAATCAGCCCGGCCATCAACATTTTGCCTTGGAACTCTAGCGGGACTATCAGCACTGACTGGCGGCACACCAGGATTAAACGAGCCATAATGGAGACGAGAGACAGACTGTGTAGGTGATATGTCAACATAGTAATGCGCAATGACATAAACTCATTATATAGTTTAGTTTTATCAGTAATGAAATATATTGTGTTCGATTATTATTTGTCAAAACAAGTCATCTTTGTCATATCTGCCGACGTGAGTTATCCTGTAAAACGCTGGGAAGCGTTAGTCTCGGTGTGTGTTTAGAGATATAGAGGATATAACCATTATCGCATGTGGCTATTTGACCATACCTCTCGTGCACTATAAGTAATGTTCCTGATGCGATAACTACGTTTCTCGATTTCCGTTTCTGAAAAGATTGACTTTACAAGAGAAAATTAAAAAATGAGGTAGACATTCAATTATTGGGATACACTTTTGAGAATATTCTGTGATTAAATACATTTATTATAAAATGCCTGCGAAAGGGAATTGTGTCATTATTATGATATTATTTGTTCTAATGTTTATGATACTATGGCGCCTTGAGCATGACATCTTGTTGTAAGGATCCCATGTGATTATGCGAATCAGTAAAAGATCTGAAAATATTTGAATATATTTAGAAAAAATTAAATGCCTTTGGTGTTATGAAAGTATCTACATTTTTAGAATAACCATCCCCAAGGATAATACCAGGCATGAACATTTGTTTCATTGTCATGAATTTTCAATTGGGACGTTGCGTCCCAATTGAAAACGGTTTTTAACTATTTTAAATAAGATATACATATATAAAATAAATATTAGGATAGATTAAAGATTCGCGTGAAGGTTAAGACTCAGTGAATTTGCATCGATTTGACGAACTTCAAGGATAAACTCTACAGGCCTAGTTCAATTCTCTTTGGTCCCAAACACGACATGTTGCACATTTGATAGACAGATTTCGGCATTGTGCCAGACAGATCTATTCACAAATATATACAATAAGCCAAGAAATTTGTTTTGCTGACTTTTGGACTTTGTGATGGTAAAATTAGTAACCTTATGTATAAATTCATCATTCATTCTCTTAGGTTTTACGCGCAATCACCGTCAGCTGGACTTGAAATCCTACCGACCCCTATATAAAGTGCGTGAACCACACACACGTTAAGGGGGTCGCGGTGGCCTAGTGGTTAAGATGTACGGACACATTACCACAAGCCCTCCACCTCTGTGATGCAGGTTCGAATCCCATGTGGGACAGTTGCCGGGGGCTGACCGCTGGTCGGTGGTTTTTTCTCCGGGTACTCCGACTTTCCTCCACCAAAAAACCTTGCACGTACTTACATGACCCTGGCTGTTAATAGGACGTTAAACTAATAAAAAACACTCACGTGCAATCAGTCGAACGCTCGCTGTTCAAGGTATAATAACTACTGTACAATATACCTATTTACGTGTAACCCGAGTCTGTACCATAAGAATTGGACGAATTATTGAATGTTTCATAATAGATGATGAACAAATTATGTATGGGGAGACAACCTAACAATGTATGTGAAAAAATATTATTTAGAATGTCCACAATCATGTCTTTTATTTTGGCGCCACTGTATAGCTTGTAGCAGGTCATGACGGAATTGACTGTATGGTTTGTAGTAACTATACTGTCGAGTTCTAGCGATTTGCTGTATGTGTCTCTTCGAACTTTTCATCGTATTAGATACATATACTAGTGTTTATCTAATGACACTATGCAATTTAAATTCAACTTCATTTTAAATCTTAATCACGCGTATAACGAATACAAAATAACAACGTATACACGGAAGCATATCTAGAGTCTGTACGACGTTTAAAGATGCTCCACCGCTGACAAATGGTATCTTTTCACTATCAAAAACATGAGCAAACGATTAAGTATTTTTCTGCAGTTACAAAAGTTACTTACTTTAAACCATTACCACCATTGAATAGTTTGAGCTTCTAATTTTACTTTAAATTAAAAATATAAAGAAATAATTAATTGCATCCCGAAAAAAATCCGTGTCACTATACCCTGTATGGAATGAAATACTGATTGCACACACACCAAAGGCAAAATAAATTATTTTATCGTAGTTTTTGTGTTAATTAGACACATATATATATGATTAAACACCAATTATTGTGCAAATGATGAATGTCATTTATGCTCTGTCGGCGGTGAAGCATCTTTAATACTGATACTTATTGATGTAAGATATGTCTCAATGTACTACATAATGTGTATTTAGCCATATTTTCATCATTTCAATTCTAGTTTGTATGTAATTCAAAGTTTCTACACGTACATGTTAATATTTTAGAACTGTGGATGAATTGCAATGCCAGGATAGTGGGTAGAGTAAGTAAGATATATTTTATAATAATGTCACACAAATATAATAATATGCTACATTACATAGAAATGTAGCAATGATACTATGTCCGTATTTGAATGTGAAAATGAGAAAATGATAATAAAACCAGCCCACCCCACCCCCCCCCCGCCCCCCCCCCCCCCAAACAAAAAGAATCCGATATATAAATACCACAGACGTTTGTACTGCAATAATCAACGCATGTCACTTTGGTTAAAATCAGCATTTTGTTGCCGTTAAAATACTGAAATCCGATCCTTCTGTGTTAAAATACATTCATATTCATTTCGTGGTCTAGCCCTATACTTTGACATCTTCGCTGCCGTAGTCGGACAGAGTAGGCAATCACAATAAAGCAGCTGATTCTTATACACAATTAAAGGATTCGATTTCTATCATCTTAATTCATATTCACTTGGCCTTAAAGTTTTTTTAAGTCATAACTAGTCGATTCTTTTACTATTTAATTTTCTTAGTAATATATTGAATATAATTAATTTCTACTAAAAGACCGGAACAGCTGTACCATGTCCATAACATCACAGTCCTGGACGACAAATGCCTACAATGCCAGTACAACATCACTGACGAGTCCTAGGCAATGTCAACATAACATCAGTGACAAGACCTGGACGACGAAGACCTACAGTGTAACATCAGTGGGTAGTTCTTGACGGTGAACACTTACAATGCAACATCTCAGACTACAATTGAATAAAAACAGCGGTGTGGTATCCATAACGTCGCCGGCAATGTTTTAAAATGACGAATCAGCAGTGGTCTATTCTGAAAACTGTTTGTGAGTACTAAAAGGACAACATCGCTTGAATACAGTTTAGTTTTGGTTATGAAAGGACAAGAGTAGTTTGCCGCCTGTCGGTTTCGAACCCACGACCCCGGACTGAATGGTCCGCCGCTCTGCCGACTCACCTAAAGTGAAATTCCCTCTAGCGCGAAGCTAGAAGGCGACCGTATCACTACTTTATTTGTTTTTTTCCCCATATATTCTCTTCACTGATCATTACTGTACCAAGTATTTGAACTTTTATTATACAACATGTACTGTAATAGGTAACTATAGAAATCGTCATGATCAAACACATATTGTGGAACTGTTTCAGTTGAATTGCATGATGATTGTTGTTGTTACGAAAAGCCAATGATTTATTATATCATTATTAAATGCAGCAAAACGTACTGTTAATGGAAAAGTTGACGTTTTAATTGAAATTGTTTCTTTTTTTTTATTTCATACTTCAATGAAATGCCACCGTTTTCTTGTTACTGATAGAAATATATGATTTGGTAATGGTTCGATTCGCTCTTTAGCATAAAGCCTAAATGCACTTCCTGTTCCACATGGGCACTTAAAATGTCAGAATTGACAGGAGTGATTGTGACAGAAGCCGAGATACTATCGTGCATCTGATATAACAAATGTCGCGTGATATTGTGATTTACAGACTTGCAATAAACTGTAAATGCATTTGAAACATTAAAATTTCATTTGTTGAAAAAAAAAAAAAAAAAACATCAATATTTTTAGAGCGCGAACAAATTGTGACCACTGAAGCGCATTAATATTGTTTGAGACTAGGAATGGCGTTTGTTATGCAGATTAGAGTAACGTTTTATAAAAGATGTATAAATGTGAATTATCTTTAAGATTACTTTTGGTAGATATAAGATACAATTTCCGAAAGAATAAAGTACGCAACCGAAGAACTTACTTGCGACTGAAATGCGACGAATCGGTTTAGAAGAACATTCAGAATTACATTTCGACACACTTGTGCGCCCGGTTGGTTCATTTGATGATAACAATATATATAAGTTTTTCAACTTGTGATATAACAATGGACATGTTAATCTGCAATCTAAATAGATAGCTTTCCCAATGTTTTTTCCCAATGGCGTGTACCCTAAGGTACATGCCTCAGATAAAATGTGGGAAGGGATGTGTTTATCAACTTAATCGCATGCTTCCGTCTGGTTCAAATGAAAAAAAAACCATAACTATTGCAAGGTCACCATTTTAGAAGATAAAAAAAATATTTACGTTGAAAATGTGAAGCTTAATTTGATAAATCATTACTCTAAACGATAAATATGTTATGGTAAATATTACCTAACTCAAATTCTAGGAGAGGGCTTATATAGGCTTTTTATCAATAAAATTGGGTGAAATGAAAAAAATAATGTTCTAAACTTGTTTAGGTAAGCATAACTCTCAAGATATATAAGAGATGTAGGAATCTCAAACATAAAGAGGTTTTAAAAGTTAAAACTCGATGCAAATGATACATAGGGAAATTTCGATTCAAAACAGGTTTAAATAACCGTCATATTCCTTGAACATATTATCTGGGTCACAGGAGAAACATATTCTGTAACATGATAGAATGGCAAAATCAATCCTTGACACTCCAGGGTTTACTATCAATGATGTTATATTCAACCCTCGACCATCTCATAGTAAAACTGGGGTTAGTTAAGGAGAAAATATGATCAACCACAGGCCTATAAATAACCACAGGCCTATAGATAACCACAGGCCTATAGATAACCACATACCTATAAATAACCACAGGCCTATAGATAACCACATACCTATAAATAACCACAGGCCTATAGATAACCACATACCTATAAATAACCACAGGCCTATAGATAACCACTTACCTATAAATAACCACAGGCCTATAGATAACCACATACCTGTAAATAACCACAGGCCTATAGATAACCACATGCCTATAAATAACCACAGGCCTATAAATAACCACAGGCCTATAAATAACCACTTACCTATAAATAACCACAGGCCTATAGATAACAACATACATATAAATAACCACAGGCCTATAGATAACCACATACCTATAAATAACCACATACCTATAAATAACCACAGGCCTATAGATAACCACATACCTATAAATAACCACAGGCCTATAGATAACCACATACCTATAAATAACCACAGGCCTATAGATAACCACATACCTATAAATAACCACAGGCCTATAGATAACCACATACCTATAAATAACCACAGGCCTATAAATAACCACAGGCCTATAGATAACCACTTACCTATAAATAACCACAGGCCTATAGATAACCACATACCTATAAATAACTACAGGCCTATAGATAACCACATACCTATAAATAACCACATACCTATAAATAACCACAGGCCTATAGATAACCACTTACCTATAAATAACCACAGACCTATAGATAACCACATACCTATAAATAACCACAGGCCTATAAATAACCACATACCTATAAATAACCACAGGCCTATAGATAACCACATACCTATAAATAACCACAGGCCTATAGATAACCACATACCTATAAATAACCACAGGCCTATAAATAACTTCCTTTGATGATTACTGAGAGAGCAACGCCCGACTTCAATGAATACCGGCAACCACAGGGTACCGTCATTCGATTCTTTTGATGAAAGTCAAAGGACCACATTACCTGTGAGTCTTGTCTACGGTTTCACTATGAGATAGTCCAGGGGTGGATCTAACGTCAGTGATAATTACTTCTGGAGAATTGTTGATGGATAAAATCTTGTCACTTTTTACACCAATTAAAGGTTATCATCTCCAAATAGCTTTTAAGACGCATGGCTCGCCATCCCAAGGGAACTTGGGAATCCTTTCGACAAGCTTCGGAAATAATTACGCCCAAAACAAGCCATCTTGTGTGTAATTTAACTGTTTTTCCTGAAGATCTACCGATTCACCTATCGAGGGGTATGATTGCTTCGGGAAGTGATTTGCAATGCCCTGCCTTTATACTTCAAGATTTCAACTTTCGATGAAAATACAGATGTTTAAATATGTTCATTCCAGTAATTTTTAGTAAGTTATATATTATATTTGACGTTTATCTATAATTATCATGGCGCTACGCTGCATCATAGAAGATGTTTTGATATCAATAAGTCCTGACGAACTGCCAAAGTGGGTTTGACGTTGTTCCCCTGTGTATCCTCAAACATAAACTCAATCAAACTTATTACCGAACTTAGGGAGACAGCGAGACAGCAACAAGTTTACAACGAAATCGACCACAACGTAACGTGTGAGTTCAGTCATTCTTACAGCCAATTCATAGACGAAATCGTGTGATAAAAGAGCACTTTTTTTACAGAACGACGTATTGGAAATCTCCATCAGAGTGAAAGCAATATTTGATATTAAACGAAACGCCGAGCCGACATCCAGCACGACGAAGGTTACCCTATCAGAAAACCAGTCAAACTCAGTAACACATCATACGGGCGATGGTCAGTAATAAACAGCGATGGCGGAAACCTCCGGAACCAACGGAATCACTGAACGACATTCCACTGTGTGTTGTATATATTGTACCTCATACCTGTGTGTTGTATATTGTACCTCATACCTGTGTGTTGTATATTGTACCTCATACCTGTGTGTTGTATATTGTACCTCATACCTGTGTGTTGTATATTGTACCTCATACCTGTGTGTTGTATATTGTACCTCATACCTGTGTGTTGTATATTGTACCTCATACCTGTGTGTTGTATATTGTACCTCATACCTGTGTGTTGTATATTGTACCTCATACTCTGTGTGTGTTGTATATTGTACCTCATACCTGTGTGTTGTATATTGTACCTCATACCTGTGTGTTGTATATTGTACCTCATACCTGTGTGTTGTATATTGTACCTCATACCTGTGTGTTGTATATTGTACCTCATACCTGTGTGTTGTATATTGTACCTCATACCTGTGTGTTGTATATTGTACCTCATACCTGTGTGTTGTATATTGTACCTCATACCTGTGTGTTGTATATTGTACCTCATACCTGTGTGTTGTATATTGTAACCTCATACCTGTGTGTTGTATATTGTACCTCATACCTGTGTGTTGTATATTGTACCTTATACCTGTGTGTTGTATATTGTACCTCATACCTGTGTGTTGTATATTGTACCTCATACCTGTGTGTTGTATATTGTACCTCATACCTGTGTGTTGTATATTGTACCTTATACCTGTGTGTTGTATATTGTATCTAATACCTGTGTGTTGTATATTGTACCTCATACCTGTGTGTTGTATATTGTACCTCATACCTGTGTGTTGTATATTGTACCTCATACCTGTGTGTTGTATATTGTACCTCATACCTGTGTGTTGTATATTGTACCTCATACCTGTGTGTTGTATATTGTACCTCATACCTGTGTGTTGTATATTGTACCTCATACCTGTGTGTTGTATATTGTACCTCATACCTGTGTGTTGTATATTGTACCTCATACCTGTGTGTTGTATATTGTACCTCATACCTGGTTTGTAATTGTACTCATATGTGTGTTGTATATTGTACCTCATACCTGTGTGTTGTATATTGTACCTCATACCTGTGTGTTGTATATTGTACCTCATACCTGTGTGTTGTATATTGTACCTCATACCTGTGTGTTGTATATTGTACTCATACCTGTGTGTTGTATATTGTACCTCATACCTGTGTGTTGTATATTGTACCTCATACCTGTGTGTTGTATATTGTACCTCATACCTGTGTGTTGTATATTGTACCTCATACCTGTGTGTTGTATATTGTAC
The DNA here is from genome assembly GCF_041381155.1 of Argopecten irradians. NCBI lineage: Eukaryota > Metazoa > Mollusca > Bivalvia > Pectinida > Pectinidae > Argopecten > Argopecten irradians. The sequence continues at coordinate 1,527,429 of NC_091139.1, forward strand.
CTCATACCTGTGTGTTGTATATTGTACCTCATACCTGTGTGTTGTATATTGTACCTCATACCTTTGTGTTGTATATTGTACCTCATACCTGTGTGTTGTATATTGTACCTCATACCTGTGTGTTGTATATTGAACCTCATACCTGTGTGTTGTATATTGTACCTCATACCTGTGTGTTGTATATTGTACCTCATACCTGTGTGTTGTATATTGTACCTCATACCTGTGTGTTGTATATTGTACCTCATACCTGTGTGTTGTATATTGTACCTCATACCTGTGTGTGTTGTATATTGTACCTCATACCTGTGTGTTGTATATTGTACCTCATACCTGTGTGTTGTATATTGTACCTCATACCTGTGTGTTGTATATTGTACCTCATACCTGTGTGTTGTATATTGTACCTCATACCTGTGTGTTGTATATTGTACCTCATACCTGTGTGTTGTATATTGTACCTCATACCTGTGTGTTGTATATTGTACCTCATACCTGTGTGTTGTATATTGTACCTCATACCTGTGTGTTGTATATTGTACCTCATACCTGTGTGTTGTATATTGTACCTCATACCTGTGTGTTGTATATTGTACCTCATACCTGTGTGTTGTATATTGTACCTCATACCTGTGTGTTGTATATTGTACCTCATACCTGTGTGTGTTGTATATTGTACCTCATACCTGTGTGTTGTATATTGTACCTCATACCTGTGTGTTGTATATTGTACCTCATACCTGTGTGTTGTATATTGTACCTCATACCTGTGTGTTGTATATTGTACCTCATACCTGTGTGTTGTATATTGTACCTCATACCTGTGTGTTGTATATTGTACCTCATACCTGTGTGTTGTATATTGTACCTCATACCTGTGTGTTGTATATTGTACCTCATACCTGTGTGTTGTATATTGTACCTCATACCTGTGTGTTGTATATTGTACCTCATACCTGTGTGTTGTATATTGTACCTCATACCTGTGTGTTGTATATTGTACCTCATACCTGTGTGTTGTATATTGTACCTCATACCTGTGTGTTGTATATTGTACCTCATACCTGTGTGTTGTATATTGTACCTCATACCTGTGTGTTGTATATTGTACCTAATACCTGTGTGTTGTATATTGTACCTCATACCTGTGTGTTGTATATTGTACCTCATACCTGTGTGTGTTGTATATTGTACCTCATACCTGTGTGTTGTATATTGTACCTCATACCTGTGTGTTGTATATTGTACCTCATACCTGTGTGTTGTATATTGTACCTCATACCTGTGTGTTGTATATTGTACCTCATACCTTGTGTTGTATATTGTACCTCATACCTGTGTGTTGTATATTGTACTCATACCTGTGTGTTGTATATTGTACCTCATACCTGTGTGTTGTATATTGTACCTCATACCTGTGTGTTGTATATTGTACCTCATACCTGTGTGTTGTATATTGTACCTCATACCTGTGTGTTGTATATTGTACCTCATACCTGTGTGTTGTATATTGTACCTCATACCTGTGTGTTGTATATTGTACCTCATACCTGTGTGTTGTATATTGTACCTCATACCTGTGTGTTGTATATTGTTCCTCATACCTGTGTGTTGTATATTGTACCTCATACCTGTGTGTTGTATATTGTACCTCATACCTGTGTGTTGTATATTGTACCTCATACCTGTGTGTTGTATATTGTACCTCATACCTGTGTGTGTTGTATATTGTACCTCATACCTGTGTGTTGTATATTGTACCTCATACCTGTGTGTTGTATATTGTACCTCATACCTGTGTGTTGTATATTGTACCTCATACCTGTGTGTTGTATATTGTACCTCATACCTGTGTTTTGTATATTGTACCTCATACCTGTGTGTTGTATATTGTACCTCATACCTGTGTGTTGTATATTGTACCTCATACCTGTGTGTTGTATATTGTACCTCATACCTGTGTGTTGTATATTGTACCTCATACCTGTGTGTTGTATATTGTACCTCATACCTGTGTGTGTTGTATATTGTACCTCATACCTGTGTGTTGTATATTGTACCTCATACCTGTGTGTTGTATATTGTACCTCATACCTGTGTGTTGTATATTGTACCTCATACCTGTGTGTTGTATATTGTACCTCATACCTGTGTGTTGTATATTGTACCTCATACCTGTGTGTTGTATATTGTACCTCATACCTGTGTGTTGTATATTGTACCTCATACCTGTGTGTTGTATATTGTACCTCATACCTGTGTGTTGTATATTGTACCTCATACCTGTGTGTTGTATATTGTACCTCATACCTGTGTGTGTTGTATATTGTACCTCATACCTGTGTGTTGTATATTGTACCTCATACCTGTGTGTTGTATATTGTACCTCATACCTGTGTGTTGTATATTGTACCTCATACCTGTGTGTTGTATATTGTACCTCATACCTGTGTGTTGTATATTGTACCTCATACCTGTGTGTTGTATATTGTACCTCATACCTGTGTGTTGTATATTGTACCTCATACCTGTGTGTTGTATATTGTACCTCATACCTGTGTGTTGTATATTGTACCTCATACCTGTGTGTTGTATATTGTACCTCATACCTGTGTGTTGTATATTGTACCTCATACCTGTGTGTTGTATATTGTACCTCATACCTGTGTGTTGTATATTGTACCTCATACCTGTGTGTTGTATATTGTACCTCATACCTGTGTGTTGTATATTGTACCTCATACCTGTGTGTTGTATATTGTACCTCATACCTGTGTGTTGTATATTGTACCTCATACCTGTGTGTTGTATATTGTACCTCATACCTGTGTGTTGTATATTGTACCTCATACCTGTGTGTTGTATATTGTACCTCATACCTGTGTGTTGTATATTGTACCTCATACCTGTGTGTTGTATATTGTACCTCATACCTGTGTGTTGTATATTGTACCTCATACCTGTGTGTTGTATATTGTACCTCATACCTGTGTGTTGTATATTGTACCTCATACCTGTGTGTTGTATATTGTACCTCATACCTGTGTGTTGTATATTGTACCTCATACCTGTGTGTTGTATATTGTACCTCATACCTGTGTGTTGTATATTGTACCTCATACCTGTGTGTTGTATATTGTACCTCATACCTGTGTGTTGTATATTGTACCTCATACCTGTGTGTTGTATATTGTACCTCATACCTGTGTGTTGTATATTGTACCTCATACCTGTGTGTTGTATATTGTACCTCATACCTGTGTGTTGTATATTGTACCTCATACCTGTGTGTTGTATATTGTACCTCATACCTGTGTGTTGTATATTGTACCTCATACCTGTGTGTTGTATATTGTACCTCATACCTGTGTTTTGTATATTGTACCTCATACCTGTGTGTTGTATATTGTACCTCATACCTGTGTGTTGTATATTGTACCTCATACCTGTGTGTTGTATATTGTACCTCATACCTGTGTGTTGTATATTGTACCTCATACCTGTGTGTTGTATATTGTACCTCATACCTGTGTGTTGTAAATTGTACTTATACCTGTGTGTTGTATATTGTACCTCATACCTGTGTGTTGTATATTGTACCTCATACCTGTGTGTTGTATATTGTACTTATACCTGTGTGTTGTATATTGTACCTCCTGTGTGTTGTATATTGAACCTCATACCTGTGTGTTGTATATTGTACCTCATACCTATGTGTTGTATATTGTACCTCATACCTGTGTGTTGTATATTGTACCTCATACCTGTGTGTTGTATATTGTACCTCATACCTGTGTGTTGTATATTGTACCTCATACCTGTGTGTTGTATATTGTACCTCATACCTGTGTGTTGTATATTGTACCTCATACCTGTGTGTTGTATATTGTACCTCATACCTGTGTGTTGTATATTGTACCTCATACCTGTGTGTTGTATATTGTACCTCATACCTGTGTGTTGTATATTGTACCTCATACCTGTGTGTTGTATATTGTACCTCATACCTGTGTGTTGTATATTGTACCTCATACCTGTGTGTTGTATATTGTACCTCATACCTGTGTGTTGTATATTGTACCTCATACCTGTGTGTTGTATATTGTACCTCATACCTGTGTGTTGTATATTGTACCTCATACCTGTGTGTTGTATATTGTACCTCATACCTGTGTGTTGTATATTGTACCTCATACCTGTGTGTTGTATATTGTACCTCATACCTGTGTGTTTATATTGTACCTCATACCTGTGTGTTGTATATTGTACCTCATACCTGTGTGTTGTATATTGTACCTCATACCTGTGTGTTGTATATTGTACCTCATACCTGTGTGTTGTATATTGTACCTCATACCTGTGTGTTGTATATTGTACCTCATACCTGTGTGTTGTATATTGTACCTCATACCTGTGTGTTGTATATTGTACCTCATACCTGTGTGTTGTATATTGTACCTCATACCTGTGTGTTGTATATTGTACCTCATACCTGTGTGTTGTATATTGTACCTCATACCTGTGTGTTGTATATTGTACCTCATACCTGTGTGTTGTATATTGTACCTCATACCTGTGTGTTGTATATTGTACCTCATACCTGTGTGTTGTATATTGTACCTCATACCTGTGTGTTGTATATTGTACCTCATACCTGTGTGTTGTATATTGTACCTCATACCTGTGTGTTGTATATTGTACCTCATACCTGTGTGTTGTATATTGTACCTCATACCTGTGTGTTGTATATTGTACCTCATACCTGTGTGTTGTATATTGTACCTCATACCTGTGTGTTGTATATTGTACCTCATACCTGTGTGTTGTATATTGTACCTCATACCTGTGTGTTGTATATTGTACCTCATACCTGTGTGTTGTATATTGTACCTCATACCTGTGTTTTGTATATTGTACCTCATACCTGTGTGTTGTATATTGTACCTCATACCTGTGTGTTGTATATTGTACCTCATACCTGTGTGTTGTATATTGTACCTCATACCTGTGTGTTGTATATTGTACCTCATACCTGTGTGTTGTATATTGTACCTCATACCTGTGTGTTGTATATTGTACTTATACCTGTGTGTTGTATATTGTACCTCATACCTGTGTGTTGTATATTGTACCTCATACCTGTGTGTTGTATATTGTACCTCATACCTGTGTGTTGTATATTGTACCTCATACCTGTGTGTTGTATATTGTACCTCATACCTGTGTGTTGTATATTGTACCTCATACCTGTGTGTTGTATATTGTACCTCATATATATGTGTTAATATTGTACCTCATACCTGTGTGTTGTATATTGTACCTCATACCTGTGCGTTGTATATTGTAACTCATACCTGTGTGTTGTATATTGTACCTCATACCTGTGTGTTGTATATTGTACCTATACCTGTGTGTTGTATATTGTACCTCATACCTGTTGTTGTATATTTACCTCATACCTGTGTGTTGTATATTGTACCTCATACCTGTGTGTTGTATATTGTACCTCATACCTGTGTGTTGTATATTGTACTCATACCTGTGTGTTGTATATTGTACCTCATACCTGTGTGTTGTATATTGTACCTCATACCTGTGTGTTGTATATTGTACCTCATACCTGTGTGTTGTATATTGTACCTCATACCTGTGTGTGTTGTATATTGTACCTCATACCTGTGTGTTGTTATTGTACTCATACCTGTGTGTTGTATATTGTACCTCATACCTGTGTGTTGTATATTGTACCTCATACCTGTGTGTTGTATATTGTACCTCATACCTGTGTGTTGTATATTGTACCTTATACCTGTGTGTTGTATATTGTACCTCATACCTGTGTGTTGTATATTGTACCTCATACCTGTGTGTTGTATATTGTACCTCATACCTGTGTGTTGTATATTGTACCTCATACCTGTGTGTTGTATATTGTACCTCATACCTGTGTGTTGTATATTGTACCTCATACCTGTGTGTTGTATATTGTACCTCATACCTGTGTGTTGTATATTGTACCTCATACCTGTGTGTTGTATATTGTACCTCATACCTGTGTGTTGTATATTGTACCTCATACCTGTGTGTTGTATATTGTACCTCATACCTGTGTGTTGTATATTGTACCTCATACCTGTGTGTTGTATATTGTACCTCATACCTGTGTGTTGTATATTGTACCTCATACCTGTGTGTTGTATATTGTACCTCATACCTGTGTGTTGTATATTGTACCTCATACCTGTGTGTTGTATATTGTACCTCATACCTGTGTGTTGTATATTGTACCTCATACCTGTGTGTTGTATATTGTACCTCATACCTGTGTGTGTTTGTACTATTGTTTTATATTGTACCTCATACCTGTGTGTTGTATATTGTACCTCATACCTGTGTGTTGTAAATTGTACTTATACCTGTGTGTTGTATATTGTACCTCCTACCTGTGTGTTGTATATTGTACCTCATACCTGTGTGTTGTATATTGTACCTCATACCTGTGTGTTGTATATTGTACCTCATACCTGTGTGTTGTATATTGTACCTCATACCTGTGTGTTGTATATTGTACCTCATACCTGTGTGTTGTATATTGTACCTCATACCTGTGTGTTGTATATTGTACCTCATACCTGTGTGTTGTATATTGTACCTCATACCTGTGTGTTGTATATTGTACCTCATACCTGTGTGTTGTATATTGTACCTCATACCTGTGTGTTGTATATTGTACCTCATACCTGTGTGTTGTATATTGTACCTCATACCTGTGTGTTGTATATTGTACCTCATACCTGTGTGTTGTATATTGTACCTCATACCTGTGTGTTGTATATTGTACCTCATACCTGTGTGTTGTATATTGTACCTCATACCTGTGTGTTGTATATTGTACCTCATACCTGTGTGTTGTATATTGTACCTCATACCTGTGTGTTGTATATTGTACCTCATACCTGTGTGTTGTATATTGTACCTCATACCTGTGTGTTGTATATTGTACCTCATACCTGTGTGTTGTATATTGTACCTCATACCTGTGTGTTGTATATTGTACCTCATACCTGTGTGTTGTATATTGTACCTCATACCTGTGTGTTGTATATTGTACCTCATACCTGTGTGTTGTATATTGTACCTCATACCTGTGTGTTGTATATTGTACTTATACCTGTGTTTTGTATATTGTACCTCATACCTGTGTGTTGTATATTGTACCTCATACCTGTGTGTTGTTGTATATTGTACCTCATACCTGTGTGTTGTATATTGTACCTCATACCTGTGTGTTGTATATTGTACCTCATACCTGTGTGTTGTATATTGTACCTCATACCTGTGTGTTGTATATTGTACCTCATACCTGTGTGTTGTATATTGTACCTCATACCTGTGTGTTGTATATTGTACCTCATACCTGTGTGTTGTATATTGTACCTCATACCTGTGTGTTGTATATTGTACCTCATACCTGTGTGTTGTATATTGTACCTCATACCTGTGTGTTGTATATTGTACCTCATACCTGTGTGTTGTATATTGTACCTCATACCTGTGTGTTGTATATTGTACCTCATACCTGTGTGTTGTATATTGTACCTCATACCTGTGTGTTGTATATTGTACCTCATACCTGTGTGTTGTATATTGTACCTCATACCTGTGTGTTGTATATTGTACCTCATACCTGTGTGTTGTATATTGTACCTCATACCTGTGTGTTGTATATTGTACCTCATACCTGTGTGTTGTATATTGTACCTCATACCTGTGTGTTGTATATTGTACCTCATACCTGTGTGTTGTATATTGTACCTCATACCTGTGTGTTGTATATTGTACCTCATACCTGTGTGTTGTATATTGTACCTCATACCTGTGTGTTGTATATTGTACCTCATACCTGTGTGTTGTATATTGTACCTCATACCTGTGTGTTGTATATTGTACCTATACCTGTGTGTTGTATATTGTACCTCATACCTGTGTGTTGTATATTGTACCTCATACCTGTGTGTTGTATATTGTACCTCATACCTGTGTGTTGTATATTGTACCTCATACCTGTGTGTTGTATATTGTACCTCATACCTGTGTGTTGTATATTGTACCTCATACCTGTGTGTTGTATATTGTACCTCATACCTGTGTGTTGTATATTGTACCTCATACCTGTGTGTTGTATATTGTACCTCATACCTGTGTGTTGTATATTGTACCTCATACCTGTGTGTTGTATATTGTACCTCATACCTGTGTGTTGTATATTGTACCTATACCTGTGTGTTGTATATTGTACCTCATACCTGTGTGTTGTATATTGTACCTCATACCTGTGTGTTGTATATTGTACCTCATACCTGTGTGTTGTATATTGTACCTCATACCTGTGTGTTGTATATTGTACCTCATACCTGTGTGTTTGTATATTGTACCTCATACCTGTGTGTTGTATATTGTACCTCATACCTGTGTGTTGTATATTGTACCTCATACCTGTGTGTTGTATATTGTACCTCATACCTGTGTGTTGTATATTGTACCTCATACCTGTGTGTTGTATATTGTACCTCATACCTGTGTGTTGTATATTGTACCTCATACCTGTGTGTTGTATATTGTACCTCATACCTGTGTGTTGTATATTGTACCTCATACCTGTGTGTTGTATATTGTACCTCATACCTGTGTGTTGTATATTGTACCTCATACCTGTGTGTTGTATATTGTACCTCATACCTGTGTGTTGTATATTGTACCTCATACCTGTGTGTTGTATATTGTACCTCATACCTGTGTGTGTTGTATATTGTACCTCATACCTGTGTGTTGTATATTGTACCTCATACCTGTGTGTTGTATATTGTACCTCATACCTGTGTGTTGTATATTGTACCTCATACCTGTGTTGTATATTGTACCTCATACCTGTGTGTACCTCATACCTGTGTGTTGTATATTGTACCTCATACCTGTGTGTTGTATATTGTACCTCATACCTGTGTGTTGTATTTTTACCTCATACCTGTGTGTTGTATATTGTACCTCATACCTGTGTGTTGTATATTGTACCTCATACCTGTGTGTTGTATATTGTACCTCATACCTGTGTGTTGTATATTGTACCTCATACCTGTGTGTTGTATATTGTACCTCATACCTGTGTGTTGTATATTGTACCTCATACCTGTGTGTTGTATATTGTACCTTATACCTGTGTGTTGTATATTGTACCTCATACCTGTGTGTTGTATATTGTACCTCATACCTGTGTGTTGTATATTGTACCTCATACCTGTGTGTTGTATATTGTACCTCATACCTGTGTGTTGTATATTGTACCTCATACCTGTGTGTTGTATATTGTACCTCATACCTGTGTGTTGTATATTGTACCTCATACCTGTGTGTTGTATATTGTACCTCATACCTGTGTGTTGTATATTGTACCTCATACCTGTGTGTTGTATATTGTACCTCATACCTGTGTGTTGTATATTGTACCTCATACCTGTGTGTTGTATATTGTACCTCATACCTGTGTGTTGTATATTGTACCTCATACCTGTGTGTTGTATATTGTACCTCATACCTGTGTGTTGTATATTGTACCTCATACCTGTGTGTTGTATATTGTACCTCATACCTGTGTGTTGTATATTGTACCTCATACCTGTGTGTTGTATATTGTACCTCATACCTGTGTGTTGTATATTGTACCTCATACTGTGTGTTGTATATTGTACCTCATACCTGTGTGTTGTATATTGTACCTCATACCTGTGTGTTGTATATTGTACCTCATACCTGTGTGTTGTATATTGTACCTCATACCTGTGTGTTGTATATTGTACCTCATACTTGTGTTGTATATTGTACTCATACCTGTGTGTTGTATATTGTACCTCATACCTGTGTGTTGTATATTGTACCTCATACCTGTGTGTTGTATATTGTACCTCATACCTGTGTGTTGTATATTGTACCTCATACCTGTGTGTTGTATATTGTACCTCATACCTGTGTGTTGTATATTGTACTCATACCTGTGTGTTGTATATTGTACTCATACCTGTGTGTTGTATATTGTACCTCATACCTGTGTGTTGTATATTGTACCTCATACCTGTGTGTTGTATATTGTACCTCATACCTGTGTGTTGTATATTGTACCTCTACCTGTGTGTTGTATATTGTACCTCATACTGTGTGTTGTATATTGTACTATACTGTTGTGTATCTCATACCTGTGTGTTGTATATTGTACCTCATACCTGTGTGTTGTATATTGTACCTCATACCTGTGTGTTGTATATTGTACCTCATACCTGTGTGTTGTATATTGTACCTCATACCTGTGTGTTGTATATTGTACCTCATACTGTGTGTTGATATTGTACCTCATACCTGTGTGTTGTATATGTACCTTATACCTGTGTGTTGTATATTGTACCTCATACCTGTGTGTTGTATATTGTACCTCATACCTGTGTGTTGTATATTGTACCTCATACCTGTGTGTTGTATATTGTACCTCATACCTGTGTGTTGTATATTGTACCTCATACCTGTGTGTTGTATATTGTACCTCATACCTGTGTGTTGTATATTGTACCTCATACCTGTGTGTTGTATATTGTACCTCATACCTGTGTGTTGTATATTGTACCTCATACCTGTGTGTTGTATATTGTACCTCATACCTGTGTGTTGTATATTGTACCTCATACCTGTGTGTTGTATATTGTACCTCATACCTGTGTGTTGTATATTGTACCTCATACCTGTGTGTTGTATATTGTACCTCATACCTGTGTGTTGTATATTGTACCTCATACCTGTGTGTTGTATATTGTACCTCATACCTGTGTGTTGTATATTGTACCTCATACCTGTGTGTTGTATATTGTACCTCATACCTGTGTGTTGTATATTGTACCTCATACCTGTGTGTTGTATATTGTACCTCATACCTGTGTGTTGTATATTGTACCTCATACCTGTGTGTTGTATATTGTACCTCATACCTGTGTGTTGTATATTGTACCTCATACCTGTGTGTTGTATATTGTACCTCATACCTGTGTGTTGTATATTGTACCTCATACCTGTGTGTTGTATATTGTACCTCATACCTGTGTGTGTTGTATATTTACCTCATACCTGTGTGTTGTATATTGTACCTCATACCTGTGTGTGTTGTATATTGTACCTCATACCTGTGTGTTGTATATTGTACCTCATACCTGGTGTGTGTTGTATATTGTACCTCATACCTGTGTGTTGTATATTGTACCTCATACCTGTGTGTTGTATATTGTACCTCATACCTGTGTGTTGTATATTGTACCTCATACCTGTGTGTTGTATATTGTACCTCATACCTGTGTGTTGTATATTGTACCTCATACCTGTGTGTTGTATATTGTACCTTATGCCTGTGTGTTGTATATTGTACCTCATACCTGTGTGTTGTATATTGTACCTCATACCTGTGTGTTGTATATTGTACTTATACCTGTGTGTTGTATATTGTACCTCATACCTGTGTGTTGTATATTGTACCTCATACCTGTGTGTTGTATATTGTACCTCATACCTGTGTGTTGTATATTGTACCTCATACCTGTGTGTTGTATATTGTACCTCATACCTGTGTGTTGTATATTGTATTTCATACCTGTGTGTTGTATATTGTACCTCATACCTGTGTGTTGTATATTGTACCTCATACCTGTGTGTGTTGTATATTGTACCTCATACCTGTGTGTTGTATATTGTACCTCATACCTGTGTGTTGTATATTGTACCTCATACCTGTGTGTTGTATATTGTACCTCATACCTGTGTGTTGTATATTGTACCTCATACCTGTGTGTTGTATATTGTACCTCGAACCTTTGTTGTATATTGTACCTCATACCTGTGTGTTGTATATTGTACCTCATACCTGTGTGTTGTATATTGTACCTCATACCTGTGTGTTGTATATTGTACCTCATACCTGTGTGTTGTATATTGTACCTCATACCTGTGTGTTGTATATTGTACCTCATACCTGTGTGTTGTATATTGTACCTCATACCTGTGTGTTGTATATTGTACCTCATACCTGTGTGTTGTATATTGTACCTCATACCTGTGTGTTGTATATTGTACCTCATACCTGTGTGTTGTATATTGTACCTCATACCTGTGTGTTGTATATTGTACCTCATACCTGTGTGTTGTATATTGTACCTCATACCTGTGTGTTGTATATTGTACCTCATACCTGTGTGTTGTATATTGTACCTCATACCTGTGTGTTGTATATTGTACCTCATACCTGTGTGTTGTATATTGTACCTCATACCTGTGTGTTGTATATTGTACCTCATACCTGTGTGTTGTATATTGTACCTCATACCTGTGTGTTGTATATTGTACCTCATACCTGTGTGTTGTATATTGTACCTCATACCTGTGTGTTGTATATTGTACCTCATACCTGTGTGTTGTATATTGTACCTCATACCTGTGTGTTGTATATTGTACCTCATACCTGTGTGTTGTATATTGTACCTCATACCTGTGTGTTGTATATTGTACCTCATACCTGTGTGTTGTATATTGTACCTCATACCTGTGTGTTGTATATTGTACCTCATACCTGTGTGTTGTATATTGTACCTCATACCTGTGTGTTGTATATTGTACCTCATACCTGTGTTGTATATTGTGTGTGTATATTGTACCTCATACCTGTGTGTTGTATATTGTACCTCATACCTGTGTGTTGTATATTGTACCTCATACCTGTGTGTTGTATATTGTACCTCATACCTGTGTGTTGTATATTGTACCTCATACCTGTGTGTTGTATATTGTACCTCATACCTGTGTGTTGTATATTGTACCTCATACCTGTGTGTTGTATATTGTACCTCATACCTGTGTGTTGTATATTGTACCTCATACCTGTGTGTTGTATATTGTACCTCATACCTGTGTGTTGTATATTGTACCTCATACCTGTGTGTTGTATATTGTACCTCATACCTGTGTGTTGTATATTGTACCTCATACCTGTGTGTTGTATATTGTACCTCATACCCTGTGTGTTGTATATTGTACCTCATACCTGTGTGTTGTATATTGTACCTCATACCTGTGTGTTGTATATTGTACCTCATACCTGTGTGTTGTATATTGTACCTCATACCTGTGTGTTGTATATTGTACCTCATACCTGTGTGTTGTATATTGTACCTCATACCTGTGTGTTGTATATTGTACCTCATACCTGTGTGTTGTATATTGTACCTCATACCTGTGTGTTGTATATTGTACCTCATACCTGTGTGTTGTATATTGTACCTCATACCTGTGTGTTGTATATTGTACCTCATACCTGTGTGTTGTATATTGTACCTCATACCTGTATTGTATATTGTACCTCATACCTGTGTGTTGTATATTGTACCTCATACCTGTGTGTTGTATATTGTACTTATACCTGTGTTTTATATATTGTACCTCATACCTGTGTGTTGTATATTGTACCTCATACCTGTGTGTTGTATATTGTACCTCATACCTGTGTGTTGTATATTGTACCTCATACCTGTGTGTTGTATATTGTACCTCATACCTGTGTGTTGTATATTGTACCTCATACCTGTGTGTTGTATATTGTACCTCGAACCTGTGTTGTATATTGTACCTCATACCTGTGTGTTGTATATTGTACCTCATACCTGTGTGTTGTAAATTGTACTTATACCTGTGTGTTGTATATTGTACCTCATACCTGTGTGTTGTATATTGTACCTCATACCTGTGTGTTGTATATTGTACCTCATACCTGTGTGTTGTATATTGTACCTCATACCTGTGTGTTGTATATTGTACCTCATACCTGTGTGTTGTATATTGTACCTCATACCTGTGTGTTTCATATACCTGTGTGTTGTATATTGTACCTCATACCTGTGTGTTGTATATTGTACCTCATACCTGTGTGTTGTATATTGTACCTTATACCTGTGTGTTGTATATTGTACCTCATACCTGTGTGTTGTATATTGTACCTCATACCTGTGTGTTGTATATTGTACCTCATACCTGTGTGTTGTATATTGTACCTCATACCTGTGTGTTGTATATTGTACCTCATACCTGTGTGTTGTATATTGTACCTCATACCTGTGTGTTGTATATTGTACCTCATACCTGTGTGTTGTATATTGTACCTCATACCTGTGTGTTGTATATTGTACCTCATACCTGTGTGTTGTATATTGTACCTCATACCTGTGTGTTGTATATTGTACCTCATACCTGTGTGTTGTATATTGTACCTCATACCTGTGTGTTGTATATTGTACCTCATACCTGTGTGTGTTGTATATTGTACCTCATACCTGTGTGTTGTATATTGTACCTCATACCTGTGTGTTGTATATTGTACCTCATACCTGTGTGTTGTATATTGTACCTCATACCTGTGTGTTGTATATTGTACCTCATACCTGTGTGTTGTATATTGTACCTCATACCTGTGTGTTGTATATTGTACCTCATACCTGTGTGTTGTATATTGTACCTCATACCTGTGTGTTGTATATTGTACCTCATACCTGTGTGTTGTATATTGTACCTCATACCTGTGTGTTGTATATTGTACCTCATACCTGTGTGTTGTATATTGTACCTCATACCTGTGTGTTGTATATTGTACCTCATACCTGTGTGTTGTATATTGTACCTCATACCTGTGTGTTGTATATTGTACCTCATACCTGTGTGTTGTATATTGTACCTCATACCTGTGTGTTGTATATTGTACCTCATACCTGTGTGTTGTATATTGTACCTCATACCTGTGTGTTGTATATTGTACCTCATACCTGTGTGTTGTATATTGTACCTCATACCTGTGTGTTGTATATTGTACCTCATACCTGTGTGTTGTATATTGTACCTCATACCTGTGTGTTGTATATTGTACCTCATACCTGTGTGTTGTATATTGTACCTCATACCTGTGTGTTGTATATTGTACCTCATACCTGTGTGTTGTATATTGTACCTCATACCTGTGTGTTGTATATTGTACCTCATACCTGTGTGTTGTATATTGTACCTCATACCTGTGTGTTGTATATTGTACCTCATACCTGTGTGTTGTATATTGTACCTCATACCTGTGTGTTGTATATTGTACCTCATACCTGTGTGTTGTATATTGTACTTATACCTGTGTGTTGTATATTGTACCTCATACCTGTGTGTTGTATATTGTACCTCATACCTGTGTGTTGTATATTGTACCTCATACCTGTGTGTTGTATATTGTACCTCATACCTGTGTGTTGTATATTGTACCTCATACCTGTGTGTTGTATATTGTACCTCATACCTGTGTGTTGTATATTGTACCTCATACCTGTGTGTTGTATATTGTACCTCATACCTGTGTGTTGTATATTGTACCTCATACCTGTGTGTTGTATATTGTACCTCATACCTGTGTGTTGTATATTGTACCTCATACCTGTGTGTTGTATATATTGTACCTCATACCTGTGTGTTGTATATTGTATCTTATACCTGTGTTTTATATATTGTACCTCATACCTGTGTGTTGTATATTGTATCTTATACCTGTGTGTTGTATATTGTACCTCATACCTGTGTGTTGTATATTGTACCTCATACCTGTGTGTTGTATATTGTACCTCATACCTGTGTGTTGTATATTGTACCTCATACCTGTGTGTTGTATATTGTACCTCATACCTGTGTGTTGTATATTGTACCTCATACCTGTGTGTTGTATATTGTACCTCATACCTGTGTGTTGTTTATATTGTACCTCATACCTGTGTGTTGTATATTGTACCTCATACCTGTGTGTTGTATATTGTACCTCATACCTGTGTGTTGTATATTGTACCTCATACCTGTGTGTTGTATATTGTACCTCATACCTGTGTGTTGTATATTGTACCTCATACCTGTGTGTTGTATATTGTACCTCATACCTGTGTGTTGTATATTGTACCTCATACCTGTGTGTTGTATATTGTACCTCATACCTGTGTGTTGTATATTGTACCTCATACCTGTGTGTTGTATATTGTACCTCATACCTGTGTGTTGTATATTGTACCTCATACCTGTGTGTTGTATATTGTACCTCATACCTGTGTGTTGTATATTGTACCTCATACCTGTGTGTTGTATATTGTACCTCATACCTGTGTGTTGTATATTGTACCTCATACCTGTGTGTTGTATATTGTACCTCATACCTGTGTGTTGTATATTGTACCTCATACCTGTGTGTTGTATATTGTACCTCATACCTGTGTGTTGTATATTGTACCTCATACCTGTGTGTGTTGTATATTGTACCTCATACCTGTGTGTTGTATATTGTACCTCATACCTGTGTGTTGTATATTGTACCTCATACCTGTGTGTTGTATATTGTACCTCATACCTGTGTGTTGTATATTGTACCTCATACCTGTGTGTTGTATATTGTACCTCATACCTGTGTGTTGTATATTGTACCTCATACCTGTGTGTTGTATATTGTACCTCATACCTGTGTGTTGTATATTGTACCTCATACCTGTGTGTTGTATATTGTACCTCATACCTGTGTGTGTTGTATATTGTACCTCATACCTGTGTGTTGTATATTGTACCTCATACCTGTGTGTTGTATATTGTACCTCATACCTGTGTGTTGTATATTGTACCTCATACCTGTGTGTTGTATATTGTACCTCATACCTGTGTGTTGTATATTGTACCTCATACCTGTGTGTTGTATATTGTACCTCATACCTGTGTGTTGTATATTGTACCTCATACCTGTGTGTTGTATATTGTACCTCATACCTGTGTGTTGTATATTGTACCTCATACCTGTGTGTTGTATATTGTACCTCATACCTGTGTGTTGTATATTGTACCTCATACCTGTGTGTTGTATATTGTACCTCATACCTGTGTGTTGTATATTGTACCTCATACCTGTGTGTTGTATATTGTACCTCATACCTGTGTGTTGTATATTGTAGCTCATACCTGTGTGTTGTATATTGTACCTCATACCTGTGTGTTGTATATTGTACCTCATACCTGTGTGTTGTATATTGTACCTCATACCTGTGTGTTGTATATTGTACCTCATACCTGTGTGTGTTGTATATTGTACCTCATACCTGTGTGTTGTATATTGTACCTCATACCTGTGTGTGTTGTATATTGTACCTCATACCTGTGTGTTGTATATTGTACCTCATACCTGTGTGTTGTATATTGTACCTCATACCTGTGTGTTGTATATTGTACCTCATACCTGTGTGTTGTATATTGTACCTCATACCTGTGTGTTGTATATATTGTACCTCATACCTGTGTGTTGTATATTGTACCTCATACCTGTGTGTTGTATATTGTACCTCATACCTGTGTGTTGTATATTGTACCTCATACCTGTGTGTTGTATATTGTACCTCATACCTGTGTGTTGTATATTGTACCTCATACCTGTGTGTTGTATATTGTACCTCATACCTGTGTGTTGTATATTGTACCTCATACCTGTGTGTTGTATATTGTACCTCATACCTGTGTGTTGTATATTGTACCTCATACCTGTGTGTTGTATATTGTACCTCATACCTGTGTGTTGTATATTGTACCTCATACCTGTGTATTGTATATTGTACCTCATACCTGTGTGTTGTATATTGTACCTCATACCTGTGTGTTGTATATTGTACCTCATACCTGTGTGTTGTATATTGTACCTCATACCTGTGTGTTGTATATTGTACCTCATACCTGTGTGTTGTATATTGTACCTCATACCTGTGTGTTGTATATTGTACCTCATACCTGTGTGTTGTATATTGTACCTCATACCTGTGTGTTGTATATTGTACCTCATACCTGTGTGTTGTATATTGTACCTCATACCTGTGTGTTGTATATTGTACCTCATACCTCATACTGTGTGTTGTATATTGTACCTCATACCTGTGTGTTGTATATTGTACCTCATACCTGTGTGTTGTATATTGTACCTCATACCTGTGTGTTGTATATTGTACCTCATACCTGTGTGTTGTATATTGTACCTCATACCTGTGTGTTGTATATTGTACTTATACCTGTGTTTTGTATATTGTACCTCATACCTGTGTGTTGTATATTGTACCTCATACCTGTGTGTTGTATATTGTACCTCATACCTGTGTGTTGTATATTGTACCTCATACCTGTGTGTTGTATATTGTACCTCATACCTGTGTGTTGTATATTGTACCTCATACCTGTGTGTTGTATATTGTACCTCATACCTGTGTGTTGTATATTGTACCTCATACCTGTGTGTTGTATATTGTACCTCATACCTGTGTGTTGTATATTGTACCTCATACCTGTGTGTTGTATATTGTACCTCATACCTGTGTGTTGTATATTGTACCTCATACCTGTGTGTTGTATATTGTACCTCATACCTGTGTGTTGTATATTGTACCTCATACCTGTGTGTTGTATATTGTACCTCATACCTGTGTGTTGTATATTGTACCTCATACCTGTGTGTTGTATATTGTACCTCATACCTGTGTGTTGTATATTGTACCTCATACCTGTGTGTTGTATATTGTACCTCATACCTGTGTGTTGTATATTGTACCTCATACCTGTGTGTTGTATATTGTACCTCATACCTGTGTGTTGTATATTGTACCTCATACCTGTGTGTTGTATATATTGTACCTCATACCTGTGTGTTGTATATTGTACCTCATACCTGTGTGTTGTATATTGTACCTCATACCTGTGTGTTTTATATTGTACCTCATACCTGTGTGTTGTATATTGTACCTCATACCTGTGTGTTGTATATTGTACCTCATACCTGTGTGTTGTATATTGTACCTCATACCTGTGTGTTGTATATTGTACCTCATACCTGTGTGTTGTAAAAATTGTACCTCATACCTGTGTGTTGTATATTGTACCTCATACCTGTGTGTTGTATATTGTACCTCATACCTGTGTGTTGTATATTGTACCTCATACCTGTGTGTTGTATATTGTACCTCATACCTGTGTGTTGTATATTGTACCTCATACCTGTGTGTTGTATATTGTACCTCATACCTGTGTGTTGTATATTGTACCTCATACCTGTGTGTTGTATATTGTACCTCATACCTGTGTGTTGTATATTGTACCTCATACCTGTGTGTTGTATATTGTACCTCATACCTGTGTGTTGTATATTGTACCTCATACCTGTGTGTTGTATATTGTACCTCATACCTGTGTGTTGTATATTGTACCTCATACCTGTGTGTTGTATATTGTACCTCATACCTGTGTGTTGTATATTGTACCTCATACCTGTGTGTTGTATATTGTACCTCATACCTGTGTGTTGTATATTGTACCTCATACCTGTGTGTTGTATATTGTACCTCATACCTGTGTGTTGTATATTGTACCTCATACCTGTGTGTTGTATATTGTACCTCATACCTATGTGCTAATATTGTACCTCATACCTGTGTGTTGTATATTGTACCTCATACCTGTGTGTTGTATATTGTACCTCATACCTGTGTGTTGTATATTGTACCTCATACCTGTGTGTTGTATATTGTACCTCATACCTGTGTGTTGTATATTGTACCTCATACCTGTGTGTTGTATATTGTACCTCATACCTGTGTGTTGTATATTGTACCTCATACCTGTGTGTTGTATATTGTACCTCATACCTGTGTGTTGTTATATTGTACCTCATACCTATATTGTACCTCATACCTGTGTGTTGTATATTGTACCTCATACCTGTGTGTTGTATATTGTACCTCATACCTGTGTGTTGTATATTGTACCTCATACCTGTGTGTTGTATATTGTACCTCATACCTGTGTGTTGTATATTGTACCTCATACCTGTGTGTTGTATATTGTACCTCATACCTGTGTGTTGTATATTGTACCTCATACCTGTGTGTTGTATATTGTACCTCATACCTGTGTGTTGTATATTGTACCTCATACCTGTGTGTTGTATATTGTACCTCATACCTGTGTGTTGTATATTGTACCTCATACCTGTGTGTTGTATATTGTACCTCATACCTGTGTGTTGTATATTGTACCTCATACCTGTGTGTTGTATATTGTACCTCATACCTGTGTGTGTTGTATATTGTACCTCATACCTGTGTGTTGTATATTGTACCTCATACCTGTGTGTTGTATATATTGTACCTCATACCTGTGTGTTGTATATTGTACCTCATACCTGTGTGTTGTATATTGTACCTCATACCTGTGTGTTGTATATTGTACCTCATACCTGTGTGTTGTATATTGTACCTCATACCTGTGTGTGTTGTATATTGTACCTCATACCTGTGTGTTGTTATATTGTACCTCATACCTGTGTGTTGTATATTGTACCTCATACCTGTGTGTTGTATATTGTACCTCATACCTGTGTGTTGTATATTGTACCTCATACCTGTGTGTTGTATATTGTACCTCATACCTGTGTGTTGTATATTGTACCTCATACATATGTGTGTTGTATATTGTACCTCATACCTGTGTGTTGTATATTGTACCTCATACCTGTGTTGTATATTGTACCTCATACCTGTGTGTTGTATATTGTACCTCATACCTGTGTGTTGTATATTGTACTTATACCTGTGTTTTGTATATTGTACCTCATACCTGTGTGTTGTATATTGTACCTCATACCTGTGTGTTGTATATTGTACCTCATACCTGTGTGTTGTATATTGTACCTCATACCTGTGTTTTGTATATTGTACCTCATACCTGTGTGTTGTATATTGTACCTCATACCTGTGTGTTGTATATTGTACCTCATACCTGTGTGTTGTATATTGTACCTCATACCTGTGTGTTGTATATTGTACCTCATACCTGTGTGTTGTATATTGTACCTCATACCTGTGTGTTGTATATTGTACCTCATACCTGTGTGTTGTATATTGTACCTCATACCTGTGTGTTGTATATTGTACCTCATACCTGTGTGTTGTATATTGTACCTCATACCTGTGTGTTGTATATTGTACCTCATACCTGTGTGTTGTATATTGTACCTCATACCTGTGTGTTGTATATTGTACCTCATACCTGTGTGTTGTATATTGAACCTCATACCTGTGTGTTGTAAATTGTACTTATACCTGTGTGTTGTATATTGTACCTCATACCTGTGTGTTGTATATTGTACCTCATACCTGTGTGTTGTATATTGTACCTCATACCTGTGTGTTGTATATTGTACCTCATACCTGTGTGTTGTATATTGTACCTCATACCTGTGTGTTGTATATTGTACCTCATACCTGTGTGTTGTATATTGTACCTCATACCTGTGTGTTGTATATTGTACCTCATACCTGTGTGTTGTATATTGTACCTCATACCTGTGTGTTGTATATTGTACCTCATACCTGTGTGTTGTATATTGTACCTCCTACCTGTGTGTTGTATATTGAACCTCATACCTGTGTGTTGTATATTGTACCTCATACCTGTGTGTTGTATATTGTACCTCATACCTGTGTGTTGTATATTGTACCTCATACCTGTGTGTTGTATATTGTATGTAGCTCATACCTGTGTGTTGTATATTGTACCTCATACCTGTGTGTTGTATATTTACCTCATACCTGTGTGTTGTATATTGTACCTCATACCTGTGTGTTGTATATTGTACCTCATACCTGTGTGTTGTATATTGTACCTCATACCTGTGTGTTGTATATTGTACCTCATACCTGTGTGTTGTATATTGTACCTCATACCTGTGTGTTGTATATTGTACCTCATACCTGTGTGTTGTATATTGTACCTCATACCTGTGTGTTGTATATTGTACCTCATACCTGTGTGTTGTATATTGTACCTCATACCTGTATTTTATATCGTACCTCATACCTGTGTGTTTTATATTGTACCTAATACCTGTGTGTTGTATATTGTACCTCATACCTGTGTGTTGTATATTGTACCTCATACCTGTGTGTTGTATATATTGTACCTCATACCTGTGTGTTGTATATTGTATCTTATACCTGTGTGTTGTATATTGTACCTCATACCTGTGTGTTGTATATTGTACCTCATACCTGTGTGTTGTATATTGTACCTCATACCTGTGTGTTGTATATTGTACCTCATACCTGTGTGTTGTATATTGTACCTCATACCTGTGTGTTGTATATTGTACCTCATACCTGTGTGTTGTATATTGTACCTCATACCTGTGTGTTGTATATTGTACCTCATACCTGTGTGTTGTATATTGTACCTCATACCTGTGTGTGTTGTATATTGTACCTCATACCTGTGTGTTGTATATTGTACCTCATACCTGTGTGTTGTATATTGTACCTCATACCTGTGTGTTGTATATTGTACCTCATACCTGTGTGTTGTATATTGTACCTCATACCTGTGTGTTGTATATTGTACCTCATACCTGTGTGTTGTATATTGTACCTCATACCTGTGTGTTGTATATTGTACCTCATACCTGTGTGTTGTATATTGTACCTCATACCTGTGTGTTGTATATTGTACCTCATACCTGTGTGTTGTATATTGTACCTCATACCTGTGTGTTGTATATTGTACCTCATACCTGTGTGTTGTATATTGTACCTCATACTGTGTGTGTTGTATATTGTACCTCATACCTGTGTGTTGTATATTGTACCTCATACCTGTGTGTTGTATATTGTACCTCATACCTGTGTGTTGTATATTGTACCTCATACCTGTGTGTTGTATATTGTACCTCATACCTGTGTGTTGTATATTGTACCTCATACCTGTGTGTTGTATATTGTACCTCATACCTGTGTGTTGTATATTGTACCTCATACCTGTGTGTTGTATATTGTACCTCATACCTGTGTGTTGTATATTGTACCTCATACCTGTGTGTTGTATATTGTACCTCATACCTGTGTGTTGTATATTGTACCTCATACCTGTGTGTTGTATATTGTACCTCATACCTGTGTGTTGTATATTGTACCTCATACCTGTGTGTTGTATATTGTACCTCATACCTGTGTGTTGTATATTGTACCTCATACCTGTGTGTGTTGTATATTGTACCTCATACCTGTGTGTTGTATATTGTACCTCATACCTGTGTGTTGTATATTGTACCTCATACCTGTGTGTTGTATATTGTACCTCATACCTGTGTGTTGTATATTGTACCTCATACCTGTGTGTTGTATATTGTACCTCATACCTGTGTGTTGTATATTGTACCTCATACCTGTGTGTTGTATATTGTACCTCATACCTGTGTGTTGTATATTGTACCTCATACCTGTGTGTTGTATATTGTACCTCATACCTGTGTGTTGTATATTGTACCTCATACCTGTGTGTTGTATATTGTACCTCATACCTGTGTGTGTTGTATATTGTACCTCATACCTGTGTGTTGTATATTGTACCTCATACCTGTGTGTTGTATATTGTACCTCATACCTGTGTGTTGTATATTGTACCTCATACCTGTGTGTTGTATATTGTACCTCATACCTGTGTGTTGTATATTGTACCTCATACCTGTGTGTTGTATATTGTACTTATACCTGTGTGTTGTATATTGTAGCTAATACCTGTGTGTTGTATATTGTACCTCATACCCTGTGTGTTGTATATTGTACCTCATACCTGTGTGTTGTGTATATTGTACCTCATACCTGTGTGTTGTATATTGTACCTCATACCTGTGTGTTGTATATTGTACCTCATACCTGTGTGTTGTATATTGTACCTATACCTGTGTGTTGTATATTGTACCTCATACCTGTGTGTTGTATATTGTACCTCATACCTGTGTGTTGTATATTGTACCTCATACCTGTGTGTTGTATATTGTAGCTTATACCTGTGTGTTGTATATTGTACCTCATACCTGTGTGTTGTATATTGTACCTCATACCTGTGTGTTGTATATTGTACCTCATACCTGTGTGTTGTATATTGTACCTCATACCTGTGTGTTGTATATTGTACCTCATACCTGTGTGTTGTATATTGTACCTCATACCTGTGTGTTGTATATTGTACCTCATACCTGTGTGTTGTATATTGTACCTCATACCTGTGTGTTGTATATTGTACCTCATACCTGTGTGTTGTATATTGTACCTCATACCTGTGTGTTGTATATTGTACCTCATACCTGTGTGTTGTATATTGTACCTCATACCTGTGTGTTGTATATTGTACCTCATACCTGTGTGTTGTATATTGTACCTCATACCTGTGTGTTGTATATTGTACCTCATACCTGTGTGTTGTATATTGTACCTCATACCTGTGTGTTGTATATTGTACCTCATACCTGTGTGTTGTATATTGTACCTCATACCTGTGTGTTGTATATTGTACCTCATACCTGTGTGTTGTATATTGTACCTCATACCTGTGTGTGTTGTATATTGTACCTCATACCTGTGTGTTGTATATTGTACCTCATACCTGTGTGTTGTATATTGTACCTCATACCTGTGTGTTGTATATTGTACCTCATACCTGTGTGTTGTATATTGTACCTCATACCTGTGTGTTGTATATTGTACCTCATACCTGTGTGTTGTATATTGTACCTCATACCTGTGTGTTGTATATTGTACCTCATACCTGTGTGTTGTATATTGTACCTCATACCTGTGTGTTGTATATTGTACCTCATACCTGTGTGTTGTATATTGTACCTCATACCTGTGTGTTGTATATTGTATATTGTACCTCATACCTGTGTGTTGTAAATTGTACTTATACCTGTGTGTTGTATATTGTACTTATACCTGTGTGTTGTATATTGTACCTCATACCTGTGTGTTGTATATTGTACCTCATACCTGGTGTTGTGTTCATACTATATTGTACCTCATACCTGTGTGTTGTATATTGTACCTCATACCTGTGTGTTGTATATTGTACCTCATACCTGTGTGTTGTATATTGTACCTCATACCTGTGTGTTGTATATTGTACCTCATACCTGTGTGTTGTATATTGTACTTATACATATGTGCTGTATATTGTACCTCCTACCTGTGTGTTGTATATTGTACCTCATAACTGTGTATTGTATATTGTACCTCATACCTGTGTGTTGTATATTGTACCTCATACCTGTGTGTTGTATATTGTACCTCATACCTGTGTGTTGTATATTGTACCTCATACCTGTGTGTTGTATATTGTACCTTATACCTGTGTGTTGTATATTGTAACTCATACCTGTGTGTTGTATATTGTACCTCATACCTGTGTGTTGTATATTGTACCTCATACCTGTGTGTGTTGTATATTGTACCTCATACCTGTGTGTTGTATATTGTACCTCATACCTGTGTGTTGTATATTGTACCTCATACCTGTGTGTTGTATATTGTACCTCATACCTGTGTGTTGTATATTGTACCTCATACCTGTGTGTGTTGTATATTGTACCTCATACCTGTGTGTTGTATATTGTACCTCATACCTGTGTGTTTGTATATTGTACCTCATACCTGTGTGTTGTATATTGTACCTCATACCTGTGTGTTGTATATTGTACCTCATACCTGTGTGTTGTATATTGTACCTCATACCTGTGTGTTGTATATTGTACCTCATACCTGTGTGTTGTATATTGTACCTCATACCTGTGTGTTGTATATTGTACCTCATACTGTGTGTTGTACATTGTACCTCATACATATGTGCTAATATTGTACCTCATACCTGTGTGTTGTATATTGTACCTCATACCTGTATTTTATATCGTACCTCATACCTTTGTGTTTTATATTGTACCTAATACCTGTGTGTTGTATATTGTACCTCATACCTGTGTGTTGTATATTGTACCTCATACCTGTGTGTTGTATATTGTACCTCATACCTGTGTGTTGTATATTGTACCTCATACCTGTGTGTTGTATATTGTACCTCATACCTGTGTGTTGTATATTGTACCTCATACCTGTGTGTTGTATATTGTACCTCATACCTGTGTGTTGTATATTGTACCTCATACCTGTGTGTTGTATATTGTACCTTCTACCTGTGTGTTGTATATTGTACCTCATACCTGTGTGTTGTATATTGTACCTCATACCTGTGTGTTGTATATTGTACCTCATACCTGTGTGTTGTATATTGTACCTCATACCTGTGTGTTGTATATTGTACCTCATACCTGTGTGTTGTATATTGTACCTCATACCTGTGTGTTGTATATTGTACCTCATACCTGTGTGTTGTATATTGTACCTCATACCTGTGTGTTGTATATTGTACCTCATACCTGTGTGTTGTATATTGTACCTCATACCTGTGTGTTGTATATTGTACCTCATACCTGTGTGTTGTATATTGTACCTCATACCTGTGTGTGTGTATATTGTACCTCATACCTGTGTGTTGTATATTGTACCTCATACCTGTGTGTTGTATATTGTACCTCATACCTGTGTGTTGTATATTGTACCTCATACCTGTGTGTTGTATATTGTACCTCATACCTGTGTGTTGTATATTGTACCTCATACCTGTGTGTTGTATATTGTACCTCATACCTGTGTGTTGTATATTGTACCTCATACCTGTGTGTGTTGTATATTGTACCTCATACCTGTGTGTTGTATATTGTACCTCATACCTGTGTGTTGTATATTGTACCTCATACCTGTGTGTTGTATATTGTACCTCATACCTGTGTGTTGTATATTGTACCTCATACCTGTGTTGTATATTGTACCTCATACCTGTGTGTTGTATATTGTACCTCATACCTGTGTGTTGTATATTGTACCTCATACCTGTGTGTTGTATATTGTACCTCATACCTGTGTGTTGTATATTGTACCTTATACCTGTGTGTTGTATATTGTACCTCATACCTGTGTGTTGTATATTGTACCTCATACCTGTGTGTTGTATATTGTACCTCATACCTGTGTGTTGTATATTGTACCTCATACCTGTGTGTTGTATATTGTACCTCATACCTGTGTGTTGTATATTGTACCTCATACCTGTGTGTTGTATATTGTACCTAATACCTGTGTGTTGTATATTGTACCTCATACCTGTGTGTTGTATATTGTACCTCATACCTGTGTGTTGTATATTGTACCTCATACCTGTGTGTTGTATATTGTACCTCATACCTGTGTGTTGTATATTGTACCTCATACCTGTGTGTTGTATATTGTACCTCATACCTGTGTGTTGTATATTGTACCTCATACCTGTGTGTTGTATATTGTACCTCATACCTGTGTGTTGTATATTGTACCTCATACCTGTGTGTTGTATATTGTACCTCATACCTGTGTGTTGTATATTGTACCTCATACCTGTGTGTTGTATATTGTACCTCATACCTGTGTGTTGTATATTGTACCTCATACCTGTGTGTTGTATATTGTACCTCATACCTGTGTGTTGTATATTGTACCTCATACATATGTGCTAATATTGTACCTCATACCCAGACATGAATAAATTTGCGTGTAGAATCATGTGATATGATGTACTTCAAACATCGAGTAAACAGCGCGATCAAATACACCATCAAGGCCCGCTCAATTTTGTCGACCTACAGGTCGACAAAATTGAGCCAACGGTTTTTCGTCGATAACGGCAGTCTGTGAAGTCCCAGACATGAATAAATTTGCGTGTAGAATCATGTGATATGATGTACTTCAAATATCGAGTAAATAGCGCGATCAGATATACCATTAAGGCCCGCTCAATTTTGTCGACCTACAGGTCGACAAAATTGAGCGAACGGTTTTTCGTCGATAACGGCAGTCTGTGAAGTCCCAGACATGAATAAATTTGTGTGTAGAATCATGTGATGTGATGTACTTCAAATATCGAGTAAATAGCGCGATCAAATATACCATTAAGGCCCTGTAGGTCGACAAAATCAAGGCCCGCTCAATTTTGTCGACCTACAGGTCGACAAAATTGAGCGAACGGTTTTTCGTCGATAACGGCAGTCTGTGAAGTCCCAGACATGAATAAATTTGCGTGTAGAATCATGTGATATGATGTACTTCAAATATCGAGTAAATAGCGCGATCAGATATACCATTAAGGCCCGCTCAATTTTGTCGACCTACAGGTCGACAAAATTGAGCGAACGGTTTTTCGTCGATAACGGCAGTCTGTGAAGTCCCAGACATGAATAAATTTGTGTGTAGAATCATGTGATATGATGTACTTCAAATATCGAGTAAACAGCGCGATCAGATATACCATTAAGGCCCGCTCAATTTTGTCGACCTACAGGTCGACAAAATTGAGCGAACGGTTTTTCGTCGATAACGGCAGTCTGTGAAGTCCCAGACATGAATAAATTTGTGTGTAGAATCATGTGATATGATGTACTTCAAATATCGAGTAAATAGCGCGATCAAATATACCATTAAGGCCCGCTCAATTTTGTCGACCCGCTCAATTTTGTCGACCTACAGGTCGACAAAATTGAGCGAACGGTTTTTCGTCGATAACGGCAGTCTGTGAAGTCCCAGACATGAATAAATTTGCGTGTAGAATCATGTGATATGATGTACTTCAAACATCGAGTAAACAGCGCGATCAAATACACCATCAAGGCCCGCTCAATTTTGTCGACCTACAGGTCGACAAAATTGAGCGAACGGTTTTTCGTCGATAACGGCAGTCTGTGAAGTCCCAGACATGAATAAATTTGCGTGTAGAATCATGTGATATGATGTACTTCAAATATCGAGTAAATAGCGCGATCAGATATACCATTAAGGCCCGCTCAATTTTGTCGACCTGTACCCGCTCAATTTTGTCGACCTACAGGTCGACAAAATTGAGCGAACGGTTTTTCGTCGATAACGGCAGTCTGTGAAGTCCCAGACATGAATAAATTTGTGTGTAGAATCATGTGATATGATGTACTTCAAATATCGAGTAAATAGCGCGATCAGATATACCATTAAGGCCCGCTCAATTTTGTCGACCTACAGGTCGACAAAATTGAGCGAACGGTTTTTCGTCGATAACGGCAGTCTGTGAAGTCCCAGACATGAATAAATTTGTGTGTAGAATCATGTGATATGATGTACTTCAAATATCGAGTAAATAGCGCGATCAGATATACCATTAAGGCCCGCTCAATTTTGTCGACCTACAGGTCGACAAAATTGAGCGAACGGTTTTTCGTCGATAACGGCAGTCTGTGAAGTCCCAGACATGAATAAATTTGCGTGTAGAATCATGTGATATGATGTACTTCAAATATCGAGTAAATAGCGCGATCAGATATACCATTAAGGCCCGCTCAATTTTGTCGACCTACAGGTCGACAAAATTGAGCGAACGGATTTTCGTCGATAACGGCAGTCTGTGAAGTCCCAGACATGAATAAATTTCCGTGTATAATCATGTGATATGATGTACTTCAAATATCGAGTAAATAGCGCGATCAGATATACCATTAAGGCCCGCTCAATTTTGTCGACCTACAGGTCTACAGGTCGACAAAATTGAGCGAACGGTTTTTCGTCGATAACGGCAGTCTGTGAAGTCCCAGACATGAATAAATTTGTGTGTAGAATCATGTGATATGATGTACTTCAAATATCGAGTAAATAGCGCGATCAGATATACCATTAAGGCCCGCTCAATTTTGTCGACCTACAGGTCGACAAAATTGAGCGAACGGTTTTTCGTCGATAACGGCAGTCTGTGAAGTCCCAGACATGAATAAATTTGTGTGTAGAATCATGTGATGTGATGTACTTCAAATATCGAGTAAATAGCGCGATCAAATATACCATTAAGGCCCGCTCAATTTTGTCGACAACGTTTTTCGTCGACCTACAGGTCGACAAAATTGAGCGAACGGTTTTTCGTCGATAACGGCAGTCTGTGAAGTCCCAGACATGAATAAATTTGTGTGTAGAATCATGTGATATGATGTACTTCAAATATTGAGTAAATAGCGCGATCAGATATACCATTAAGGCCCGCTCAATTTTGTCGACCTACAGGTCGACAAAATTGAGCAAACGGTTTTTCGTCGATAACGGCAGTCTGTGAAGTCCCAGACATGAATAAATTTGTGTGTAGAATCATGTGATGTGATGTACTTCAAATATCGAGTAAATAGCGCGATCAGATATACCATTAAGGCCCGCTCAATTTTGTCGACCTACAGGTCGACAAAATTGAGCGAACGGTTTTTCGTCGATAACGGCAGTCTGTGAAGTCCCAGACATGAATAAATTTGTGTGTAGAATCATGTGATATGATGTACTTCAAATATCGAGTAAATAGCGCGATCAAATATACCATTAAGGCCCGCTCAATTTTGTCGACCTACAGGTCGACAAAATTGAGACAACGGTTTTTCGTCGATAACGGCAGTCTGTGAAGTCCCAGACATGAATAAATTTGTGTGTAGAATCATGTGATGTGATGTACTTCAAATATCGAGTAAATAGCGCGATCAAATATACCATTAAGGCCCGCTCAATTTTGTCGACCTACAGGTCGACAAAATTGAGCCAACGGTTTTTCGTCGAAAACGGCAGTCTGTGAAGTCCCAGACATAAATAAGTTTGTGTGTAGAATCATGTGATATGATGTACTTCAAATATCGAGTAAATAGCGCGATCAGATATACCATTAAGGCCCGCTCAATTTTGTCGACCTACAGGTCGACAAAATTGAGCGAACGGTTTTTCGTCGATAACGGCAGTCTGTGAAGTCCCAGACATGAATAAAATTTGTGTGTAGAATCATGTTATATGATGTACTTCAAATATCGAGTAAATAGCGCGATCAGATATACCATTAAGGCCCGCTCAATTTTGTCGACCTACAGGTCGACAAAATTGAGCGAACGGTTTTTCGTCGATAACGGCAGTCTGTGAAGTCCCAGACATGAATAAATTTGTGTGTAGAATCATGTGATGTGATGTACTTCAAATATCGAGTAAATAGGTCGATCAAATATACCATTGAGGCCCGCTCAATTTTGTCGACCTACAGGTCGACAAAATTGAGCGAACGGTTTTTTCGTCGATAACGGCAGTCTGTGAAGTCCCAGACATGAATAAATTTGTGTGTAGAATCATGTGATGTGATGTACTTCAAATATCGAGTAAATAGCGCGATCAAATATACCATTAAGGCCCGCTCAATTTTGTCGACCTACAGGTCGACAAAATTGAGCGAACGGTTTTTCGTCGATAACGGCAGTCTGTGAAGTCCCAGACATGAATAAATTTGTGTGTAGAATCATGTGATGTGATGTACTTCAAATATCGAGTAAATAGCGCGATCAGATAGGTCGACAAAATTGAGCGGTTTTTCGTCCCGCTCAATTTGTGTCGACCTACAGGTCGACAAAATTGAGCGAACGTCGACAAAATTAGAGGCGAAACGGTCATTTTTTCGTCGATAACGGCAGTCTGTGAAGTCCCAGACATGAATAAATTTGCGTGTAGAAATCAATGTCAAATATCGATGTAAATAGCGCGATCAATATACCATCAAGGCCCGCTCAATTTTGTCGACCTACAGGTCGACAAAATTGAGCGAACGGTTTTTTTCGTCGATAACTGCAGTCTGTTAGAAGTCCCAGATAACATGAACATAGTTGTGTGTAGAATCATGTGATATTAAGATTAACATTCAAATATCGAGTAAATATCCGTTCGCGTATCAGATATCGAACATGTACGGCCCGCATCAAATTTTGTCGGACCTACAGGTCGCGCTAAAATTGAGCCGAAATGTACATTTCAACAATGAAGGTTCGTGATTAATGGCATGTCTGTGAAGTATCCCAGACAATTAATAACATTTGCGAGTAAATCATGTTATGTGATAGTGAAACATCTAATATCGAGTAAACAGCGCGATACAGATTTGATACCATTTAGGCCCGCTCAATTTTGTCGTACATACAGGTCAGTCTCGACATAAATAGAGTGAACGGTTTTTCGATGATTAACGGCAGTCTGATGAAGTCCCAGTCATGATAGAAATTGTAGCGTGTAGAATCATGTTATTTATGATTGTACTTCACTCCGATATCGTGTAAAAGTATGCGCGATCACATATACTATTAACACGCTGAATTTATACGACATGTCCCCGCTCAATTTTGTCGACCTACAGGTCGACAAAATTGAGCGAACTGTATTTCGTCGTTTAACGTCAATGATGTGAAGTCCCAGACATGAATAAATTTTGTGTGTAGAATCATGCTGATATGATGTACTTACTTAAATATTAAGTAAACAGCGCGATCATATACACCATCAAGACCCGCTCAATTTTGTCGGTCCTGTACAGGTGATCAATTTTGTGCGACCTACAGTTTCACAAATTGAGCGGCCGTTTTTTCGTCGATAACGGCAGACTTGGAAAAATTTGCGTGTCGAAATCATGGGACTTTCCAAGTACTCCGTTATCGACGGTAAATTGTTCGCTCATGAATATACCTATGTAGGTCGACAAAATGATCGGACACAGGCGCTGTATGATGATTTATCGCGCTGTTTACTCGAAGTTTGAAGATTCTACACATATCACATGATTCTACACACAAATATTATCATGTCTGGGACTTCACAGACTGCGTTATCGACGAAAAACCTAGTTTCGCTCAATTTTGTCGACCTGTCAAGGTCGACAAAATTGAGCGGGTACAGGTCGACAAAATTGAGCGGGCCTTAATGCTATATCTGATCGCGCTATTTACTCGATATTTGAAGTACATCATATCACAATGATTCTACACGCAAATTTATTCATGTCTGGGACTGTCACAGACTGCCGTTATTATGGACGAAAAAAAACCGTTGGGCTCAATTTTGTCGACCTGTAGGTCGACAAAATTGAAGCGGGCCTTGATGGTGTATCTGATCGCGCTATTTACTCGATGTTTGAAGTACATCATATCACATGATTCTACACGCAAATTTATTCATGTCTGGGACTTCATAGACTGCCGTTATCGACGAAAATCCGTTCGCTCAATTTTGTCGACCTGTAGGTCGACAAAATTGAGCGGGCCTTGATGGTGTATCTGATCGCGCTGTTTACTCGATGTTTGAAGTACATCATATCACATGATTCTACACGCAAATTTATTCATGTCTGGGGACTTCACAGACTGCCGTTATCGACGAAAAACCGTTTTGGCTCAATTTTGTCGACCTGTAGGTCGACAAAATTGAGCGGGCCTTGATGGTGTATCTGATCGCGCTGTTTACTCGATGTTTGAAGTACATCATATCACATGATTCTACACACAAATTTATTCATGTCTGTGGGGACTTCACAGACTGCCGTTATCGACGAAAAAAACCGTTGGTCTCAATTTTGTCGACCTGTAGGTCGACAAAATTGAGCTGGGCCTTGATGCTGATATCTGATCGCGCTATTTACTCAAATATTTGAAGTACATCATATCACATGATTCTACACACAAATTCATTCATGTCTGGGACTTCACAGACTGCCGTTATCGAGCGAAAAACCGTTCGGCTCAATTTTGTCGACCTGTAGGTCGACAAAATTGAGCGGGTACAGGTCGACAAAAATTGAGCGGGCCTTAAATGGTATATTCTGATCGCGCTGTTTACTACGATAATTTGAAGTACATACATATCACATGATTCTACACGCAAATTTATTCATGTCTGGGACTTCACAGACTGCCGTTATCGACGAAAAACCGTTCGCCTCAATTTTTGTCGACCTGTAGGTCGACAAAATTGAGCGGGCCTTGATGGTTGTTTTTGATCGCGCTGTTTACTCGATGTTTGAAGTACATCATATCACATGATTCTACACGCAAATTTATTCATGTCCTGGGACTTCACAGACTGCCGTTATCGACGAAAACCGTTCGCTCAATTTTGTCGACCTGTGTCAACAAAAAAATTGCATAGGTCGACAAAATTGAGCGGGCCTTAATGGTATATTTGATCGCGCTAGTTTACTCGATAATTGAAGTACATCATATCACAAGATTCTACACGCAAATTTTATTCATGTCTGGGACTTCACAGACTTCCGTTATCCGACGAAAAAAAACCGGTTCGCTGTCAATTTTGTCGACCTGTAGGGTCGACAAACAATTGGCGGGCCTTGATGGTATATCTGATCGCGCTGTTTACTCGATATTTGAAGTACATCATATTCACATGATTCCTACCACGCAAATATTATTCATGTGCTGGGACTTCACAGACTGCCGTTATCGACGAAAAAGCCGTTCGTCTAATCAATTTTGTCCGACCAGTAGGTCCGACAAAATTGAGCGGGCCTTGATGGGTATATCTGTGATCGCGCTATTTACTCGATAATTTGAAGTACATCATATCACATGATTCTTACACGCAAATTTATTGCCTGTCTGGGACTTCACAGACTGCCGTTATCGACGAAAAACGTTCGCTCAATTTTGTCGACTGTAGGTCTACAAATTGAGCGGGCCTAATGGGGAAATCTGTTCGCGCTATTTACTTGAGCGGGCCCTTTATGTGTAGATGATCGCGCTTATATACTCGATATTTGAAGTACATCACATCACATTTATTTCTACACGCAAATTTATTCATGTCTGGGACTTCACAGACTGCCGTTATCGACCGAAAATACCGTTCGCTCAATTTTGTCGACCTGTAGGTCGACAAAATTGAGCGGGCCGTTAATGGTTTATTTGATCGCAGCTGATGGTTTACTCGATGTATATCGATTTTAAGTACATCATATCACATGATTCTACACACATAATTCATTAATGTCTGGACTATCCACAGACTGCCGTTATCGACGAAAAACCGTTTCGTCAACTCAATTTTGTCGACCTGTAGGTCGACAAAATTGGAGCGGGCCTTGAATGGTGTATTTGATCGCGCTATTTTACTCGATATTTGAAGTTACATCACATCACATGATTCTAAATACAAATTATTCATGTCTGGGACTTCACATACTGTTCCGTTATCGACGAAAAACCGTTGCTCAATTTTGTACGACCTGTAGGTCGACAAAAAATTGATTGAGCGGGCCTTAATGGTATATCTGATCGCGCTGTTTACTCGATATTTGAAGTACATCATATCACATGATTCTACACGCAAATTTATTCATGTCTGGGACTTCACAAGACTGCCGTTATCGACGAAAAACCGTTGGGCTCTCAATTTTGTCGACCTGTAGGTCGACAAAATTGAGCCGGTCGCAAAATGGAGCCTTAGATGCGTATATCTGATCGACGCTAATTTACTCGATATTTGAAGTACATCATATCACATGATTCTACACACAAATTTATTCATGTCTGGGACTTCACAGACTGCCGTTATCGACGAAAAACCGTTCGCTCAATTTTGTCGACCTGTAGGTCGACAAAATTGAGCGGGCCTTAATGGTATATTTGATCGCGCTATTTACTCGATATTTGAAGTACATCACATCACATGATTTCTACACACAAATTTATTCATGTCTGGGACTTCACGTTATCGACGGACTCGCTCAACTTTTGTCGTTAGGTCGACGAAAAAACCGTTGACGCGCTGCTCAATTTTTGTCATACCTGTTCTACAGGATTTAATCATGTCGACAAAATTGAGAATATCCGGCTAATTTTGTCGACATAGGTTCAGAATTGAGCGGGCCGTAATGGTATATCTGAGATCGCGATATTTACTCTGTACATTATCTCGATTCCTACACACAAATTTATGATGTCTGGGACTTCAGAGACTCATTATCGACGATAAAACCGTTCGATTTTGTCGACCTGTACCTGACGACAAATTTATATCTGATCGCGCTATTTACTCGATGTTTTGAAGTACATCATCATCTCATGATTCTACACACAAATTCATTCATGTCTGGGACTTCACAGAACTGCAGTTATCGACGAAAAACCGTTCGCTCAATTTTGTCGACCTGATAGGTCCGACAAAATTGAGCGGGCCTTGATGGTGTATCTGATCGCGCTGTTTACTCGATGTTTGAAGTACATCATAATCACATGATTCTACACACAAACTTTCATCATGTTTGGGACTTCACAGACTGCCGTTATCGGACGAAAAACCGTTCGCTCAATTTTGTCGACCCTGTAGGTCGACAAAAATTGAGCGGGCCTTACAGGTCGACAAAAAGTTGAGCGGGCCTCTTAATCATATTGATCGCGCTGATTTTACTCTCAATATTTGAAGTACATCATATCACATGATTCTACACGACAAAAATTTATTCATGTCTGGGACTTCCACAGACTGCCGTTATCGACGAAAAACCGTTGGCTCAATTTTGTCGACCTGTAGGTCGACAAAATTGAGCGGGCCTTGATGGTGTATTTGATCGCGCTGTTTACTCGATATTTGAAGTACATCATATCACATGATTCTACACGCAAATTTATTCATGTCTGGGACTTCACAGACTGCCGTTATCGACGAAAAACCGTTCGCTCAATTTTGTCGACCTGTAGGTCGACAAAATTGAGCGGGCCTTAATGGTATATCTGATCGCGCTATTTACTCGATATTTGAAGTACATCATATCACATGATTCTACACACAAATTTATTCATGTCTGGGACTTCACAGACTGCCGTTATCGACGAAAAAAAACCGTCGCCGCTCAATTTTGTCGACCTGTAGGTCGTCAAAAATTGAGGCGGGCCTGTAGGTCGACAAGAAATGGTATATTTGATCGCGCTGTTTACTCGATAATTTGAAGTACAACTCTGTACATCATATCACATGATTCTACACGTCCAAATTTATTCATGTCTGGGACTTCACAGACAGCCGTTATCGACGAAAAAAAACCGTTCGGCCGATCAATTTTGTCGACCCTGTATCCTGGTCGAACACACAAAATTGAGCGGGCCTTCCTTGATGGTATATCTGATCGCGCTTATTTACTCGATATTTGAAGTACATCATATCACATATGATTCTCTACACGCAACTTTATTCATGTCTGGGAACTTCACATGACTGCCGTTATCGACGAAAAAAAAACCGTTCGCGATCGCCTCAATTTTGTCGACCATGTAGGTCGACAGAATTGAGAAACAGGTCGGGCGGGCCTTAATGGATATATTTTGATCGCGCTATTTACTCGATATTTGAAGTACATACATATCACATGATTCTACACACAAATTTATTCTATGCTCTGGGACTTCCCAGAGACTTGCCGTTATCGACGATAAACCGTTGTCGACTCAATTTTGTCGACTGTACCTGTAGGTCGACCAAAATTTGTGCAGAGGCACTTAGATGATATATGGTATATTGATCGCGCTATTTACTCGATATTTGACAGTACATCACTATCACATGATTTCTACACACAAATTTATTTCATGTCTGGGACTTCACAGACTGCCGTTATCGACGAAAAACCGTTCGCTCAATTTTGTCGACCTGTAGGT
This sequence comes from Argopecten irradians, assembly GCF_041381155.1. Classification (NCBI taxonomy): domain Eukaryota; kingdom Metazoa; phylum Mollusca; class Bivalvia; order Pectinida; family Pectinidae; genus Argopecten; species Argopecten irradians. Next base: position 1,565,008 of record NC_091139.1, read on the forward strand.
CGACAAAATTGAGCGGGCCTTAATGGTATATTTGATCGCGCTATTTACTCGATATTTGAAGTACATCATATCACATGATTCTACACACAAATTTATTCATGTCTGGGACTTCACAGACTGCCGTTATCGACGAAAAACCGTTCGCTCAATTTTGTCGACCTGTAGGTCGACAAAATTGAGCGGGCCTTAATGGTATATTTGATCGCGCTATTTACTCGATATTTGAAGTACATCACATCACATGATTCTACACACAAATTTTATTCATGTCTGGGACTTCACAGACTGCCGTCGACGAAAAAACCGTTGGCTCAATTTTGTCGACCTGTAGGTCGACAAAATTGAGCGGGCCTTAATCGGAGCGGGGTATATCTGATCGCGCGCTATTTACTCGATATTTGAAGTACATCACATCACATGATTTTACACACAAATTTATTCATGTCTGGGGGACTTCACATACTGCCGTTATCGACGAAAAACCGTTCGCTCTCAATTTTTGTCGACCTGTAGGTCGACAGCGCGGGTAAATTGAGCGGGCCTTACTTGATGGTATATCTGATCGCGCTGATTTTCTCGATAATTTGAAGTACATCATATCACATGATTCTACACGCAAATTTATTCATGTCTGGGACTTCACAGACTGCCGTTATCGACGAAAATCCGTTCGCTCAATTTTGTCGACCTGTAGGTCGACAAAATTGAGCGGGCCTTAATGGTTTATCTGATCGCGCTATTTACTCGATATTTGAAGTACATCATATCACATGATTCTACACACAAACTTATTTATGTCTGGGACTTCACAGACTGCCGTTTATTCGACGAAAAACCGTTCGCTCAATTTTGTCGACCTGTAGGTCGGACAAATGAGGCGTGTAGCAGGTCGACAAAATTGAGCGGGCCTTAAATGGTATATCTGATCGCGCGTTTACTCGATATTTGAAGTACATCATATCACATGATTCTACCACACACAAATTTATTTCATGGTCTGGGACTTCACAGACTGCCGTTATCGACGAAAAAAACCGTTCGCTCAAATTTTGTCGACCTGTAGTGTCGACAAAATTGAGCGGGCCTTAATGGTATATCTGATCGCGCTATTTACTCGATATTTGAAGTACATCATATCACATGATTCTACACACAAATTTATTCATGTCTGGGACTTCACAGACTGCCGTTATCGACGAAAAACCGTTGGCTCAATTTTGTCGACCTGTAGGTCGACAAAATTGAGCGGGGCGACTTGAATGGCCTATTATTTTGATCTGATCGCGCTATTTACTCGATATTTGAAGTACATCATATCACATGATTCTACACGCAAATTCATTCATGTCTGGGACTTCACAGACTGCCGTTATCGACGAAAAACCGTTCGCTCAATTTTGTCGACCTGTAGGTCGACAAAATTGAGCGGGCCTTGATGGTGTATTTGATCGCGCTGTTTACTCGATGTTTGAAGTACATCATATCACATGATTCTACACGCAAATTTATTCATGTCTGGGACTTCACAGACTGCCGTTATCGACGAAAAACCGTCAACGTTCGGCTCAGGGTCGTCCAATTTTGTCGACCTGTAAGTCGACTAAAATTGAGCGGGTTAACTGTTTACACACACTTTGAAATCGGTATATCTGATCGCGCAAGTTTATTAATGTTTACTCAATGCCGTTATTGAAGTTACATCATTATCACATGATTCTACACACAAATTTATTCTTGTCTGGAGAACCTCACAGACTGCCGTTATCGACGAAGGTTACAAACCGTCTACAACGCTCAATTTTGTCGACTTCCACTGACTGCCGTCGACAAAATTGATTGATCGACCTGTAGGTCGACAAAATTGAAAGCGGGCCTTTAATGGTTTATCAGATCGCGCTGTGTTAACTCGATATTTTGAAGTACTTCACATAACATGATTTCTACACACAAAATTTATTAATGTCTGGGACTTCACAGACTGCCGTTATCGACGAAAAACCGTTCGCTCAATTTTGTCGACCTGTAGGTCGACAAAATTGAGCGGGCCTTAATGGTATATCTGATCGCGCTGTTTACTCGATATTTGAAGTACATCACATCACATGATTCTACACACAAATTTATTCATGTCTGGGACTTCACAGACTGCCATTATCGACGAAAAACCGTTGGCTCAATTTTGTCGACCTGTAGGTCGACAAAATTGAGCGGGCCTTAATGCTATATCTGATCGCGCTATTTACTCAATATTTGAAGTACATCACATCACATGATTTTACACACAAAATTTATTCATGTCTGGGACTTCACAGACTGCCGTTATCGACGAAAAACCGTTCGCTCAATTTTGTCGACCTGTAGGTCGACAAAATTGAGCGGGCCTTGATGGTGTATCTGATCGCGCTGTTTACTCGATATTTGAAGTACATCATATCACATGATTCTACACACAAATTTATTCATGTCTGGGACTTCACAGACTGCCGTTATCGACGAAAAACCGTTGGCTCAATTTTGTCGACCTGTAGGTCGACAAAATTGAGCGGGCCTTAATGGTATATCTGATCGCGCTATTTACTCGATATTTGAAGTACATCATATCACATGATTCTACACGCAAATTTATTCATGTCTGGGACTTCACAGACTGCCGTTATCGACGAAAAACCGTTGGCTCAATTTTTGTCGACCTGTAGGTCGACAAAATTGAGCGGGCCTTAATGGTATATCTGATCGCGCTATTTACTCGATATTTGAAGTACATCATATCACATGATTCTACACGCAAATTTATTCATGTCTGGGACTTCACAGACTGCCGTTATCGACGAAAAACCGTTCGCTCAATTTTGTCGACCTGTAGGTCGACAAAATTGAGCGGGTACAGGTCGACAAAATTGAGCGGGCCTTGATGGTGTATCTGATCGCGCTGTTTACTCGATGTTTGAAGTACATCATATCACATGATTCTACACACAAATTTATTCATGTCTGGGACTTCACAGACTGCCGTTATCGACGAAAAACCGTTCGCTCAATTTTGTCGACCTGTAGGTCGACAAAATTGAGCGACGCGGGCCTGGCGGGATGGTTATATTTGATCGCGCTATTTACTCCGATTGTTTGAAGTACATCATATCACAATGATTCTACACACAAAATTATTTTCTTGTCTGGGACTTCACAGACTGCCGTTATATCGACGAAAAACCGTTCGCTCAATTTTGTCGACCTGTAGGTCGACAAAATTGAGCGGGCAGGGTCGATGCCAAAATATCTGATCGCGCTACATTTCGCTGTTTAATATTTGAAAGTACATCATATCACATGATTCTACACACAAATTTATTCATGTCTGGGGACTTCACAGACTGCCGTTATCGACGAAAAAACCGTTCGCTCAATTTTGTCGACCTGTAGGTCGACAAAATGAGGAGCGGGCCGACAACGAAAAATAGTATATTGATCGCGCTATTTACTCATGTCTTTTTACTACGATATTTGAAGTACATCACATCACATGATTCTACACACAAATTTATTCATGTCTGGGACTTCACAGACTGCCGTTATCGACGAAAAACCGTTGGCTCAATTTTGTCGACCTGTAGGTCGACAAAATTGATGCGGAACAGGGTTCCAAAATTGAGGCGGGCCCTTAATATCTGATCGCGCTATTTACTCGATATTTGAAAGTACATCATATCACATGATTCTACACGCAAATTTCATTCATGTCTGGGACTTCACAGACTGCCGTTATCGACCGTTCGCTCAAATTTTGTCGACCTGTAGAGTCGACAAAATTGAGCGGGCCTTGATGGTGTATTTGATCGCGTTTACTCGATGTTTGTTATTATACTCTGAGGTGCTATTTGAAGTACATCATATCACATGATTATTTTACTACGCAAATTTATTTCATGTCTGGGACTTCACATAGACTGCCGTTATCGACCGAAAAACTGCCGTTTCGCTCAATTTTGTCGACTCTGTAGGTCGACAAAATTGAGCGGGCCTTGAGCGTGTTAATCTGAGATCGCGCGCTGTTTACTCGATGTTTTGAAGTACATCAAAATCATCCCATGATTCTACACACAAATTTTATTCATGTCTGGGACTTCACAGACTGCCAGTTATCGACGAAAAAAACGTGGTCTCAATCCGCGTTTCAATTTTGTCGACCTGTAGGTCTCAATTTTGAGTCGGCCATTGGATTGGTATGCGATGATCGCGCGTATTTAGGTCGATATTTGAGCGGGTTATGCTTAATCACATAGGTATATCTGATCGCGCTCTCGACGCACAAACCGGTTCTCTCAAATTTTGTCGATATGTAGGACACGACAATAAATTGATCACATGATTTTACTGATCGACGCCTATTTATTCATGTTTGGGACTTCACAGACTGACGTTATGGACGAAAAACCGTCTGGGACTTCACAGACTCTGCCCGTTTCCGACGAGCGAGCGACCCGTTCGACAAAATTTTGTCGACTGTAGGTCGACAAAAATTGAGCGGGCCTTGATGGTGTATTTGATCGCGCTGTTTACTCGATGTTTGAAGTACATCATATCACATGATTCTACACGCAAATTTATTCATGTCTGGGACTTCACAATTGAGTGCCGTTATCGACGAAAAAAAAACCGTTTTCGGCTCAATTTTGTCGACCTGTAGGAGTCGAACAAAATTGAGCAGTGCCTTTAAAGGTATATCCTGATCGCGACTATATTAACTCGATATTTGTAAAGTACAAATCACATCACATGATTACTATCAACGCAAATTTAATTCATAGTCGTGGGACTTCACAGACTGCCGTGTATCGACGAAAAACCGTTAGTCGCTCAATTTTGTCGACCCCCCTGTAGGTCGACAAAGATTGAGCGGTGCCTATTGCTGGTGAAATTTTATGTGCTAGTTTACTCGATATTTGAAGTACATCATATCACATGATCACATGATTACACACGCAAAATTTATTCATGTCAGGGACTCATATTCACAGACAGCCGTTATCGACGACAAAAACCGTTGGCGTCAATTTTGCCTCGACCTGTAGACAAACATTGAATATCGACAAAATTGAGCTGGGGCCTTAGATGGTATATCTGATCGCGCGCTGTTTACCTCAATAGTTTGAAGTACATCATATCGCACATCACTATTCTATTCACACCACAAATTTATTCATGTCTGGGACTTTTTCACAGACTGCCGTTATCGACGAAAAAACCGTTGGCTCAATTTTTGTCGACCTGTAGGTCGACAAAATTGACGGCGAACACCTTCCAATTTTGTCGCGCTTTATTTATCGGCCTCTGAATGCTGCCTTGATCTCGTTTATTTACACGGATATTTGAAGTACATTCTTCAGCATGTTAACACACAGACTCGATATTTGACGGAAGACGAAACCATCAATCGACCATGATTCCTACACGCAAATTTTATTCATGTCTGGGGACTTCAACATCACTCACATTATTCGACACGAAAAACCGTTGGCTCAATTTTGTCGACTGCCGTAGGTCGACAAACTCGTTCTGACTCAATTTTGTCGGTACAGGTCCTACTAAAATTGGAGCGGGCCTTAATGGTATATTCTGATCGCGCTATTTACTCGATGTTTGAAGTACATCACAATATTCACATGATTCTACACACAAAATTTATTCATGTCTGGGACTTCACAAGACTGCCGTTATCGACGAAAAACCGTTCGCTCAATTTTGTCGACCTGTAGGTCGACAAAATTGAGCGGGCCTTAATGGTATATCTGATCGCGCTGTTTACTCGATATTTGAAGTACATCATATCACATGATTCTACACGCAAATTTATTCATGTCTGGGACTTCACAGACTGCCGTTATCGACGAAAAACCGTTCGCTCAATTTTGTCGACCTGTAGGTCGACAAAATTGAGCGGGCCTTAATGGTATATCTGATCGCGCTATTTACTCGATATTTGAAGTACATCATATCACATGATTCTACACACAAATTTATTCATGTCTGGGACTTCACAGACTGCCGTTATCGACGAAAAACCGTTCGCTCAATTTTGTCGACCTGTAGGTCGAACAAAAATTGAGCGGGCCTTAATGAGTATTGGTATCACATGATTACCTGATCGCGCTCTCGACCTGTAGGGTCGACAAAATTGAGCGGGCCGTTACTATATTTGATCTGATCCGCTATTTACTCGAATATTTGAAGTACATCATATCACATGATTCTACACACCAAATTTATTCATGTCTGGGACTTCACAGACTGCCGTTATCGACGAAAAACCGTCGCTAGTGACGCTCAATTTTGTCGACCTGTAGGTCGACGAAAAATTGAGCGGGCCTTAATGGTATATCTGATCGCGCTATTTACTCGATATTTGAAGTACATCATATCACATGATTCTACACACCAAATTTATTTCATGTCTGGGACTTCACAGACTGCCGTTATCGACGAAAAAACCGTTATTCGGCTCAATTTTGTCGACCTGTAGGTCGACAAAATTGAGCGGGCCGAACAAAATGATGGTCCTTATATCTGATCGCGCTATTTACTCGATATTTGAAGTACATCATATCACATGATTCTACACACAAATTTATTCATGTCTGGGACTTCACAGACTGCCGTTATCGACGCAAAACCGTTCGCTCAATTTTGTCGACCCTGTTGGTCGACAAAATTGTGCGGGCCCTTAATGCAGGGGTACTTATATCTGATCGCGCTATCTTACTCTATATTTTGAAGTACATCATTATCACATGGTATTCTACACGCAAATTTTATTCAATGTCTGGGACTTCACAGACTGCCGTTATCGACGAAAAACCGTTGGCTCAATTTTGTCGACCTGTAGGTCGACAAAATTGAGCGGGCCTAAATGGTATATCTGATCGCGCTGTTTACTCGATATTTGAAGTACATCATATCACATGATTCTACACGCAAATTTATTCATGTCTGGGGACTTTCACAGACTGCCGTTATCGACGAAAAAACCGTTCGCTCAATTTTGTCGGACCTGTAGGTCAAAATTGGTCTGGGATCCGTGCACAAATTGAGCGCGGGCCTTAATGGTATTATCTGATCGCGCTATTTACTCGATATTTGAAGTAAACATCATATCACATGATTCTACACGCACCAAATTTATTCATGTCTGGGACTTCACAGACTGCCGTTATCGACGAAAAAACCGTTCGGCTCAATTTTGTCGACCTGTAGGTCGACAAAATTGAGCGGGTACAGGTCGACAAAATTGAGCGGGCCTTAATGGTATATCTGATCGCGCTGTTTACTCGATGTTTGAAGTACATCATATCACATGATTCTACACACAAATTCATTCATGTCTGGGACTTCCAAGACTGCCGTTATCGACGAAAAACCGTTCGCTCAATTTTGTCGACCTGTAGGTCGACAAAATTGAGCGGGCCTTGATGGTGTATTTGATCGCGCTGTTTACTCGATGTTTGAAGTACATCATATCACATGATTCTACACGCAAATTTATTCATGTCTGGGACTTCACAGACTGCCGTTATCGACGAAAAACCGTTCGCTCAATTTTGTCGACCTGTAGGTCGACAAAATTGAGCGGGCCTTAATGGTATATTCTGATCGCGCTATTTTACTCGCATAACTTTTTACATCACATATCTCTACCCATATCATGTCTTGACTTCTACAACTGCCAAAACTTATTCATGTCTGACACTTCACCTGACTGATCGTTATCGATCAACGTTGGCCCTCATTTGTCGACCTGTAGGTCGACAAACGGGTCCTTAATGGTATTTATTCGACTATTTACTCGATATTTGGTAACATCACAATCACATGATTCTACACACAAATTTATTCATGTCTGGGACTTCACAGACTGCCGTTTATCGACGAAAATGACAACCGTTCGTCTCAATTTTGTCGACCTGTAGGTCGACAAAATTGAGCGGGCCTTAATGGTATATCTGATCGCGCTGTTTACTCAATATTTGAAGTACATCATATCACATGATTCTACACGCAAATGTATTCATGTCTGGGACTTCACAGACTGCCATTATCGACGAAAAACCGTTGGCTCAATTTTGTCGACCTGTAGGTCGACAAAATTGAGCGGGCCTTAATGGTATATCTGATCGCGCTGTTTACTCAATATTTGAAGTACATCATATCACATGATTCTACACGCAAATTTATTCATGTCTGGGACTTCACAGACTGCCATTATCGACGAAAAACCGTTGGCTCAATTTTGTCGACCTGTAGGTCGACAAAATTGAGCGGGCCTTAATGCTATATCTGATCGCGCTATTTACTCGATATTTGAAGTACATCATTATCACATGATTACTACACACAAAATTTTTTCATGTCTGGGACTTCACAGACTGCCGTTATTCGGACGAAAAACCGTTCGCTCAATTTTGTCGACTGTAGGTCGACAAAAATTGGAGCGGGCCTCAAATGGTATATTTGATCGCGCTATTTACTCGTTATTTGAAAGTACATCACATCACATGATTCTACACACAAATTTATTCATGTCTGGGACTTCAACAGACTGCCGTTATCGACGAAAAACGTTCGCTCTAATTTTGTCGACCTGTAGGTCGACAAAATTGAGCGGGCCTTAATGGTATATCTGATCGCGCTATTTACTCGATATTTGAAGTACATCAAATCCACATGATTCTACACACAAATTTACATTCATGTCTGGGACTTCACAAGACTGCCGTTATCGACGAAAAACCGTTCGCTCAATTTTGTCGACCTGTGGGTCGACAAAATTGAGCGGGCCGTGATGGTATATCTGATCGCGTTATTTACTCGATATTTGAAGTACATCATATCACATGATTCTACACACAAATTTATTCATGTCTGGGACTTCACAGACTGCCGTTATCGACGAAAAACCGTTCGCTCAATTTTGTCGACCTGTAGGTCGACAAAAATTGAGCGGGTGATGGTATATTGATCGCGAATTGACTCGGCCCTTGATGTATATTCATTGATCTACGCTATTTACTCGATATTTGAAGTACATCATGAAATCACATGATTCTACACACAAAATTTATTCATGTCTGGGACTTCACAGACTGCCATTATCGACGAAAAACCGTTCGCTCAATTTTGTCGACCTGTAGGTCGACAAAATTGAGCGGGCCTTAATGGTGTATCTGATCGCGCGCTATTTACTCAATATTTGAAGTACATCATATCACATGATTCTACAACACGCAAAATTTATTCATGTCTGGGACTTCACAGACTGCCATTATCGACGAAAAACCGTTGGCTCAATTTTGTCGACCTGTAGGTCGACAAAATTGAGCGGGCCTTGATGGTGTATCTGATCGCGCTATTTACTCGATATTTGAAGTACATCATATCACATGATTCTACACACAAATTCATTCATGTCTGGGACTTCCAAGACTGCCGTTATCGACGAAAAACCGTTCGCTCAATTTTGTCGACCTGTAGGTCGACAAAATTGAGCGGGCCTTGATGGTGTATTTGATCGCGCTGTATACTCGATGTTTGAAGTACATGATATCACATGATTCTACACAACAAATTTATATCATGTCTGGGACAGCTTCACAGACTGCCGTTATCGACGAAAAACCGTTTCGCTCAATTTTGTCGACCTGTAGGTCGACAAAATTGAGCGGCCTTAATGGTATATCTGATCGCGCTATTTACTCGATATTTGAAGTACATCATATCACATGATTCTACACGCAAATTTATTCATTTCTGAGGACTTCACAGACTTTGCCGTTATCGACGAAAAACCGTTCGCTCAATTTTGTCGACCTGGTAGGTCGACAAAATTGAGCGGGTACAAGGACCAAAAATTGAGCCGGGCCTTAATGGGTATATATGATCGTCGCGCTTTTTACTCGATATTTGAAGTACATCATATCACATGATTCTACACGCAAAATTTATTCATGTCTGGGACTTCACAGACTGCCGTTATCGGACGAAAAACCGTTGGCATCAATTTTGTCGACCTGTAGGTCGACAAAATTGAGCGGGCCTTGATGGTATATCTTGATCGCGCTGTTTACATCGATGTTTGAAGTACATCATATCACATGATTCTACACACAAATTTATTCATGTCTGGGACTTCACAAGACTGCCGCCGAAAAAAACCGTTTAATCGACCGAAAAAACCGTTCGCTCGATATTAATGGTAATTTGTCGCAAATTTATTCGACCTGTAGGTCGACAAAATTCACAGAGTTATACGACGAAAAAACCGTTCGCTCAATTTTGTCGACCTGTAGGTCGACAAAATTTGAGCGGGGCCAGGTGATGTATATCAGGACTTGCCTTGATCGTATATCTGATTTACTCGATGTTTGAAGTACATCATTATCACATGATTCTACACGCAAATTTATTCAATTGTCTGGGACTTCACATGACTTTGACCGGCCGTTATCGAACGAGAGAAAAACCGTTCGCTCAATTTTTGTCGACCTGTAGGTCGACAAAAATTGAGCGGGCCTTAATGGTATCGATATCTGAATACGTATCGCGCTATTTTACTCGATATTTGAAGTACATCATATAACATGATTATACACGCAAAATTTGTATTTCATGTCTGGGACTTCACAGACTGCCGTTTTATCGACGAAAAACCGTTACAAACGACTCAATTTATGTCGACCTGTAGGTCGACAAAAATTGAGCTGAGCCTTAATGGTATATCTGATCGCGCTATTTACTCGATATTTGAAGTACATCACATCACATGATTCTACACACAAATTTAATTCATGTCTGGGACTTCACAGACTGCCGTTATCGACGAAAAACCATTGGCTCAATTTTGTCGACCTGTAGGTACGGACGAAAAATTGAGCGGGGACAGGTCGAGTACAAAATTGAGCGGGCCTTTAGGTTGTATGCTAATCGAGGTATTACTCCGATATTTGAAGTACTCGTTATCGATTACTGCTTCAAAGGAATCACATCAGACAATGCCGTTATCGACGAAAAAACCATCGCTCAAGTTTTCTACAAAATTGAGCGGGGACCACAAATTTATTCATGTCTGAAATGGGACTTCACATGATTTACTGCAAAGCTTTTTCCTTTCGACGAAAACCGTTCGGGGAACTCAATCACTGCACCAGGTTGTCGACCTGTAGGTTCGACAAAATTGAGCGGGCCTTGATGGTTATATCTGATCGCGCGCTATTTACTCGATAAATTTGAAGTACATCATATCACATGATTCTACACACAAATTATTCATGTTCTGGGACTTCAGCAGACTGCCGTTAATCGACGAAAAACCGTTCGCTCAAAATTGTGTTCGAAAATATTGGTAGTTCGACAAAAAATAGAGAGCGGGGCCTTGATGGTATATCTGATCGCGCTATTTACTCGATATTTGAAGTACAATCATAATCACATGATTCTACACCACAAATTTAATTCATGTCTGGGACTTCACAGACTGCCGTTATCGACGAAAAAACCGTTCCGCTCAATTTTGTCGACCTGTAGGTCGACAAAATTGAGCGGGCCTTGATGGTGTATTTGATCGCGCTGTTTACTCGATGTTTGAAGTACATCATATCACATGATTATAGCCACGGCAAATTTATTCAGAGTCTGGGACAAAATCACAGACTGCCCGTTATCGACTAAAAAACCGTTCGCTCAATTTTGTCGACCTGTAGGTCGAACAAAATTGAGCGGGCATTTCTACAAAATATGAAACTCCTCTTTATCTATATCGCGCTGTTTACTCGATATTTTGAAGTACATCATATTCTCAATGATTCTACACACAAACTTATGTCAGGAAGTACATCTTTCACTGGGACTTCATTCAGACTGGTACGTTCACAGAAGCTCGTTACGACGAAAACCGTTCGCTCAATTTTGTCGACCTGTAGGTCGACAAAATTGAGCGGGCCTTAATGGTATATTTGATCGCGCTATTTACTCGATATTTGAAGTACATCACATCACATGATTCTACACACAAATTTATTCATGTTCTCTGGGACACTTCACAGACTGCCGTTATCGACGTAAAAACCGTTGGCCTCAATTTTGTCGACCTGTAGGTCGACAAAATTGAGCGGGCCTTAATGGTCTGTATACTCCTGATCGCGCTATTTACCTCAGATATTTGAAGTACATCAACGCTCAATCGTCGATGTAGATTCTAACACACAAAATGTATTCATGTCTGGGACTTCACAGTGACTGTCCCGACTGGGAAAAACGTTCGACGAAAAAACCGTTGGCTCAATTTTGTCGGGCTGTAGGTCGAAACAAAATTTGAGCGGGCCTTAATGGTATATCTGGATCGCGCTATTTACTCGATATTTGAAGTTACATCATATCACATGATTCTACACGCCAAAATTTATTCATGTCTGGGACTTCACAGACTGCCGTTATCGACGAAAAAACCGTTTGGCTCAAATTTGGTCGACCTGTAGGTCGACCAAAATTGAGCGGGCCTTAATGGTATATCTGATCGCGCTATTTACTCGATATTTGAAGTACATCACATCACATGATTCTACACACAAATTTATTCATGTCTGGGACTTCACAGACTGCCGTTATCGACGAAAAACCGTTCGCTCAATTTTGTCGACCTGTAGGTCAACAAAATTGAGCGGGGACAGGTCGACAAAATTGAGCGGGCCTTAATGGTATATCTGATCGCGCTATTTACTCGATATTTGAAGTACATCATATCACATGATTCTACACGCAAATTTATTCATGTCTGGGACTTCACAGACTGCCGTTATCGACGAAAAACCGTTGGCTCAATTTTGTCGACCTGTAGGTCGACAAAATTGAGCGGGCCTTAATGGTATATCTGATCGCGCTATTTACTCGATATTTGAAGTACATCATATCACATGATTCTACACACAAATTTATTCATGTCTGGGACTTCACAAGACTTTAGCCGGTTATCGGACGAAAAACCGTTAGGCTCAATTTATGTCGACCTGTAGGTCGACAAAATTGTGCCGGGCAGGGTTTACATATGATGGCCTAAATATATCTTGATCGCGCTGTTTACTCAATATTTGAAGTACATCAATATCACATGATTCTACACGCAAATTTATTCATGTCTGGGGACTCTCACCGAAACTGCCGTTATCGACGAAAACCGTTGGCTCAATTTTGTCGACCTGTAGGTCGACAAAAATTGAGCGGGTACAGATGACAAAATTGATCGCGCTATAATGGTCGATATTTGATCGTACTGTTTACTTTAATAGTTTGAAGTACATCTACAACGACATTGATCTACACGCAAATTATATTCATGTCTGGGACTTTCACAGACTGCCGTTATCGACGAAAAAACAGTTCGCTCAATTTTGTCGACCTGTAGGTCGACAAAATTGAGCGGGCCTTAATGGTATATTTGATCGCGCTATTTACTCGATATTTGAAGTACATCACATCACATGATTCTACACACAAAATTTATTCATGTCTGGGACTTCCACAGACTGCCGTTATCGACGATAAATCCGTTATCGCTCAATTTTGTCGACCTGTAGGTCGACAAAATTAGCGGTGGCAAATTGAGCCTAAATGGTATATTCTGATCGCGCTGATTTACTCTTATATTTGAAGTACATCATATCACATGATTTCTACACGCCAAATTTATTAAATGTCTGGGACTTCACAGACTGCCATTATCGACGAGAAAAAACCGTTGGCTCAATTTTGTCGACCTGTAGGGTCGACAAAATTGAGCGGGTCGACAATAAATTGAGCGGGCCTAATTGGTATATCTGATCGCGCTGTTTACTCGATATTTGAAAGTACATCATCTTCACATGATTCTACACGCAAATTTATTCATGTCTGAGGGACTTCACAGACTGCCGGTTTATCGAAGACGAAAAAAACCGTTCGCTCAATTTTGTCGACCTGTAGGTCAGGACAAAATTGAGCGGGCCTAAATGGTATATCTGATCGCGCTGAATATTTACTCAATATTTGAATTACAATTATACATCATATCTACCACACAATTGTATTCCATGTCTGTCCACACACATACTTTATCGACGATAAATGTGTCAACAATTTAGACGGGACTTCGGACAAAATTGAGCGGGCCCGTTGATGGTATGCTGATAACGCGCTATTTATCGACGAAAAACATCATCTCCACGATTCCTACACTCAAATAAGAATTCATGTCCTAGGGGAACGAGACTGTAGTTATCGACGAAAAACCGTTCGCTCAATTGAGTCGTACCTGACAGGTCGACAAAAGTGAGCGGTGGCCTTAATGGTGTAATCTGATCGCGCTGTTTACTCGATTTTTGAGAGTTTATCACATGATTCTACACGACAAAATTTATTCATGTCTGGGACTTCACAGACTGCCGTTATGTTCATTGACGAAAAACCGTTCGCTCAATTTTGTCGACTGTAGGTCGACAAAATTGAGCGCGTACAGTCGACAAAATTGATGGTTGAAATTTGATCGCGCTGTTTACTCGATGTTTGAAGTACATGATATCACATGATTCTACACACAAATTTATTCATGTCTGGGGACTTCACAGACTGCCGTTATCGACGAAAAAAACCGTTCGCTCAATTTTGTCGACCTGTAGGTCGACAAAATTGAGCGGGTACAGGTTCGTCAAAATTGTGGCGAGCCTTGATGGTGTATCTTGATCGCGCTTGTTTACTCGATATTTGAAGTACATCATATCACATGATTCTACACGCAAATTTATTCATGTCTGGGACTTCACAGACTGCCGTTATCGACGAAAAAACCGTTCGCTCAATTTTGTCGACCTGTAGGTCGACAAAATGTGAGCGGTACAGGTCGACAAAATTGAGCGGGCCTTGATGGTATATTTGATCGCGCTGTTTACTCGATGTTTGAAGTACATCATATCACATGATTCTACACGCAAATTTATTCATGTCTGGGACTTCACAGACTGCCGTTATCGACGAAAAACCGTTGGCTCAATTTTGTCGACCTGTAGGTCGACAAAATTGAGCGGGCCTTGATGGTGTATTTGATCGCGCTGTTTACTCGATGTTTGAAGTACATCATATCACATGATTCTACACGCAAATTTATTCATGTCTGGGACTTCACAGACTGCCGTTATCGACGAAAAACCGTTCGCTCAATTTTGTCGACCTGTAGGTCGACAAAATTGAGCGGGCCTTAATGGTGTATTTGATCGCGCTATTTACTCGATATTTGAAGTACATCACATCACATGATTCTACACACAAATTTATTCATGTCTGGGACTTCACAGACTGCCGTTATCGACGAAAAACCGTTCGCTCAATTTTGTCGACCTGTAGGTCGACAAAATTGAGCGGGCCTTAATGGTATATCTGATCGCGCTATTTACTCGATATTTGAAGTACATCACATCACATGATTCTACACACAAATTTATTCATGTCTGGGACTTCACAGACTGCCGTTATCGACGAAAAACCGTTCGCTCAATTTTGTCGACCTGTAGGTCGACAAAATTGAGCGGGTACAGGTCGACAAAATTGAGCGGGCCTTAATGGTATATCTGATCGCGCTGTTTACTCGATGTTTGAAGTACAATCATATCACATGATTCTACACGCAAATTTATTCAGGTCTGGGACTTCACAGACTGCCGTTATGGGACGAAAAAAAACCGTTGGCTCAATTTTGTCGACCTGTAGGTCGACAAAATTGAGCGGGCTTAATGGTGTATCTGATCGCGCTGTTTACTCGATGTTTGAAGTACATCATATCACATGATTCTACACGCAAATTATTCATGTCTGGGACTTCACAGACTGCCGTTATCGACGAAAAACCGTTCGCTCAATTTTGTCGACCTGTAGGTCGACAAAATTGAGCGGGCCGTATGTATGTTAAACGGAACTCGGGTCTGGTTCCTAGTTCCGTTTAAGTTAAACGGAACTCGGGTCTGGTTTCCTAGTTCCGTTTAAGTTAAAAACGGAACTCGGGTCTGGTTCCTAGTTCCGTTTAAGTTTAAACGGAACTGGAGTCTAGGGTGTCAGATCCGTTTAAGGAAACTTGTGTTAAGGAGATTAATTCTGTGCTGAAGTATTCATAGAAGCTCTAAGTTCGATTCCTGTATATAATAGGTAATTGAACATGCAGTTAGAGATAGGAATCCTAATAAACGGAACTCCGCTCGTTGGCCAGTATGTTTGTTAAACGGAACTCGGGTCTGGTTCCTAGTTCCGTATAAGCTTAAACGGAACTCGGGTCTGGTTCCTAGTTCCGTTTAAGTTAAACGGAACTGGAGTCTAGGTGTCAGATCCGTTTAAGGAAACTTGTGTTAAGGACATTAATTCTGTGCTGTATTATTCATGGAAGCTCTAAGTTCGATTCCTGTATATAATAGGTAATTGAACATGCAGTTAGAGATAGGAATCCTAATAAACGGAACTCCGCTCGTTGGCCAGTATGTATGTTAAACGGAACTCGGGTCTGGTTCCTAGTTCCGTTTAAGTTAAACGGAACTAGGGTCTGGTACTCGGGTCTGGTTCCTAGTTCCGTTAAACGGAACTAGGAACTAGGAACTCGCAACCAACTTCAAAGTAAAAAATCGATTCCTGTATATCATATGTAATTGAACCATGCATTTAGATCATTAGAAAAGGAAATCCTAATAAAAACGGAACTCCGCTAGTTGTTACTGTTTGTTAAACGGAACTCAAAGGGTCTGATTCCTTTGTTAAAACGGAACGACATCATTGGTTCTGTTCATTTTTTATTTATCGGGTCTGGTTAGTTCCATGAATAAGACAATTAACGGAACTACTGGAACAGTTCAGAAAATATGTAAGTTACCCATATTAACGTTGTTACATAACAATATACTTGGATTTGAATATATTACAAGGTCAACGTATAAGTTGGAAATACATTTATAGTAAAATCGCCATCAATTTCCGTTTCACTTCTGCATAACCATAGTTCAAAACCTATTCGAATTAAAGATGAATCGTTACTAGAACTTTAATCAGTTCAAAATTTATATTCCGATAATATATAATCGGTGATATAAACATCCAATGGAACTGTCTGAAATTCACGTTTCTATGATATGGTTGCCGTAAATAGATCAGCATTTACTTACTTTTCTGTACAGTAAAAACTTTTTGTACCCATTTTAATAAACAAAACCCGGGACCTATGTGTATCCGGAGGATCGTCAAAAAAAAACAAACCCTTGTTCCGAATTATCAACTGAATGACTAATCATAGATAAAATAACGTAATTGTTTAAATAGGCAATCTGATTACGAATATACTTCATAATTGTAAATAATACAATTACAACTATTTCGAAAGTATCCTTAAAACCCCGCAGCTATAAGCGTACATACGATGTAAATTAGTATAAGCTATTAACATAACTTTCTAACTTGGATATCTACAAATTGCATTAAACAAAACCCAGGTTACCGACTGTATTCATGAAATATATGTATTTCCCTTTATGTGGTTGCGAGTTCCTAGTTCCTAGTTCCGTTTAATAAACGGAACTAGGAACCAGACCCGAGTTCCGTTTAACTTAAACGGAACTAGGAACCAGACCCGAGTTCCGTTTAACTTAAACGGAACTAGGAACCAGACCCGAGTTCCGTTTTTAAACGGAACTAACCAGACCCGAGTTCCGAACTTAGGAACCAGACCCGAGTTCCGTTTAACTTAAACGGAACTAGGAACCAGACCCGAGTTCCGTTTAAGCTTATACGGAACTAGGAACCAGACCCGAGTTCCGTTTAAGCTTATACGGAACTAGGAACCAGAACCGAGTTCCGTTTAACAAACATACTGGCCAACGAGCGGAGTTCCGTTTATTAGGATTCCTATCTCTAACTGCATGTTCTATTACCTATTATATACAAATCGAACTTAGAGCTTCCGTGAATAATACAGCACAGAATTAATCTCCTTATCAAAAGTTTCCTTAAACGGATCTGACACCTAGACTCCAGTTCCGTTTAACTTAAACGGAACTAGGAACCAGACCCGAGTTCCGTTTAACAAACATACTGGCCAACGAGCGGAGTTCCGTTTATTAGGATTCCTATCTCTAACTGCATGTTCTATTACCTATTATATACAGGAATCGAACTTAGAGCTTCCATGAATAATACAGCACAGAATTAATTCCTTATCAAAAGTTTCCTTAAACGGATCTGACACCTAGACTCCAGTTCCGTTTAACTTAAACGGAACTAGGAACCAGACCCGAGTTCCGTTTAACAAACATACTGGCCAACGAGCGGAGTTCCGTTTATTAGGATTCCTATCTCTAACTGCATGTTCTATTACCTATTATAACAGGAATCGAACTTAGAGCTTCCATGAATAATACAGCACAGAATTAATCTCCTTAACAAAGTTTCCTTAAACGGATCTGACCCTAGACTCCAGTTCCGTTTAACTTAAACGGAACTAGGAACCAGACCCGAGTTCCGTTTAACTTAAACGATAGGACCAGACCGATACGTTTAACTAAAGAACTAGGAACCAGACCCGAGTTCGTTCTTATACGGAACTAGGAACAGACCCGACATACTGGCCAACGAGCGGAGTTCCGTTTATTAGGATTCCTATCTCTAACTGCATGTTCTATTACCTATTATATACAGGAATCGAACTTAGAGCTTCCATGAATAATACAGCACAGAATTAATCTCCTTAACATAAGTTTCCTTAAACGGATCTGACTCCTAGACTCCAGTTCCGTTTAACTTAAACGGAACTAGGAACCAGACCCGAGTTCCGTTTAACTTAAACGGAACTAGGAACCAGACCCGAGTTCCGTTTAACTTAAACGGAACTAGGAACCAGACCCGAGTTCCGTTTAAGCTTATACGGAACTAGGAACCAGACCCGAGTTCCGTTTAAGCTTATACGGAACTAGGAACCAGAACCGAGTTCCGTTTAACAAACATACTGGCCAACGAGCGGAGTTCCGTTTATTAGGATTCCTATCTCTAACTGCATGTTCTATTACCTATTATATACAGGAATCGAACTTAGAGCTTCCATGAATAATACAGCACAGAATTAATCTCCTTATCAAAAGTTTCCTTAAACGGATCTGACACCTAGACTCCAGTTCCGTTTAAACGGAACTAGGAACCAGACCCGAATTCCGTTAACATACATACTGGCCAACGAGCGGAGTTCCGTTTATTAGGATTCCTATCTCTAACTGCATGTTCTATTACCTATTATATACAGGAATCGAACTTAGAGCTTCCATGAATAATACAGCACAGAATTAATCTCCTTATCAAAAGTTTCCTTAAACGGATCTGACACCTAGACTCCAGTTCCGTTTAACTTAAACGGAACTAGGAACCAGACCCGAGTTCCGTTTAACAAACATACTGGCCAACGAGCGGAGTTCGTTTATTAGGATTCCTATCTCTAACTGCATGTTCTATTACCTATTATATACAGGAATCGAACTTAGAGCTTCCATGAATAATACAGCACAGAATTAATCTCCTTATCACAAGTTTCCTTAAACGGATCTGACACCTAGACTCCAGTTCCGTTTAACTTATACGGAAACTAGGAACCAGACCCGAGTTCCGTTTAAGCTTATACGGAACTAGGAACCAGACCTGAGTTCCGTATAACTCCACGCTTGCATAGACATTTGTAAAGCTCATCTGACCCGAAGGGCCTGATATGGAATATAATAATATATGATATCTTATATAATTCGATCAAATTCTGGATGGACCTTGCTCCTTCAATAAAATTTAAATTGGCTTGCCATAGCATTTACTCATTTTAGCTCAACTGGTCCAAAGGACCGAGTGAAGTTATGCGATAACGCGACGTGCGGCGTTTATGAATGAGACCGGAATTCTTTTGAAATTAAATGGAAATTCTTGGCAACAGATCTAGACCGTTTAAGCCCAGTACATACGATTTTTACAGATATCTTTATCTAATCTCCATGAAAAAAGGATTGTATTTTTAATTTTAAATCTAACAATGTTTCATCAAAATATTTAGATTTCCAGATTATTTTTCTCCATTTATTTTTATTTTTATGTGAAGGAGTATTTCAAATTAATATTTTTCTGATATTTTAAATTCTTGTTAAATTGATGTGTATCGAACTGCAAGCATATACCAAAACTGCCTTCGAAATATACATGTACATTGTACCTATTGATCTTGTTTAAGAATATCCTTCCGTGAGTCAACAAAATAGATCAAAGAATCACCTGTTTTATGAAGTAATTGTCACAAAAACTCTTACAATTGGAAATAGCAAAACAGGCTCCACGATTTGCTTAATTTTAAATCTCCATCATATAATGATGCTTTCAATATCATATGATTATGAGTACTAATCAATAGTGGTAGAGAGTCAGTCCCAGCATTTTTACAATTTTGAATTCCCTTAAGGATGCTACCATCGCAATATGAGTACTATCCCATACTTAATTTCAGAGAAAAAGTCGTTTATATGGAAATAAACAAATTGAAATAAACAAATTGACCCCCAAGGGGATAAGCCACACCCTTTTTATAATTTTGTATCCTCACCCCATACAGATACTACCTTTGCAATATGAGTTGTTATATATCGTGCTTAGTTTTAGAGAAGAAGTCTTTTATAAGGAAATTAGAGTTTTTTTTCAATGTTAAGCCACTTTCATGATATAATACTTACTATAACTTTAGAATTCAAATTCACTACATACACCATATTTTATAGCCCTGAAAACATTATATTTGAGAATCCCGTCTCCCTACCGTACCTCATTTCGTACTCGACGAGAGTATATAGAATGGTGTCCCTTCCTAAACACCTCTATGTAGCCACGAGGTCAAATGACTGAGGAGGAAAGGGAGGGAGGACAGAAGAGTGGAACATCATAAAGTTATTGTTAGTTTTACATCATGTAAATTGGTTTTACATTGAAAAACCTCAATTTCTTTTCAGTAATACGCTACTATAACTTTAGTATGCGAATTTGTCTTTCTTACCGTAATGGCAAGTCCGAAGACAGGCAGCCCAGTCAAATGGTAAATGTAGGGGACAGGCCCCAGGCAGAGAATATAAAACAGGGTTGAATGAACAAAGGTAAAAACGGATATACCTCTCCGTGGAAAGAGGTGCAGCATTGTGAAACCTGCTCGCATAAGGTTAAAAGTGGAAGGACAGAGACCGGAGGTGAAAGTAGACTGACCACGCCAAACGGCAGAAGACATTGATGTCCTGGTACAAGGACCTATTGCGGAGAGCCAAAGAAGTCGCAAGGGCTATAACCTCATGAGCCCTCACCTTGCATTCCGCATGAGATTGATCATTAGACGGCTCATAAGCAATCTTGATCACCTGACATATCAATGTGGAGATGGGCTGGAAGGAGATATCCTGCTGACCCTGTTTTAAGGTCCCGACAGGAACAAAGCATACGATAATTCTCCCCAGACTCAATAGAGACTGACAGGAAAGGAATTCTAATGGAATGGGGCGAAAAACCTGGTTCCCAATTCTTTGCCCAAATTTCAGGATCAGTGAGAGAAGGGTAACGGCAGATCTAGCTCTTGCCCATGAAATACGCGAAGAGCGAAAAGACAATGCATAAATATCACTTCTCATGTGGCCTGAGGCAACAGCAAGCAAAAAGACAGTCTTAAAAGTTAAAAACTTTATGGAGTCCGATCCTAAAGGCCCATTAGAAGCCGAAGCCCCCATTTATGACTCTAAAACGAGTTCTAGGTTCCACTGTGAGCTAACTACTGTACGTTAGGCCTGTCCAGATTGAACCCCAGAATCAAGACAGACAAAAAAATGAAGATCCTACCTCTGGTCTACCACGGAAAGAAAGTACACTGGCAATAGCTGTGCGATAGCCTGCAATAGTACATGATTGTGCTCCCTAAACAAGACAGAGAAGGAAACTCGCAATCAGCTGGGCAGAGGCCATGACCGGATCAATCTTCCTGACGCCAATCAAAGAAGATCTTCCAGCGTGACTGGTAGGCGGCAGAGGAGAAAGACCTAATTGATCGGGCGATGCGAGCTGACATATCCGAAGAAAAGCCTGTCTGAGCTAGGACTCCTGAAATCACGTCCAAGCGTGAAGGTAACGTCTGGGGCCGATGCTAACGAAAGACATTTGGTTTTGGTGAGAGAACCAGAGGACGAGCCACCAGAAACGACAAGAGCTCCGAAAACCAGGGTTGACGCGGCAACAGTGGCGCTATCGGAAAGAAGGGGCAATAATGCTCCGGAAACTTCTGTAGAACCCTGCGTCCATGGCCCAAGCCATTTGGTTTGCCACGGAGAGACAAAGGTTGACAACTGATTATTGAGAAAAGAGGCAAAAAGGTCGAGGGATATAGATGCCGTTCTGTCATAACCAGCTGGCGCCGCCTGGAGATTATCCGCCAGAACATTTGCGCTTCCTGGAAGATGCTTGACTATAATTGTTAACTGCATTTCCTTATAGATAGGAATAATACGGAAATACTGATAGCGAGGACACAAAGGACGTGAGCTGGTGTCCCTTTCTCTACAGATAAGCGACCACTGTAGAGTTGTCCGTAGCCATTCAAACCGCATTGGAATGCAGAATCTTCTAAAATGTCTGCACAGAAAACAGAAGAGCCATCATCTTCTGCATGTTCCCCAGACCACTCCATGACTGGCAATGGATGTCGAGGTAAGCCCCTAACACTTCCATGAACGCATCCGTGAACATGTTCACGGTGGGAGCTGGCATGGACGACAACGAAACCCCCTGAAATACATTTGTAATTGCCTTTCAGAGTACACCACCTAGCAAACCCCATGAGTTGAGATAATACAGAATATTTAGAGACCAACGAGGGGCCAGCCGATGAAGGTCAGAGGAATATCTCTAGCCTTCTCGAATTTCTTCAAAGTTGGAATGACAATACCATGAACCGCGTGGAAACGGTTTCCCAAGAAGACAATGTTTTAAGAAGGGGAACCTCATACTCTTTAAGGAACTAAGCCAACTCTAAGCAAAAGTTTCATGACCAGACGGGTGTTCCGATCCAAAGATTCCCGAACTAGATGGATCATTAAGAATTCGTCGACATAGTTGTGAATATGTCTTCCTTTGAGTGCAGAAATCACACTACAACCAGCAGCAGTTGATGGGACACCAAGCTCCAAACCTCTTGCGGATCATAATTATTCTGGAATAGAAGCCGAGTGTGTAGTCCATAATAGGCACCTCCTCGCCCGCGCCCTTTAAAAGCATGGTCCTTACTTCCTCCCGGATGGAAACTGCCATCTCCGGATCCCCCGAAGGAGGGAAAAAATACATACTTTGACACAAAGTGCAGATGCCGCAAGTATGGAATGCCAAACCGCTCCTTCACTACAGAAAAGGCTCAAGGGTCCTGAGTGATATCCTTCCATTGACTCTAGAAGGTGGAGTGACGATCTCCTACAGGAAGATGAAAACGAGGAATATCGAGACCTTCACAGATGGAGAATTGTTGCCTTACCCAAACCCTAATTTACGAGAGGAGGACTTGAATCTGAGACTGGCTGAATTCTCAAGAACAGACCTTTCGTATGGAACGATCAAGGACGGAGAGACGAATCAGGAACTTTTCGTCTTGTCCAAATGATGGTTTGTACTCTTCCTACCCTTCCCAATGTTACCATTGAAATAAGGCTTTGACTTCGGTCGCATATAACAGTGGGAGCAGAATTTCTAGCCTTCTTTTTTGGTGGTGCTTACCTCTGTGAGGTAATGGCCTTCAACGTCTGAATTCTCTTCAAAAAAGGCAGAAGGGACCGTCTGACATTGACGAGTAATGACACCTTCAAAGAAGCCAATCCTCTCAATGTCCTGTTCAGGGCAGAAGTTTTCAAGTTTATATATGACATTCTGGATGGAGAGACGCAACAGCCTCTCCATCGTGTGGTGCTCCTTGGAGCCGAACACTACCTGGTTCATTGACCAAGTTTCCAGAGTTCAACACTCAAGCTTAGCAGACAAAGAGGACGGCAGTCTATCGTGTATTGCATAACCAGGGGCCTGAACCTTTGACCAAAACTTAGGTGCAACAGGGTTAACTTAAGCGTGCGAGATGAGGAAAAATTCTTCTTCATAAGTCGAGTTAAGATATGAATGCCATTGACCACTTTTCCTTGTTAGATAAACACCCGTCATATTGTCCAATGAAAATATCCAGTTAAACATCTTATTACACGTGGGAATCATAATAAACGAACTCATTGGTCAGTAAAAGCACGTGAACTGAATATGGAATTTGATTGCGTTGGGTTAAAAGGAACTCGGGTCTAATTCCTAGATTCGTATGATCTTAAACGGAACTCGGGCATGGTTTTTCGACTCCGTTTCTACGCTATATTGAGTTTTTCTGTGATTATATGTTCCTAAAGGTTCCGAAGACGATTACTGTAAAATACTAGAATACTGACACGTCAAAATAGGCCCCGCTCAAGATGCTTTGCGATTAAGAAAAGTAATATCTTGACAATGGAATGTAAAATTGAAGCTCTGATTTCGAAATGATTGATGACAGTATATATTACAAGATATCTTAGAGGATTCTTGGCGCGTACCAAAGAATGATGTATGTCTGACGAAAGAGGAATATTTTCTCTGCTTTTTATACAATAAATATTAAAATCCAAAATGGCTGCCTCTTGGCCATCATTTGATTTTGTTTGATTGAGTTGTATGGCCCATTTGGGGGTTTCTTGTAGATAGATCGGTTCAAAAATGCCTCCAACCTCTGAAATTTCAGACAGATCCCTTTGGTGCTTAATAGAGATAAATATCTTCAACTACCAAAATCAAAGGTGTTTCTCTGTCGGCCATCATATTGACCGATTGGCCCAAAAATGTAATATGCAGAACAAGGGCACTAAGGTAACCTACATCTGCAATTTAAGACTTCTTGGTAACAAAAAAAGAACTAAAAAAGGACAGGCGGACGGACGGACGGACGGACGTACAGACGGACGGACAGATAGACCGACAACCTGATTACTATAAGGCACCCGTATTGCGATACGTGGCACTATTAAGCATCAGGATATTCATTAAAGTCTTTAAAGGCAATGTATAGGCCAACATCGGCTTAAACAGAACTAGGAACTGGTTCCTAGATCCGCACAATATTAAACAGAACAGAACAGGTCTCGTTGTCGACTTCGTGTAAAGAAATCTACACTGAAATGATTTTTACTTTGATTACATGGTCCTGAAATTTCAAAGACAATTCCTGTAAAAAATAAATCTAAAAAAGTAACATCTATGCAAGCGTCGGCTCTAAACTGACCTCGGGTCTGGTTCCTAGTTCCTATCAAATAAACGGAACTCGAATATGGTTCCTAGTTCTGTTTGAGCTTAAACGGAACCCGGGTCTGGTTCCTAGTTCCGTTTAAGTTAAACGGAACCAGGGTCTAGGTGTCAAACCCGTTGAAGAAATTCTGTGTTGTATTATTCATGGAAGCTTTAAGTTCGATTCCTGTATTACAATGGTAATTAAACATCTTATTAGAGGTAGATATTCTAATAAATGGAACCCGGCTGGTTGACCAGTATTTGTGTTTAACGGAACTCGGGTCTGGTTCCTAGTTCCGATTTAGTTAAACGGAACTGGGGTCTAGGTGTCAAACCCGCTGAAGAAATTCTGTTATAAAGATTAATTAAGTGTTGTATTATTCATGGAAGTTTTACGTTCGATTTCAGAATTATAATTGTAATTAAACATCTTATTACATGTAGAAATTTTAATAAACGGAATCCGGCTGGTTGACCAGTATTTGTGTTAAACGGATCTAGGGTCTGGTTCCTAGTTCCGTTTAAGCAAAACGGAATGGTCTAGGTGTCAGATCCGTTTGATAAAATCTGTGTTATAGAGATTAATTCTCTGTTGTATCATTCCTGAAAGCTCAGAGCTAGATTCCTTTATATCATTTGAATTTAATATCTTATACGATGCAGAAATCCTAATAAACGGAACTCGACTCATTGACCAGTATATTTGTGTTAAACGGAACTCAGGTCTGGTTTCTAGTTCCGTTTAAGTTAAACGGAACTAGGATGTAGGTGTCAGATCCGTTTAAGAAAATCTGTGTTATAGAGATAAATTGTATAAGTTGTATCGTTCCTGAAAGCTCAGAGCTAGATTCCTGTCTAACATATGTAATTTAATATCTTATAAGATGTAGAAATCCTTATAAACGGAACTCCGCTCGTTGGCCAGTATGTTTGTTAAACGGAACTCGGGTCTGGGTCCTAGTTCCGTATAAGCTTAAACGGAACTCGGGTCTGGTTCCTAGTTCCGTTTAAGTTAAACGGAACTGGAGTCTAGGTGTCAGATCCGTTTAAGGAACTTGTGATAAGGAGATTAATTCTGTGCTGTATTATTCATGGAAGTTCTAAGTTCGATTCCTGTATATAATAGGTAATTGAACATGCAGTTAGAGATAGGAATCCTAATAAACGGAACTCCGCTCGTTGGCCAGTATGTTTGTTAAACGGAACTCGGGTCTGGTTCCTAGTTCCGTATAAGCTTAAACGGAACTCGGGTCTGGTTCCTAGTTCCGTTTAAGTTAAACGGAACTGGAGTCTAGGTGTCAGATCTGTTTAAGGAAACTTGTGTTAAGGAGATTAATTCTGTGCTGTATTATTCATGGAAGTTCTAAGTTCGATTCCTGTATATAATAGGTAATTGAACATGCAGTTAGAGATAGGAATCCTAATAAACGGAACTCCGCTCGTTGGCCAGTATGTTTGTTAAACGGAACTCGGGTCTGGTTCCTAGTTCCGTATAAGCTTAAACGGAACTCGGGTCTGGTTCCTAGTTCCGTTTAAGTTAAACGGAACTGGAGTCTAGGTGTCAGATCCGTTTAAGGAAACTTGTGTTAAGGAGATTAATTCTGTGCTGTATTATTCATGGAAGCTCTAAGTTCGATTCCTGTATATAATAGGTAATTGAACATGCAGTTAGAGATAGGAATCCTAATAAACGGAACTCCGCTCGTTGGCCAGTATGTTTGTTAAACGGAACTCGGGTCTGGTTCCTAGTTCCGTATAAGCTTAAACGGAACTCGGGTCTGGTTCCTAGTTCCGTTTAAGTTAAACGGAACTGGAGTCTAGGTGTCAGATCCGTTTAAGGAAACTTGTGATAAGGAGATTAATTCTGTGCTGTATTATTCATGGAAGCTCTAAGTTCGATTCCTGTATATAATAGGTAATAGAACATGCAGTTAGAGATAGGAATCCTAATAAACGGAACTCCGCTCGTTGGCCAGTATGTTTGTTAAACGGAACTCGGGTCTGGTTCCTAGTTCCGTATAAGCTTAAACGGAACTCGGGTCTGGTTCCTAGTTCCGTTTAAGTTAAACGGAACTGGAGTCTAGGTGTCAGATCCGTTTAAGGAAACTTTTGATAAGGAGATTAATTCTGTGCTGTATTATTCATGGAAGCTCTAAGTTCGATTCCTGTATATAATAGGTAATAGAACATGCAGTTAGAGATAGGAATCCTAATAAACGGAACTCCGCTCGTTGGCCAGTATGTTTGTTAAACGGAACTCGGGTCTGGTTCCTAGTTCCGTATAAGCTTAAACGGAACTCGGGTCTGGTTCCTAGTTCCGTTTAAGTTAAACGTAACTCGGGTCTGGTTCCTAGTTCCGTTTATTAAACGGAACTAGGAACTAGGAACTCGCAACCAACTTCAGCCCTCCAGACGAATACACAAATCTCCTTCATTATCTTTGCTGACGCAGAGACCATCGAGTTATAGGTTAAATTTCCCTTAGCTAATTACGTTTAAAGTGAATAGTCGGGCAAAGAAAACCAGTCTAAATGCGTTCATTGGCCTTCCAAAAGTTCTCACATAATAATACGACGGTCAAGTTCTGCTTACGTTTCCCAGTTCTGACCATTGAAGTAAAGAAAAGTTGAAAGCATTGAAAGCGAGGCTGCGTGGAAATGTAACCACGGACATAGTGAGCCGGGAGGACGGTTTAGAATTTCCATACTTTAAATTAATATCTTCGTACGCAGACAGATTTTGACGAGATATTTTATTTTTCAATTTCATAAGAAATTATACTGGATACATTCACACCATTTTTACCGACTTTAGCCATCCTTGCCCGACTGTTCACTTTAAGTGTATATTTGCATACATATATAGTTTATATATTACACCATGGTCTGATATCACCAGTTTTTCAAAATTGGTTTGTCAAAAATCAGACATTCAAAACCGACAGTGCATTTTCTTTTATTGGTGTATTAGTGAACATATTATCCTACTGTATCTAGCTATTTAGGAGTGTATCAAAAACAAGACACATACAGAGGTACAGTACTTATGCCGATCGATCAACATTTTTAGCTCATCTTCATTAAAACGGTTACTGCTGTTTGAAAGAGCGATAATTCTCCTTTCAGAATCGTCCTACACATCTATCTATACAAAGTGCCGTCATGTTCGACGATACAACTCCCTTTACTACAAAAATATTGTACCGATCGATGTCTAAATTTCAGCGTGTCATTTTCTCCTAGGGTGTCTCTGTGTGTACGGCAAAGATAAATGACGAGGTCACAATTGACATTTTAATTTCTGCAATCATTTTGAATTATTATTGTTGTGATGGGTATGAAAAATCATTTAAATGAACAAAATGCTGGATTTTGAAAATTTCAAGATGCTCAATGGGTAGAAAAGTTGACTTATGTAATGATATTGCTATATTGTAATACTGGTAAATTACAAAAAAAACCTTAATTAAATCAATTCATTAGAATGTTTTTAACTTGCTATACTCCGTACACACATTATTTTGAAATGACTATACTCCGTACACAAGACGACTAAATTATGTATTGAAAACGGCATTTCTAGTTCAAATAATGCTGTTTTATCGGTGTAATTACAATATTATAGAAATTATACTTATTGCTAATATACAATTAAGACCAGCTAAGCCGAAAATTTGCAATAAAATGAAAATATTTTGCGATTTCAACATCTCACCGAAAGTACACGCCATGTACACAATACATATTCCCAAATAATTCTATAGTGACTCCTTCAACTTACAGAGTTTATACCTTTAAAGAATATAGAATATTTTGTGAAACACCGAAACCAGGAAATGACAATTAATAAAATCCAATATCTGGTAAACAAACATGTAGACGAACACGTTGTGTTAGTGTTATTTCGGACTGAAGAAGGCCCTATAGTGGCTGAATATATATTCCATAGAAATGATTTTGATTTTACTTTGAATTTATTTTGGCCTTTTATTTCGGATTATTAATATACTAGCTTTATACCGTTTTTCCTCATTACAATATCTGGTGATAATATTGATTTAATTATTGGTATTTTGTGTTGTAGCTTCAAGTGCAGCTTTTCCCCCGTGTACCGATGATAGACGGTGATTAATTTGCCTTTGTGATTATTGAGAAATTTTTGAACTTCTTGTATGATGTAGCCTCCATCGAACTATATAAAACATCCTTGTAAACTGCGACACATCGAGATACCTTTTAATTAAGGAGATGCAAAATCGAAATAATATCCTTTTTCTTCCAATAAAACATCCTTAAAATTAATTTTGTTCATTTTTTTTATTTTAATGTTATTGACGTCTGAGATGAAAAGTCACTGTTCTGTTTACAAAGGGAATGTGGCTTTGTGCCAAAACTCATCACAGCATCAGTATATATTGAGCATGTTCCCTTACCAATTCATTGTTAGTTATATTCTATGACTCCATTGCCATTTTTATTCTGGAAAAGCTGTAAATTTTTTCAGTTATTTTTGACATACTGTGCGAAAACTCACATCCAAGGAGAAAAAGGGTTCACTTCATAAATGAAGTCTATGTCTTCTTTTATCTTCTTGATTAATAACCGAACAGTAATAAGTAAGTCATAATCCATAAATCCTTTTATTTCAGGTGACACTCACACACTTAAAACACAACTATAAGAGAGACAAAGTTAAATATAGCGATATCAGGGTCACGTGGTCACACTGATTGACGAGTACCAAAGCTAACCACTCACCTTGATGTATAAGAGTATTTCGTCCATTTACAACTCATCAAATTCTGTACATATTTAACTCTATTTTCTTCCTTCTAAGAATAGATAGATTGCTAAAGTCCTGGGGACAATGACCTTCATTTCTTTATACGAGATTTTCGAAACAGATACAGCTATAAGATATCCTATATAACATAAGCGTAAGTACTTGGTGATGATATGGTGCTATTTAAGCATATTCTTTGATAAGAATATAGACTTTTGGAGAAATGAGTTCAAACCATAGGTGAAGAAGGAAGAAAACCCATACGTTGGTGTGCTTCAAACCATTGTGATTCAAATATAGCTATTTGATAAGACGTGTCACTTCGCAATATTATCATTGTAAAGCTAATTCAATATCTTATAAATTGGTTGTTTAAAATAAGTATGACTGTTTTGCAGAATTTGCAAAACAACAACAGTTGCAATCAATCTGCAGCATGTATTAACCCAACCGTAAATTAATTTTGAATATCAATACGCTTTTCAAACGATTCATACAAAAAGTTTTGAATACTTACATCGGCAAAAAATCATTAAAGTTATTTGTCCCGTTGAAATATTTGTTATTTTTTTAGCATTTCTCCTTAAAAATCAAAATACGTCTACTACATTGAAAAGTAAAACGAAAAAGCCAATAGGTTATAAATATTTTGTGATTAAAGCGTCATATAATTTAAAGCGGAACTTAACTATATCTAAACTTGTTGTTACTCTAGCACTGGCTTTGAACTTTAAAATAAGGAAGTGACGCTTCATCTTTTTACAAAGGATAAGAACTAGCTGCAATATTGTAGCTCAAAAGACTTTAAGACAGAAAATGGTGTCGTCTTTAGAGCTACAATTGGTGCATATTACTGCTAATGGAGCAAATTAATGATTATGCAAACCATTATAAAACATTTGTTTGCATTTTATCGTACTTGTTTGATATCGACAACATACTAGGCAATAAAATTCTCATGGAGGCATTTTTTTACATTTTACATATGAAGGTCTTTCTGAAGGGAATTTATATGGCAAGTCCACAAATTGTGAATTTGACGTCTTGTGAGCTGTACGGTAGATATTAAGAATGGTAGTTATGTTTGTTTTGGACAAAAATAATATGTAAATGCATATATACGCATAAAATAATCGGAAACCTACAAAAAAGTATGAAAAACTATGCCCGAGTGATTTTCGGATGCAGTGCTCCACTTCGACACATGGGGACCAATTCGTACCCGGCCGAAAGGTATAGTAGGCCGGGTACGTATATTCGTTCAAGATAAGAACATGTTTTCAAAATTTTTGTATGAAATATAATCTGAAACCAATAGAAGTGCTATTTTGGGCACATTTTGCATAGTCATACATATAAAATCACAAATATTCTTTGACCAAGGTCGAATCGAGACTTTGACGAGACATAAACCGCACCAGAAGAGATAATTAAAAAGCTTGTAATGTGAGAGAGGAAAAACGAACGAAATATATACAATTTCAGGGAACATTTCTGTTTGACACTATCTTATACAATGAAATGGCAGACAATTAAGTTCTTCTTCTGGCCGAACACCAACAAACAGGTCCTAAGCTGAATTGTCAGCCTCTTTCTTGGAAACGTTGTCTAAAAGATATAGTTATCGCAGAGGAATCTGCATAAACCATTTGAAAGAAAACAATCCGAACATGACAGCTTGCAGTGTCAGCTTCAACTTATCATACATTAATGAAAGGGAACGAAATAAATCAAGAGAGTCCAATTATACCACTAGTAATCAATATCACGGGCGCTCGGCATAAGTTCTCTTCGGGAAAATAAGAAGTTATGATAGTTAGAGAGCTAGATATAAACTGATTATTTTCTAGAGCAAGAATCCCGAGCACCAGTGATCAATTTATTGACTATTGATTCGGGTACATAGACATCTTGTGGTTAAACGATCTTTGTCAAAAGCGTTTTTAGTCAGAAGTATATAAAGGTTAGTATTTTATCGTAAAGTATGGTTTAAGGAACAGATCCTTATTACAGCTACATTAGGATCACCCAGTGTCCTGTATCCAAGACACCGACACGTCAATTAAGAAATTGGTTGATATGAGAACTGGCAATCAATTTCACGATCGTGCCACGAGAGGACTCCTGAAAACATTTAATGATATGTACGTGTTGTATTCAGCCAGTTTGCCAATTATTGAAATCCGATTAAGGGTACCGATTCTACATTTCGGACATGGGTAATTTTTTAACAAATAATGATAGGCGAATAATTTTCATTTTATATTTACTGAAAACCACGGTTTACAACGTTACACTCCGATTAAATCAATATATATAATACCACAGACACTGCAGTCTATTTCATCTTCCACAAATACTTCAATGCTTAAAATGATTCATAGCAAAGAGGCCTAACATCCAAAAAATCCATTCTTTTTTTATTTTTAAGTAGGTAATCGTGGTAATAAAGGCTTTGAAATCCGTCAGGGCGAAAATAATTGATACAGATATTTCTGTTTCGTCAGAGAGCGACACAAATCTACTTTAAATCCGTCATTTCGTAAATGTATCAATCTGCTCTTACGGATAATGTATATATCACTTTTTCCCTCTATGAAGGATTTAAATATCGGCATATCCCTCTTTGACGTATTGGAATCACCATAATAAATAAGATTTATGACTTACGTTTCAAACTTCATTTCGATTGAAACACACTGATAAAAAATGACAAATAAAAAAAATGAATAAATAAAAACAATGTATATACAGTACCGTTGGCGCGCATCAAACCCCCTTTTCAAGGAATTACAGACCAACTGCCTTATCCACTACACTACAACGATAATGAAAGATCATCTTAAGATCATCTTAATGAAGACCACCTTATTTGAGACTCCCCCTTTATAGTTCCAAAACAGCACATTTGCGAAGTATATGATTGGTTGATATATTTAGACATGAAGCAGGGTATATACGGAGCATAGTAAGTGTGGAGTTAAGACAGTGGGTTTCCAAAGGTGGGTGGAAATATATTTTGTATGTGCAAAACAAGCTCTGTGTTGATTGTGATTTATGTTTTAATCTCAGATAACAACGTAATGTTGTAACATGGGGCAAAGGTTCTCTTGAACAGATTCTCCAGTGGATTACGATTTCCTCAATCCTTGAATTTCAAATTAGGCAATTGATTGTTTTGGTTTATTTTTTATTTTTGATCTTTGGAATGTCAGAGTATCCTGATAAGAACCTTGTATACCAAAATATTGGTACAAAATTTGATTTTTAACGGTAGTAAATTAAAGTTACAAACTAACATACATCGCTTGAAGTTGAATTGAAGTAATGAAATGTTTCAAAATAACCCTTGCAGTAAGGACCTACTTTAGCTCCCCAACACCCCCTAACCTCGAAAAAAATAATAAACACAATCAGAATTGTAATAGTTTCAATGCTTAAATATATAACATTGTAGTTTGCGAATAAGCAAGAGCAAAATATTTTGTACAGTAATTCAAAAGTGTTTTCATTTTATTGTTTTTTTTTGTGTGTGTCCGTGTTCGTCAAGTTGTGAAGTATAGTATTGAAAGAGGCACCCTGAAGCGATTTAATATGTTGCTTTTCGTTCAAATACTGTTACTATATTATATCTGTAGTTTTAGATTGAAAAAGGTTGGAAGTTGTTTATTGGTTTTAGATGTTTTTAAAAGTGTTTAGTAGTTTTATTTATAGTTTTGCATTTGTGGTCTTAGAGTGTTTTCTTTTCTAAATTCTTCCCCGCTTTCTGTACATTTCAATGCAATCATTTTTTATTTGAATACCCTTACTGATTTCATTGATTTATATATTGTATAAGTAAAGACTTACTTTTTGTTATTTTCTTCTTCTTAAATCCCTAAACCTAAAACCGCTTCTTCGTTCTCTTCGAAGATGCTTCTTATAATTGCAAATGTTTCGTGAAAACTATTCATTTTACTTGACTTAGTTTTTGTTCTTGGAATAACACTGTATTGCAAGGTATACGAATTGTTCCAAACATTTTGCAGACAGTCCCAAAGAGTCGTTGACCATTGAAGCCCGAACGAGTGTGACCCCAAGGTGACCTTAGAAGTGGAATGAGGTAAGAGTTCAATCATAAACCACCGGAACAACGCCATCCGGTGACAAGCGTTGTCTCTAAAGTAACGTTGCAGCTAATTCACACCTAGTTCATTAGGTTTCCCGGAACAAGGTTCCGCGGATTCGGATCCGATTGTATCTTAGCTTTGCCGTGTTGATTAGCGTTTAGCGTGGTTTTTATTGGAACAAGAGATTGGCCTAGCGTTATCGATGTCAATAAAACCGACTCGAGCACGTGAGCGTTGTTGACAAGCGTGTATCTGAGACAAAAACATGGTAATAGATCAATTTTACAAACATATAACTTCACCATTGGTGTTTGCCGAGGAAATCTTTTGGGGTTTATGGGATTCTAGGATGATTTATGCCACAGGGACATGACACAGACTCCAAAACTCATATAAAGGTGCACTTATATGTCGTGCAGTCGAAAATTTGAACCAGTTCCTTGGAATTGGTATCGCTGTTCGATATATATTATTTTCATGGGAATACTGGCCCTAAACCTGAATTATAAGTACACTACAACCACCTTCGAAAAAAAAGAAAGAAAAAGAAACCACTGCATAGTGACACACCGAACCATTAAACATATCAACATGATCCAAAGTCAATTGAATACGAATGCACCATTTTCCTAAGTAGTATGTTTTGCCAGATTTACTGGTCCCAGTCAAACTTATATGGGGACGAAGCCACTTAGAAGAGACGACAGAAAGGAGATTATTCAAACTCAAGTGAGTGGCAATTGTTGTCGTAGGATAGGCCTATTATTATGAATTGTACTAAACTGTCTGATATTGCTATAATGTTATTATCTTCGCTTGAACGGAAGGCGCTGTCGACCACTTCCTATCGTAGACATTTCCGTTTGAAAAGTAATACTGTAGACCATTTCCTATTAAAGACATTTCCGTTTGAACAGAGGGCATTGTAGACCACTTCCTATTGTAGACATTTCCGTTTGAAAAGAAATACAGTAAATCATTTCCTATTATAGACATTTCCGTTTGAACGGAAGGCACTGTAGACCACTTCCTATTGTAGACATTTCCGTTTGAAAAGAAATACAGTAAATCATTTCCTATTATAGACATTTCCGTTTGAACAGAAGGCACTGTAGACCACTTCCTATTGTAGACATTTCCATTTGAACAGAAGGCACTGTACACCACTTCCTATTGTAGACATTTTTACGTTTGAACAGAAGGCACTGCAAACCACTTCCTATTGTAGACATTTTTTTACGTTTGAACAGAAGACACTGCAAACCACTTCCTATTGTAGACATTTTTCCGTTTGAACAGAAGGCACTGTAGACCACTTCCTATTGTAGACATTTCCGTTTGAACAGAAGGCACTGTAGACCACTTCCTATTGTAGACATTTTTCCGTTTGAACAGAAGGCACTGTAGACCACTTCCTATTGTAGACATTTTTACGTTTGAACAGAAGGCAATGTAGACCACTTCCTATTGTAGACATTTCCGTTTGAACAGAAGGCACTGTAGACCACTTCCTATTGTAGACATTTCCGTTTGAACAGAAGGCACTGTAGACCACTTCCTATTGTAGATTTTTTTCCGTTTGAACAGAAGACACTGTAGACCACTTCCTATCGTAGACATTTCCGTTTGAACATAAGGCACTGCAGACCACTTCCTATTGTAGACATTTCCGTTTGAACAAAAGGCACTGTAGACCACTTCCTATTGTAGACCTTTCCGTTTGAACAGAAGGCACTGTACACCACTTCCTATTGTGGACATGTTTTTACGTTTGTACAGAAGACACTGTAGACCACTTCCTATTGTAGACACGTTGTAGACATTTCCGTTTGAACAGAAGACACTGTAGACCACTTCCTATTGTAGACATTTCCGTTTGAACATAAGGCACTGTAGACCACTTCCTATTGTAGACATTTCCGTTTGAACAGAAGGCACTGTAGACCACTTCCTATTGTAGACATTTCCGTTTGAACAGAAGGCACTGTAGACCACTTCCTATTGTAGACATTTCCGTTTGAACATAAGACACTGTAGACCACTTCCTATTGTAGACATTTCCGTTTGAACAGAAGGCACTGTAGACCACTTCCTATTGTAGACATTTCCGTTTGAACATAAGACACTGTAGACACTTCCTATTGTAGACATTTTTACGTTTGAACAGAAGGCAATCTAGACCACTTCCTATTGTAGACATTTCCGTTTGAACAGAAGGCACTGTAGACCACTTCCTATTGTAGACATTTTTTCCGTTTGTACAGAAGGCACTGTAGACCACTTCCTATTGTAGACATTTCCGTTTGAACATAAGACACTGTAGACCACTTCCTATTGTAGACATTTCCGTTTGAACATAAGGCACTGTAGACCACTTCCTATTGTAGACATTTCCGTTTGAACTAAGGCACTGTAGACCACTTCCTATTGTAGACATTTCCGTTTGAACAGAAGGCACTGTAGACCACTTCCTATTGTAGACATTTCCGTTTGAACAGAAGGCACTGTAGACCACTTCCTATTGTAGACATTTCCGTTTGAACATAAGACACTGTAGACAACTTCCTATTGTAGACATTTCTGTTTGAACAGAAGGTACTGTAGACCACTTCCTATTGTAGACATTTCCGTTTGAACATAAGTCACTGTAGACCACTTACTATTGTACACAATTCCGTTTGAACTTCAGGCAATGTAGACCATTTCCTATTATAAACATTTCCGTTTGAACATAAGATACTGTAGACCACTTCCTATTGTAGACATTTCCGTTTGAACAGAAACACTGTAGACCACTTCCTATTGTAGACATTTTTTGTTTGAATCAGAGGTACTGTAGAACACTTCCTATTGTAGACATTTCCGTTTGAACAGAAGCACTATAGACCACTTCCTATTGTAGACATTTCCGTTTGAACAGAAGCACTGTAGACCACTTCCTATTGTAGACATTTCCGTTTGAACAGAAGGCACTGTAGACCACTTCCTATTGTAGACATTTCCGTTTGAACATAAGACACTGTAGACCACTTCCTATTGTAGACATTTCCGTTTGAACAGAAGGCACTGTAGACCACTTCCTATTGTAGACATTTCCGTTTGAACAGAAGGCACTGTAGACCACTTCCTATTGTAGACATTTCCGTTTGAACAGAAGGCACTGTAGACCACTTCCTATTGTAGACATTTACGTTTGAACAGAAGTTACTGTAGACCACTTCCTATTGTAGACATTTCCGTTTGAACATAAGACACTGCAAACCACTTCCTATTGTAGACATTTCCGTTTGAACAGAAGGCACTGTAGACCACTTCCTATTGTAGACATTTCCGTTTGAACAGAAGGCACTGTAGACCACTTCCTATTGTAGACATTTCCGTTTGAACAGAAGGCACTGTAGACCACTTCCTATTGTAGACATTTCCGTTTGAACAGAACACATTGAAAATCACTTCCTATTGTAGACATTTCTGTTTGATCAGACGGTACTGTAGAACACTTCCTATTGTAGACATTTTCCGTTTGAACAGAATGCACTATAGACCACTTCCTATTGTAGACATTTCCGTTTGAACATAAGACACTGTAGACCACTTCCTATTGTAGACATTTTCCGTTTGAACAGAAGGCACTGTAGACCACTTCCTATTGTAGACATTTCCGTTTGAACATAAGGCACTGTAGACCACTTCCTATTGTAGACATTTCCGTTTGAACAGAAGGCACTGTAGACCACTTCCTATTGTAGACATTTCCGTTTGAACAGAAGGCACTGTAGACCACTTCCTATTGTAGACAATTCCGTTTGAACATAAGGCACTGTAGACCACTTCCTATTGTAGACATTTCCGTTTGAACATAAGGCACTGTAGACCACTTCCTATTGTAGACATTTCCGTTTGAACTTAAGGCACTGTAGACCACTTCCTATTGTAGACATTTCCGTTTGAACATAAGGCACTGTAGACCACTTCCTATTGTAGACATTTCCGTTTGAACAGAACACACTGTAGACCACTTCCTATTGTAGACATTTCCGTTTGAACAGAAGGCACTGTAGACCACTTCCTATTGTAGACATTTCCGTTTGAACTTAAGGCACTGTAGACCACTTCCTATTGTAGACATTTTTACGTTTGAACAGAAGGCACTGTAGACCACTTCCTATTGTAGACATTTCCGTTTGAACAGAAGGTACTGTAGACCACTTCCTATTGTAGACATTTCCGTTTGAACAGAAGGCACTGTAGACCACTTCCTATTGTAGACATTTCCGTTTGAACAGAAGGCACTGTAGACCACTTCCTATTGTAGACATTTTTACGTTTGAACAGAAGGCACTGTAGACCACTTCCTATTGTAGACATTTCCGTTTGAACAAACACTTCCTATTGTAGACATTTCCGTTTGAACAGAAGGCACTGTAGACCACTTCCTATTGTAGACATTTCCGTTTGAACTTAAGGCACTGTAGACCACTTCCTATTGTAGACATTTCCGTTTGAACAGAAGGCACTGTAGACCACTTCCTATTGTAGACATTTCCGTTTGAACAGAAGGCACTGTAGACCACTTCCTATTGTAGACATTTCCGTTTGAACAGAAGGCACTGTAGACCACTTCCTATTGTAGACATTTTTCCGTTTGAACAGAAGGCACTGTAGACCACTTCCTATTGTAGACATTTCCGTTTGAACATAAGGCACTGTAGACCACTTCCTATTGTAGACATTTCCGTTTGAACATAAGGCACTGTAGACCACTTCCTATTGTAGACATTTCCGTTTGAACATAAGGCACTGTAGACCACTTCCTATTGTAGACATTTCCGTTTGAACTTAAGGCACTGTAGACCACTTCCTATTGTAGACATTTCCGTTTGAACAGAAGGCACTGTAGACCACTTCCTATTGTAGACATTTCCGTTTGAACAAAGGCACTGTAGACCACTTCCTATTGTAGACATTTTCCGTTTGAACAGAAGGCACTGTAGACCATTAAGATGTAGACCACTTCCTATTGTAGACATTTCCGTTTGAACAGAAGGCAATGTAGACCACTTCCTATTGTAGACATTTCCGTTTGAACAGAAGGCACTGTAGACCACTTCCTATTGTAGACATTTCCGTTTGAACAGAAGGCACTGTAGACCACTTCCTATTGTAGACATTTCCGTTTGAACAGAAGGCACTGTAGACCACTTCCTATTGTAGACATTTCCGTTTGAACAGAAGGCACTGTAGACCACTTCCTATTGTAGACATTTCCG
Organism: Argopecten irradians; assembly: GCF_041381155.1. Lineage (NCBI taxonomy): Eukaryota > Metazoa > Mollusca > Bivalvia > Pectinida > Pectinidae > Argopecten > Argopecten irradians. The sequence goes on from NC_091139.1 coordinate 1,604,594, forward strand.
TTTGAACTTAAGGCACTGTAGACCACTTCCTATTGTAGACATTTCCGTTTGAACAAAAGGCACTGTAGACCACTTCCTATTGTAGACATTTTTACGTTTGAACAGAAGACACTGCAGACCACTTCCTATTGTAGACATTTCCGTTTGAACTTAAGGCACTGTAGACCACTTCCTATTGTAGACATTTCCGTTTGAACAGAAGGCACTGTAGACCACTTCCTATTGTAGACATTTACGTTTGAACAAGCAATGTAGACCACTTCCTATTGTAGATTTTTTCCGTTTGAACAGAAGGCACTGTAGACCACTTCCTATTGTAGACATTTCCGTTTGAACAGAAGGCACTGTAGACCACTTCCTATTGTAGACATTTCCGTTTGAACATAAGGCACTGTAGACCACTTCCTATTGTAGACATTTCCGTTTGAACATAAGGCACTGTAGACCACTTCCTATTGTAGACATTTCCGTTTGAACAAAGGCACTGTAGACCACTTCTTATTGTAGACATTTTTACGTTTGAACAGAAGGCAATGTAGACCACTTCCTATTGTAGACATTTCCGTTTGAACAGAAGGCACTGTAGACCACTTCCTATTGTAGACATTTCCGTTTAAAAAAAGTAGACCATTGTAGACATTTCCGTTTGAACAGAAGGCACTGTAGACCACTTCCTATTGTAGACATTTTTCCGTTTGAACAGAAGGCACTGTAGACCACTTCCTATTGTAGACATTTTTACGTTTGAACAGAAGGCAATGTAGACCACTTCCTATTGTAGATATTTCCGTTTGAACAGAAGGCACTGTAGACCACTTCCTATTGTAGATATTTTCCGTTTGAATCAAAGGCACTGTAGACCACTTCCAATTGTAGACATTTTTTTCCGTTTGAACAGAAGGCACTGTAGACCACTTCCTATCGTAGACATTTCCGTTTGAACATAAGGCACTGTAGACCACTTCCTATTGTAGACATTTCCGTTTGAACATAAGGCACTGTAGACCACTTCCTATTGTAGACATTTCCGTTTGAACAAAAGGCACTGTAGACCACTTCCTTTTGTAGACATTTCCGTTTGAACTTAAGGCACTATAGACCACTTCCTATTGTAGTCATCTCCGTGTGAACAGAAGGCACTGTAGACCACTTGCTATCGTAGACATTTCCATTTGAACATAAGGCACTGTATACCACTTCCTATTGTAGACATTTCCGTTTGAACTTCAGGCACTGTAGACCACTTCCTATTGTAGACATTTTTACGTTTGAACAGAAGTTAATGTAGACCATTTCCTTTTGTACACATTTAAGTTTGAACAGAAGGCACTGTAGACCACTTCCTATTGTAGACATTTTTACGTTTGAACATAAGGCACTGTAGACCATTTCCTATTGTAGACATTTCCGTTTGAACAGAAGGCACTGTAGACCACTTCCTATTGTAGACATTTCCGTTTGAACATAAGGCACTGTAGACCACTTCCTATTGTAGACATTTCCGTTTGAACATAAGGCACTGTAGACCACTTCCTATTGTAGACATTTTTACGTTTGAACAAAAGGCACTGTAGACCACTTCCTATTGTAGACATTTCCGTTTGAACAAAAGGCACTGTAGACCACTTCCTTTTGTAGACATTTTTACGTTTGAACATAAGGCACTGTAGACCACTTCCTATTGTAGACATTTTTACGTTTGAACATAAGGCACTGTAGACCACTTCCAATTGTAGACATTTCCGTTTGAACAGAGGGCACTGGAGACCATTTTCTATTGTAGACATTTCCGTTTGAACAGAAGGCTCTGTTGACCGCTTCCTTTTGTAGATATTTTTATGTTTGAACAGAAGACACTGTAGACCACTTCCAATTGTAGACATTTCCGTTTGAACAGAAGGCACTGTAGACCACTTCCTATTGTAGACATTTCCGTTTGAACAGAAGGCACTGTAGACCACTTCCTATTGTAGACATTTCCGTTTGAACAGAAGGCAATGTAGACCACTTCCTATTGTAGATATTTTTACGTTTGAACCAAAGGCAATGTAGACCACTTCCAATTGTAGACATTTTCCCGTTTGAACAGAAGGCACTGTAGACCACGTCCTATTGTAGACATTTCCGTTTGAACAGAAGGCACTGTAGACCACTTCCTATTGTAGACATTTCCGTTTGAACATAAGGCACTGTAGACCACTTCCTATTGTAGACATTTTTCCGTTTGAACATAAGGCACTGTAGACCACTTCCTATTGTAGACATTTACGTTTGAACAGAAGTTAATGTAGACCACTTCCTATTGTAGACATTTAAGTTTGAACAGAAGGCAATGTAGACCACTTCCTATTGTAGATATTTTTACGTTTGAACCAAAGGCAATGTAGACCATTTCCAATTGTAGACATTTTTTTCCGTTTGAACAGAAGGCACTGTAGACCACTTCCTATTGTAGACATTTCCGTTTGAACATAAGGCACTGTAGACCACTTCCTATTGTAGACATTTCCGTTTGAACATAAGGCACTGTAGACCACTTCCTATTGTAGACATTTTTACGTTTGAACTTAAGGCACTGTAGACCACTTCCTATTGTAGACATCTTAACGTTTGAACAGAAGGCACTGCAGACCACTTCCCAGTGTAGTCATCTCCGTTTGAACAGAGGTACTGATTTCCTATTGTGAGGCACTGTACACCACTTCCTATTGTAGACATTTTTACGTTTGAATAGAAGGTACTGAAGACCACGTCCTTTTGTAGATATTTTTATGTTTGAACAGAAGACAATGTAGACCACTTCCCAGTGTAGTCATCTCCGTTTGAACATAAGACACTGTAGACCACTTCCTGTTGTAGACATTTTTACGCTTGAATAGAAGGTACTGAAGACCACTTTTTATTTTAGACTTTTTTAAAAGTTTCATAACCATTATAGACTTTTCACATTACATACCATTACATCATTGTAATTACTAGTGAGTTGTGTGTTCCCTATCAAACATTTCCCCCTCCCCTCCTTTTAATTCTTTGTATAATGTATAATGTTTTGTCAATGCGTTTTGAGGAACAATATTTTAGTGTGACAATACGTGGTAACAAATATACTCGAGTTAGGTAGGTCAGTAAAAGGTAGTGGTCTATAAATGGACTCCGTTCTCCTAAAATATTCCCAAGTGTGAAGATGTGGGTCTTTTATACATTGATGGCATTGATGACTGTAGTTCCGATAATAACTGTCCACAAAGTGATTCAAGTTGACCCAGTTACATGTATGCAGTTAAACCTGTCTATAAAGAAAAGAATGAAAAACAAACAGGAACAATAAAAGACAAATACGTGTGCAACATGTGCTACCTCCTAATCGCAAAATATGTTTAAAAGATATGTGGATTTGGTTTATTGGAAAGAAATCAATTACTTTTGAAAAACAATGTACTTCACAAAATCTCTAGATGTGGGGGGAAATTTTGGACTTTTGTTTGTTTGTTGTTTTCTGTCGTGCTGGTTGGTAGGTTTTAAGACAGCAAGCGGACACAGAACAGAAAATATCTTTGTCTGAGTTAACAGTACTATTAATATCAATGAACCATTAGAGGCATTAACAATACATATCAAAAACAAAGTAATCAAAACAAAATGACTTTAAGCATGTTATAGTTGGTAGAAATATTTTCAGTGATATACAGAAATCACAAAACACGCATCAACACAAACAACGTGATGAAAAATATTTGGAATCAATTTCACGAAAAAGGTTAATGATGGCTACCCAGTCAGCGTGTGTTATATATATTTCCATATCACCATAGCAACAAATCTAGCAACAATACATGCTTCTACATTTTAATTGTCTTATAATGAATGCTTACTTACTTTTAACAATATATAGATAGGAAATAGATATACATGTATTACTGTACGAAAATCAACGACCGCAAATATATCCGACATAAATTTTCAACAGTAGTGTAATAAGCGATAAATAAGAGACCGTTAAGGTTATTTCACAATACATATGCAATAAACAAAAAAAAAAAAAAAGAAATATATCGATACTTCAAAATCAAGTGTTGAGGTATTTCATCATTGAGTTTTTCCAATCTTGAAAAATATATGATAAATTTATACTATAAAAATTTGGTTTTGCTTTTTGATTTCAGATACTTTTATCATGAATATCTAATCTTAGATTGTAGCAGTGTACGATGTTATTTTGAAAACTCTCACATATATTTGGATCGTAAATAATTCATATCGCCAACAACAAGTGATAAAGAACGTACATTCCGACTCAAGTTTTTTTTACGTTATTTCTGACATCAACCATGATCGTTATCATGGCATACATGCCGTATCGATTGTTTACGAGATTCCATTTAGATGACCAGTCCAAATTTTCTGACGACCTTTCCTATAGACATATATCGCCGGTATTGACATCATATTCCTTTGGATTCGTTGATGCACAAAGTCAGACTGACAAGACATTGGCAGAAGATCTAACGGACAGACAGTATCGCTTCCCATTATGATGAAGAGCACTCCACTGTACTGCCACTTTCTGATAGAGACACCCTCTAGTCAAGTGGGTGTACCTGAAATCTGACAATAAATTAGAGTTGGTAAGTCGAACACGTCATCTGTAGTTGTTAAACATATGCTTCCATTTATCATACAAGATTCCTACAAAGTTCTGATAAACATTGTGTTCAGGAACGTCGTGACTGTAACGATAACAACATCTCAGATATAACAAATGATAAATTACCGAGTTGTTTCATGAAATATTTTACTATTCTTTCAACAGCATTCTTAAATGTCAGTATTTTGTTGGTTAAAAAATAGAAAGAATATTGATTGGTAGCAATCTATTACCGGCGATTAAGGTCCGTAATTCTAGTGATATTTTGCATGTCTATACATCACTTGTCCGGAGGTATTAAACAGACTGACGATACTTTATAAATTGCACATATGCATCATGTTCACATTTTGTAACCATATGTTCTGCTGATTAAAAAGTCAGAAATAGCACGATGATGCAATTTGGCGGTCATTTAATTAATGAATAATTTACTGCAATATTAGTATCAATCTACTTTTTCGAAAAATGAATTATTCAGAATACTCCTGATTAGATTTTATTACGGTCGTAGTTAGGTTCAAACAAGTGCAGTTTAACTTTCATTAACTTCGAGGAATTTCTTATCTTGAAATTCGTCATAGAAAAGCATAACAGAAGTTAAGGGGAAGGTTATTTAATCCTAATGCTTTTCCTAGGAGAATGCATTTAGGTCGCAAAAAGTTCCAGTTTCATCAACTTTAATTGGTTTCAAGGAATGTCTTAACTTGAAATTCTTCATAGAAAAGCATTACAGAAGTCAAAGGAATTTTTCTTTTTATTTCATATTGCTATGCGTTCCTTTGGAAAAAGGTAAGGGACGTTGATGACCCTCAATGTCGATATGAGTCATACCTTGGTCTGTTTACAAAAGTTGAACAGTCTACGTGTCAGCAATCACACATATGGTTAGCCATAATGCATACTAACAATTGATTGTTCAACTGCACCGAGGAAGTGATGTATAGGCATGATTTATAAGCTAGCATACTATCACAATTACCCTGATAATAAATCTGCAGACAAACATTCTATTTCATGTGCTCGAAATTGGCACCTATAAGTTTATCGTTTCACTGACTCTAAACTGTGCCGTAAATTTACAAAAAAGTTTCAGTTTTCAGTTTCGGATTTCCTGTTATTTTCTTGTAAACTTTTATCTATACAGTATGTATATTGATTTAAGCTTTGTTTGCAGTTTGATAACGATTGTAAGTACTATGGAAACAATTGTTAAAAATGCCCGTTTGTTATTTAAATTAATACTGTCAAAAAAACGTCCTTTTAGTTCTGGTTTTCGATTTACTGTATACTATAGTTGTTAATGTCTTTTTGAAAACAAAAAATTACTATTGGACACATGCTATGTTAACCGAATAGTTAGATGGTGTTGTCTATTTACAGTAGATGTATGTCTAGTTGATGTTGTCTATATACAGAAGATGTAGGTTTAGTGGATGTTGTCTATTTACAGTAGATGTACGTTTAGTTGATGTTATGCATTTACATTAGATGTAAGTTTAGTTGATGTTGTCTTTTTACAGTAGATGTACGTTTAGTTGATGTTGTCTTTTTACAGTAGATGTACGTTTAGTTGATGTTGTGTATTTACAGTAGATGTACGTTTAGTTGATGTTATGCATTTACATTAGATGTACGTTTAGTTGATGTTGTCTATTTACAGTAGATGTACGTTTAGTTGATGTTATGCATTTACATTAGATGTACGTTTAGTTGATGTTATGCATTTACATTAGATGTACGTTTAGTTGATGTTATGCATTTACATTAGATGTACGTTTAGTTGATGTTGTGTATTTACATTAGATGTACGTTTAGTTGATGTTGTCTATTTACAGTAGAAGTATGTTTAGTTGATGTTATCTATTTACATTAGATGTACGTTTAGTTGATGTTATGCATTTACATTAGATGTACGTTTAGTTGATGTTATCTATTTACATTAGATGTACGTTTAGTTGATGTTATGCATTTACATTAGATGTACGTTTGTTGATGTTATGCATTTACATTAGATGTACGTTTAGTTGATGTTGTGTATTTATATTAGATGTACGTTTAGTTGATGTTGTCTATTTACAGTAGATGTATGTTTAGTTGATGTTATGCATTTACATTAGATGTACGTTTAGTTGATGTTATCTATTTACATTAGATGTACGTTTAGTTGATGTTATGCATTTACATTAGATGTACGTTTAGTTGATGTTATGCATTTACATTAGATGTACGTTTAGTTGATGTTATCTATTTACATTAGATGTACGTTTAGTTGATGTTATGCATTTACATTAGATGTACGTTTAGTTGATGTTATGCATTTACATTAGATGTACGTTTAGTTGATGTTGTCTTTTTACAGTAGATGTACGTTTAGTTGATGTTATGCATTTACATTAGATGTACGTTTAGTTGATGTTATGCATTTACATTAGATGTACGTTTAGTTGATGTTGTCTTTTTACAGTAGATGTACGTTTAGTTGATGTTATGCATTTACATTAGATGTACGTTTAGTTGATGTTATGCATTTACATTAGATGTATATTTAGTTGATGTGTATTTACAGTAGATGTACGTTTATAGTTGATGTTTTCTATTTACAGTAGATGTACGTTTAGTTGATGTTGTCTATTTACAGTAGATGTACGTTTAGTTGATGTTATGCATTTACATTAGATGTATATTTAGTTGATGTTGTGTATTTACAGTAGATGTATGTTTAGTTGGTGTTGTCTATTTACAGTAGATGTACGTTTAGTTGATGTCTATTTGCAGTAGATGTATGTTTAGTTGATGTTGTGTATTTACAGTTGAATATATAAAAAAGTCAACGACTTTCCTCTTGCACATTCACGATTTCATGATGGCTCTTCAGGAATATGTTTATTTTTCAAAGAACAAACTAATGACGTCACAAATAGCGTGACGTCACAATGTACACAGGTTTACATTACAATATTTACATTTCCGTTTTCACTTTCCTATATAACCTTACTAACCGGGCAATCGTTTACACCTGCGTAAACGCAGAGGGGCTGCCGCGCAAGACCACAAACCGAAACACTGACTTCCGCCCTTATGTAAATGCGCATCCGGTTAGGCCAAAATATATGCCATGACAAAGGTTCCATATCAACATCAGTTTTAATGCAATGGAAAGCATTGTGTTAATATTAACCAATAAGAAAAATGAAAACATATGGAATAAATGGATTAAAAACGATAAAATTATTATGGAACTATATTTTATTTACTCCCGGAACTTGACACATTTTCCCGCCAAATTGGAGCCAGCTGTTTCGCGATTCCATCAATTACTCAGCTGTTCCCCCAATCGTATAACGTTGAAAAAACGAATGTTTATTTCACCGGAACACTAAATTTAAATGAAATGGTCGGTCGAAATGTAAATATAAGGAATGTTTTTAATTTTTTGTTGTTTACTGGTGTGTAAACTGCATTTTTTGTACAGATATTTCAACATGACGCGCTGACACGCGTCATTTAAAATATATGTACAAAAAATGCAGTTCACACACCAGTAAACAACAAAAAATAAAAATCATTCCTTAGATAATATGAAGTTGTGCCATTTTCTATTATGGCCCATTGAGAGTTGGTTTTAATAGTTTATAAGCTGATTCTCTTTTTTTCCCATCAAATCAGTGTCTGAAGAATGTAATTTATATAAAGATTTATTATATGACTGGTGTTTTTGCTGTATTTTGATTGGCCGATACGTTTCTCAGAAGTATTCATCAACTGCGATATCAACCCCTAAATCGGCGGCGAAAAGCACGCGAGGTTACTGGACTCAGTCCAGATACCTTTCGCGAGTCCAGTAACCTGTGTCAAAAATAGATCGAGGGAAACTCCCTTTAGATGTGACGTCAGAATCACTTTTGACGCCGAGTCGTACCCAAATATAGCGTTACGGGAGTTTCCTTATTCAAAGACGTCGGATTAATCTATTGTGACGTCATTATACATAGTCGGCAACATATTTGGCGGAAGGCAGCAAGTTTTGTAAAAGGAATATTTGCAAATATCATCCTGTTTATTGTAGTTAAGCCTTTTTGAAGAACCAGTTTATATCCTGTAAATGACATATAATAAAACAGTTTTCGACCTAATTTCAGGTGGATACGGTGAGTTATCAACCCTCGAAAATGATATAACCCTCGGCCTATGGCCTCGGGATTTATCACTTACTCGGGTTGATAACTCACCGAATCCACCTGAAAATAGGTCGATAATTGTAAAATAACATTAAACCGATCAACTGCACAACCATGTATATGTTTATTGATATTCAAATTACTTAGAGAATCCGTTCTTGTCTGTTGCCTATGAACAGTCATACGTGTTCTAAGTTCATTACTAGTTTGGCCGATGTAAAAATCACCACAACGAGAACAAATTATAGCATATATCACACACTTCGATTTTGAATTCATGTTTGCTTTTACAGTAAAATGCAAGTCATTTTTAAACACATATGTACTACAATCAATATTAATTGGACATGTACCGCATCTAGGTGTCTTACATTTCGACACCGCGGGGTCAGCAATAGAGTTATTGAACCTGGAACTTGTTAACATTTGTTTTAATTTTTTAGGTTGTCTTCTACTTTGCAAAATTGTATGGTTTTCAAAAATCGTTCTCATACGATCACTACTTTGCATCAACTCATTACATTTATTTTCAATCACAGGAAAAATATTGAAATTTCTTGGGTTGAAAGTAGAAATAAAAGGAATCAAAGCCGTAAAGGAAAAAATGGCGTCGCCGTTTGTGACGTTGCTTCTGATTGGCTGAGATGACGGCGTAATGATTTCATAGACAAATGAGTCCCAAAATGAATTTTGAGTATTGAAGAGATTATCTTTAGTAATTTGAATTATAAGGATTAAGTTGAATAGATTTTTTTATGTTATGGAGATATAACACAAAAATCGGAGTGTACTCTCATCTTATTTAGAGTACACTCAGATTTTTGTGTTATATCTCCATAACATAAAAAAGCTATTCAAGTTAATCCTTAAGTATACGGAATGTAAAAGGTCCCTTTTCAATTGCCTTTCTAATACCATGCTCTATTACCTCGACAGTATAACAAGAAAATACAAGATATTAGACTTGGTCAGTTACAACAATACCTTAAGGCTCAATGTTATCCTGTTGAGGTATCATAGCTCTATGGCACTCTAGGGGTTAAAACCAACTCTCAATAGGTCATAATAGAAAATGGCGCAACTTCATATTATTGTTATGTAAACCTGTGTACCTTGTGACGTCACGCTATTTGTGACGTCGTTTAGTTGTTCTTTGAAAAATAAACATATTTCTGAAGAGCTATCATGAAATGGTGAATGTACAAGAGGAAAGACGTTGACTTATATATATATATACAATTTATTCTTTTGTTATAAAACTGGAGAGCCTTCTATACAATGCATGCACGATTTACAATTTGTATATGGGGCCGCGGTGGCCGAGTGGTTAAGATGTCCCGACATATTTCCACAAGCCCTCCACCTCTGGGATGCGGGTTCGAATCCCATGTGGGGCAGTTGCCAGGTACTGACCGCTGGCCGGTGGTTTTTCCCGGGTACTCCGGCTTTCCTCCACCAACAAACCTGGCACGTCCTTACATGACCCTGGCTGTTAATAGGACGTAAAAACTAAACAAACCAAACAAACAATTTGTATCTAATCGTGTCACTAAACTTGTGTCCCTTTGGCTAAATATAGATTTGTCTCCCTTGTTTGACTGTGCCAGGAATATTAGTAATAGGTATCGCTATACAAATGTTTGTATATATCGATGCATCCTTTACATGCCGTCTGAGGTCTGACGATACATAATGAAAAGAGATCAACGTTCCTTATAAACCTTACTGTATTACCTCACGTGTAACTCACATAGAAGAATTCATTGACACGTGACTGGCGTTACTAACGTCGTGGTAAATCATTTGCACCAACTAGCCGGATTTGTTCTCTTACTTTTATGTCATTTTAGTACGGCTTTGCCAATACTATGCTGACTGTATCAACTTGTAAATGAAATTTGTCTGAACTTGCTGCAAATGTTATTCTTCCTCTGATAATAAAACATCAATAATAATTATGGTAAAATACAGGACACAATAACTACAATACCATGTACATGTACTAGTAAGCTGTGATTGTTAAAACACGTGTAATGAACACCATAGTACAAAAGTACAGACAGCCCTCTCATTATTTATATTATAGATGATGCGTCTTCTGTTTGCGTCGGAATGCTAACCTGTTCCATATTTGCATTGTAACCTTATTATACTTTCATGTTTTTTCCATGGGTTTAATGACACAAATGCACCTGTGAGATGATTTGAAATTCACCGTCATTTTCATAACGAATTCTTGTCGGCTGTAATATGTTTATGAAAAAGGACATTTTCAACACAACACAAGCACAGCACGGAGATAAAATGTATCAACCAAATCAGTGGAGCATGAAAATACAATAACGGATTAATATCCGGCTTATAGGAAAACCATGACAGCGGCAATCATTCTACTACGAATAATTGAAACATATTTGTAAATTAAAAAAAAATGAATCTGGGGATAATTTATTCGTGTGATATAAAGCTGACGACACCTGTCATCGAAATCGGAAAAGGGCGCATTATATCTCTTTAAGACATGCTAATAAGCTAGATACATACGTATAGAGTACATCTGTATATGACAATTTTTAAAACCATAATGGCTTTTAATAGAGAAAGCAAGATATTAATTAATGTAAATTTAACCTTGCTAAGTATCTGTAGTAACCGTAACCAATTTTGATAAAATGTCTTCAACATAATTCGACATTAGAATTTTTAAATTGTTTTTGACTATAGAGAGCAACCAACTAAATGCTTTTCCATAGACCACAGTGTTAACGTTATGGCATCTACTTCTAATACTATTGAATTCTGATGAGCCACCATGTTCTATACTTAAAGTATATGCTCTCATATAACAATAGATAGAAAAAAAGAGGGGGTCCTTCTGCTCAAACTCTCACCAGGGTAGCCATTTTTAAATAGGGTGCATTCGACACTGAAAAATCATGAAATTCTAATGTTTTTACCTATTAATTATCAATATTGATATTCTTACCTTAAATTTCAATCTGAATTTCCAAATTCATATCATGGTTATCTAGGAATAATTACCTGTCAGAAAACAGTTTTACTTTGGAAATTCATAATTAACCAGCCAATCAGCGGCCGGGTCAGAATTCTATCCTGGGCTCAATCTTGTATACACAGGGGCCATTTCGAAGGTCTTTTTTTCATTTAGTTGGTTGTTCCCTATAGAGAGCAACCAACTAAATGCTTTTCCATAGACCACAGTGTAAACGTTATGGCATCTACTTCTAATACTATTGAATTCTGATGAGCCACCATGTTCTATACTTAAAGTATATGCTCTCATATAACAATAGATAGAAAAAAGAGGGGGTCCTTCTGCTCAAACTCTCACCAGGGTAGCCATTTTTAAATAGGGTGCATTCGACACTGAAAAATCACGAAATTCTAATGTTTTTACCTATTAATTATCAATATTGATATTCTTACCTTAAATTTCAATCTGAATTTCCAAATTCATATCATGGTTATCTAGGAATAATTACCTGTCAGAAAACAGTTTTACTTTGGAAATTCATAATTAACCAGCCAGTGGAGCATGAAAATACAATAACGGATTAATATCCGGCTTATAGGAAAACCATGACAGCGGCAATCATTCTACTACGAATAATTGAAACATATTTGTAAATTAAAAAAAAATGAATCTGGGGATAATTTATTCGTGTGATATAAAGCTGACGACACCTGTCATCGAAATCGGAAAAGGGCGCATTATATCTCTTTAAGACATGCTAATAAGCTAGATACATACGTATAGAGTACATCTGTATATGACAATTTTTAAAACCATAATGGCTTTTAATAGAGAAAGCAAGATATTAATTAATGTAAATTTAACCTTGCTAAGTATCTGTAGTAACCGTAACCAATTTTGATAAAATGTCTTCAACATAATTCGACATTAGAATTTTTAAATTGTTTTTTAATACCACTGACAAGCATTGTGAAGTAATAAATATAATTATAGCCTAACTGAATGACTTGTCTCCAACGCCAACAGATATGAATATTCTTTAAATTTCTCTTTCCATATTATGCAGCATAAGAGCTATATGTATTGAAATGTACGATAAGGTTGCAGACCACTGCACATTAAATAATAAGATCCAAAATTTACTTTCAGTTTTTATTTGTCTAGCGCTATATAATTAAAACATCTACAGTATATTCGTCGTATATAAATTTTAATTTTCAAAATGTGGGTTATGTCCGCTTATTGAATTTTTCTCGATGCTGAACTACATTTCTATTGCAAGTGTAAAAACATGAAACGAATAATCAACATTCTATTTAACAAAAAAGCAATTATTTCATATTATTCTATATTTTGTAAAAGTATCTTTAGAGGCGTGCAGAAAAACGTCTCCATATTTCTTTTTTGTTTTGTTGATTGGGAAATAAATAAATAAAAATTTTGGACTGATAATAGCTAATTTCCAATTCCTTTCTGTTAATATTTAAAAAAAAAATATATATATATATGATAGCAAGTGGATCTTTGGTATTTTTTATAAATAAACCAAATAGTGAATAGTTCTGCGCCACTGCAGTCATAACCATGTCATATCCTGGTTTTAGTGGGTGTTTACGTTTATTCGGAACAACCGTGTAACACATTGACTTCTACTTTAAGCGCCTAAGCGGCCCTGTCATTGTTTTGTTTTGTGTTCATAAGCGACTCCCGTGTAAATGCAATAAATCAGTTATGTGACAGTCATCATGAGAGAGAGTTATTCTTCCAACGTTACATGGTGTCAAAGAAGAAATATGGAGCAACTTAAGCCTCCAGGGGCCCTAAATTTAGAAGGAAACTTGTCCGAAAATTGGAAAGAATGGGTACAAGGGTTTGAATTATACATGACTGCCTCAGGTATAGAGGAAAAGTCGGGTAAAGTTCAGGTCGCGACATTCCTCCACGTAGCTGGAATTGAAGCCCGCCGTGTTTATAACACTTTCACGATCGCTGAAGGTGACAAAGAAAAACTCGATGTACTAAAAACAAAGTTTTATGAGTATTGTGAACCTCGCAAAAATTTAACATACCTCAGACATTTGTTTTTCACTCGATCTCAAGGTGTAAATGAAACGATTGACTCGTTCGTCACAGATCTCAAAAACAAGGCCAAGAACTGTGGTTTCAACGAGCTTACAGACAGTCACATTAGGGATTGGATGTTTGTGGCATCCGAGACGAAGGTACACGTGTCAGATTACTTCGTGAGACTGATCTCCCACTCACAAAAGCCGTTGATTTCTGTAGAGCTCAGAAAATAAGCAGTGCCCAGGTCAGCATGCTTAAAAATCCACAAGCTGATGAAGGTTTTTTTCCGTACACACTGTACATAAACAATCTGGCCCTCGCCGTAAACGGTATGGAAATAAAAAGACAAAACAACCCCAACCCCAGCCCAACAACAAACAACCACAAGCAAGACAAAACAATCAAAACAAACTTTCGCTCGTTGATTGTCGAAACTGTGGACATGAACATGAACGTAGCTCTGCCGTTTGCCCAGCTTTCGGTAAAGAATGTCACACGTGTGGCCGTATGAACCATTTCGCCAACTTATGTAGGTCTGGCAATAATAGCCACAATAACACTCGACAGAAGAAACTACACACTGTTGGTTGTGACGAAAGTTATTCAGAGGATTTATTCTTAGGCACAATCTCGAGCACAGGGGCACGTGACAATGAGTGGTTCGAAACACTACAGTTTGGTGATCAGTTTGTAAAATTCAAGTTGGACACAGGGGCGGACGCCAACGTCATAACTAAACGTGTGATGGACAAAATGAACTGTGAAACGCCGTTAAAGCCCACTCGGGACGGTTTAGTCGGTTTTGGAGGTCATCGTATAAAACCACTCGGTACAGCGCAATTACCAGTAAGGTTTCGCGAGCAGGAATTTTTCGCTGAAATTCCATGTCGTCGATAATGACTGTCCGGCTATACTCGGCAAAAAGGCATGTTGTTCTCTCGGTACGATTCAACGAATTTACACAGTCGAATCGAAACCTGAAAGCGCACCACTTTCCAAAAACGACATTTTGGATGAGTTTGGAGATGTTTTTGAAGGTCTTGGAAAGATCGCGGGTAAATATCACATAAAAACTGACCCAAAAGTTACACCAAGTGTACACCCACCGAGGAAAGTAGCAGAGTCACTCCGCCAGAGAGTAAAAACCGAACTAGAACGCATGAAGGGTTTAGGTGTTCTCGTTAAGGAAGATGAGCCCACTGATTGGGTTCACAGTATGGTCGTCGTTCTCAAACCTGAAAAAACGCGTGTGTGCATAGATCCACATGATTTGAACATGGCTATTAAGAGGGAACATTACCCCATGGAGACTATCGAAGATGTGGTAGCCCGACTACCTAAAGCGAAGGTTTTCTCCAAATTTGATGCGACAAACGGTTTCTGGCAAATCGAACTTGATGAGGAGAGCTCAAAGCTATTAACATTTAACACTCCCTTTGGGCGTTACCGATACTGCCGCCTGCCTTTCGGCATTAACAGTTCGAGTGAAGTTTTCTGCAAGAAAATGAAAGAAATCTTCGAAGGTATCCCAGGTGTAGAGTTCGTTGTTGATGATATCCTGGTATGGGGTGAGGATGTTTAATGTTACAACGAGCACATGGACGTAACTTAAAACTCAACAAACAGAAATGTGAACTCCGTAAAACCGAGGTGAGGTATGTGGGACACACTATCAGTAAGGTCGGCTTGAAAGTTGATCCCGAGAAGACCAGTCGACAAAAATGGTGTAAGGCGATTCTTAGGAGCGGTGCAGTATCTTGGAAAATTTATTCCTGACCAATCCAAAGTTTCCGCGCCATTGAGGATTCTACTCCGAAACGACATTGAATTCAACTGGAACCCAAAGCAGGAAAAAGCCTATAAACACTTACAAACTCTCGTTACACAGGCACCTGTTCTTAAATTCTACGATTTCAGAGAAGAGGTCACCGTCAATGTCGACGCCAGCTCAAAAGGGCTTGGCGCAGTCCTACTTCGGTCAGGTCAACCGGTCACGTATGGATCTCGAGCCCTCATTGAAACACAAACACGTTATGCACAGATAGAGCGTGAAATGTTAGCGGTTGTATACGGATGCGAAAAATTTCATCACTACATCTTAGGTCGAAAAGTGACAGTCGAAACAGACCACAAGCCCCTCGTCGCGATACATAAAAAGCCGATTAATATGACAACGCCTCGTCTGCAACGCATGCTTATGCGCCTGCAACGGTACGACATAGAACTAGTCTACAAGCCTGGCAGAGAAATGTACATCTCTGATGCTCTCAGTAGAGCTTACCTCCCAGAAATGCCTGAAAACCTCATTGACGAACTCGAAGTCGCAACACTCGAAATCCGCACAACGTTAAGTGTTACACCAGAAAAGCTGACGCAGCTAAAATCCGAAACAGCGAAGGATGAGACTCTCCAGAGACTTATACTTGCAATAGAACACGGATGGCCGGAAACGAAACAACCCGAGCTGTCGCCATATTCAACATTCAGCGACGAGTTGAGCGTAATCGATGGATTAGTGTACCGAGGTCAGCGAATTGTCATTCCGAAAACCCTACGACGCGAGACGTTACTGAAAATTCACGAATCACACCTAGGTGTTGTGAAATGCAAACAGCGTGCTCGCGAGTTAGTATTCTGGCCCGGACTCAATTCCGAAATCGAAGATATTGTGTCGCGATGTGAAATTTGCGCCAAATACCAAAAGGCGAACACGAAGGAACCACTTATCCCTCATGAACCACCGTCACGTCCATTCAGGTTGGTGTGGATCTGTTTGAGTTTCACGAGAATAACTATCTCCTCTGTGTGGACTACTATTCAAAGTTTCCGGAGGTTGTTCATCTACATAGTCTACAGAGCAGTGCTACAGTTGCCGCTCTCAAGTCCATATTAGCAAGACACGGAATCCCGGAAATCGTATTCTCCGACAATGGTTCTCAATTTTCATCACGAACGTTCGCAGATTTCGCCACGGAGTGGGGATTTGAACACAGGACCTCAAGTTCAACTACCCCCAATCAAACGGTCAAGCTGAACGATGTGTCCAAACCATCAAAAATCTTATGAAAAAGGCAGAGGACAGTAAGATTGACATGAGTCTTGCACTTTTGGACTACCGCGCTTCACCGATCGAGGGAATAGGCTTGTCGCCAGCTCAACTGGCGATGAATCGTCAATTACGGGGAACCATCCCCATGGCCACGAACATTCTAGATCCATCGGTCAAACCTACAAATCAACAGTCGTCCCTAATGCAACGGCAAATGACTCAGAATAAATATTATGATCGTCAGTCGAAAGTGTTACCCGAGCTAAAACCAGGGGAGACGATTCAGTTGAAAACCGACGAAGGATGGTCGCCGGCAATCGTCGAAGGTGTTGATAAACCACCATGGTCATATCTGGTAAAAACGCCACGCGGGAAAGTATTCCGTCGCAATCATAAATTCCTCCGGAAGTCTAACGTCAGCATCACGCCGCAAGTCTCTAATGACTCTGAAGCGTATTTGGACACCAACACTCCAATTGTGTCCAAAAATCCGAACATTGACTCTAACACTCCGGAATGTCAGTTCGAATCTGATGATCAATGCTGTGAACCACCAGCACCGGCACCCCAAGGACCTCACACCAGGAAGACTAGATCTGGAAGGGTTATCCACACGCCAAAGCACCTGGATGGCTATGATCTTGCTAACTGACTGATAGTGTTAAGAAAAAGTGTTTTCTTTTTTTCGTTAAAGGTAGAATTGTGTTAAAAGGGTTCTTAAAGTGCTCAAATGTTCCTTAAATGGCTCACAAATGTATAAAGTAATTGCATTTATGGTTAACTGTTTAATTACAGACTGAAGTGCTAAAAAGGGAGATGTAACATATTGACTTCTATTTTTAAGCGCCTAAACGGCCCTGTCATTGTTTTGTTTTGTGTTCATAAGCGACTCCCGCGTAAATGCAATAAATCAGTTATGTGACAGCCATCTTGAGAGAGAGTTATTCTGTCAACGTTACAAACCGGTTCGACCGTTTGTTAATGTCATTATTTCGAGTAAATGCAGACGGACATGCAGGTTTTGATACAGGCCTGTGAGGGCTTTGCCAAAGCCCATCTGAAAACAATATAAAATCACTAGGTGATTAATACATAAACGAACAACTAAGGTCCAACAAGTCAAACCGCATAATCGAAAACGGCCCCGGTTCCCTTCCCGTAGTTCTCTACTCTCCGTCAGGCTGCGCTCCGCTCACTAGTGAAGCGTACGCAAGGGAAGTAACTGAGGCGGGAACCAGTCTAGATTATCAAAAGATACATCAATATGTATTGACCTAACAAAGGCGGAGGGGAAAAAAGCAGGAAAATTCATCGGGGGAATACACCTACAAAGTCAGAGGACCGCCGTGGGCCAGAAAAGTAACAAAGATTCGGACAACGAAAGCAGGAAACTAATCAGCCAAAGATATAGTTAAAAACTGGGAATATAAAAAACAATTCAGCAAATTGAAACACACAAACGAGGAAAAATGATATTCATTGTATATATACTATTATATACGAATATTTCAATCCAGCACGGAAATCGACATCATCGGGGTAACTGAAGTATATCCAAAAAATAAACGATTTCTGCCGAACAAGGCAGAGCTTGGTATTGAAGGGTATGATATTTTTATTAATGAAAATAATCATCACAGAGGAGTAACAATTTATGTTAAAGAAAATCTTAAAGCTGTGGAGGTGATAACTGGATCTTCATTTAAAGAGAGTATTTGGGTCACAATTAAGCTCACAGAAAAGGATTCATTATTAATTGGTTGTATATACAAAATGTAGAAGAGTCCAAATACGGACACAAGAAGAATGGAGGAACTATATGATTTACTGAATTCATTCGCAGCAACGAAAGAATATTCTCACATACTTATAATGGGAGACTTCAATTTCCCAAAGATTGATTGGGACCGTTCAACCTCCGTTAATGACCAAGATGGAGAGCAGTTCATAAAATGTTTGAGAGATAATTACCTAACTCAACACGTCACGCAGTATACAAGAGGAAGAATTGGGAGCGAACCAAGCATACTTGATCTGGTGATGACCAACGAAGAAGAAATGATCAGGGAAATCATCCATGAAAGTCCCATTCGGCACAGCGACCACTTGGTACTAAAGTTCAAAATATGCTACCTTCAACAGTCCAATATAACTCTTAGCCGCCGAAACTATAATAAGGGGAATTATGCTGGCATGCGCACGGATCTTGACATATTATGGGAGGAAATATTAAAAGGAGATGCGGATAGTATGTATGAACAATTCATCGAAATATTGAATAGATGTATAGATAAACATACCCCTATGATAAAAGGCAACAAGCACAACGCAAATAATAAACCATACCTTCCACTGAACGAGAACATTAGAAAGAAATTTAATAATAAACATAGGGCATGGCAGCGATATTTAGAAGTGAGAACAGAGTCGAAATACAGAGAATTCACTTAAATCAGAAATCAGGTAAAGGGTGCATTGAGGAAGGCAAGACGAGATATGGAGAAAGACATTGCAGGAAATGTCAAAAGAACCCCGAAACGTTTCTGGAAATACATCAACTCGAAAAGAAAGGTAAAAACAGGGATTTCAGAACTTAAGGGTCTAGACGAAGATGATTCAAAAATTGCTGTGTTGGGTGGGGACAAAGCAGAAGTACTTGCACAAATTTTCAGTGGTGTTTTTACAGAGGAACCTAGAGTAGATATGCCAACTTTGCATAATAAACAAATCATACATGACTCTAATAAACTTTTATGTACCGAGGAATTAATAATGAAATTGCTGGGGAACTTGGACAGCAACAAATCACAGGGCCCAGACAAGATACATCCAAGATTACTAAAGGAACTAAAATCAATTCTATGTAAACCACTTCGTATAATTCCCAACAAATCAGTACATGGAGGTATAGTACCTAATGCGTGGAAGGAAGCCGGCATAACGGCTATATTCAAGAAGGGTTCAAAATCAAATGCAGGAAATTACAGACCGGTGAGCCTAACAAGTGTAGTTTGAAAGACAATGGAGAAGATAATCAGAGATGCAATAGTCAACCACATGGACCTAAATAATCTATTCAGTGATAAACACTTTGGATTCATAGCAAAAAGGTCAACAGTTCTACAACTACTGATGGTACTAGAAGATTGGACCGATATTCTAGACCATGGAGGAGAAATAGACGTTGTCTACATGGACTTTATGAAGGCTTTTGACAAAGTGCCTCATAAGAGATTAATCGCCAAACTCCGAAGTTATAGAAGAAACACGAAAATAGTTAATTGAGTGGAAAACTTTCTTAGTCAACGAAAGCAACGCGTAATAGTGAATGGGAAATCATCAAGTGACTATCCAGTATTGAGCGGAATTCCCAAAGGGACTTGGACTTGGGTCCGATCTTATTTGTGATTTATATAAATTATTTACCGGAACATACCACATCAAATACTTTCCTATTCGCCGATGACACCAAAATCTACAGGGGAATTAGAAATGAAGATGATAAAAAGGCTTTACAATCGGATTTGGACAAACTGCAAGAATGGTCAAACACGTGGCTACTGAAATTCCACCCGCTGAAACGTAAGGTTCTAACCATAAAAGGAGAAATCAATGAAAGTCGGAAGTACATGTACAACATGACAGATGCAGAAGGTAATAAAATTAATCTTGAGAACATATCATCAGAAAAAGACATAGGAGTGCATGTGGATAAGGATCAAAATTTCTCTATACACATTCAACAAGCAGTCAATAAAGCCAATAGTATTCTTGGACTAATAAGAAGATCATTTGTATACATGGATGAAATATCATTTAAGCAACTTTTCAAAGCATTAGTAAGACCACATTTAGAATACGCTGCAAGCATCTGGAATCCATACAGAACAAAGGACATCGAATCCATAGAAAAAGGACAGCGGAGGGCAACCAAACTAATTAGAGGCTTAGAGATCTACCCTACAGCGAGAGATTAAAGCGACAAGGTTTACCTTCGCTATCCTACCGGAGACTGAGGGGAAACATCATAAATGTAAACAAGATAATGACGAAATGGTTACCATTGGAATATTTGAGCACGATACCGAATCCCGGACAAGAGGTCATTCGCAAAAATTAAAGAAAAAACATTGCAAGTTAGATATACGGAAATATTCTTTTAGATTTAGAATTGTCGATATATGGAACAGTTTACCAGAAAATATAATAAACTCAACAACAATAAGAGACTTTGAGATAGGTCTAGACAAGCACTGGGCTAATTTGGAACATGTAAATACAACCACTTGGGGAGCTATTAAATGGAACACGGACGTGCCAATTAACTAACTTCATTTGATAATTGATATCACTTAATTACTAATTGTACATCATGGATATCATTTCATGGTATTTCATTGCATGAGATATGGACATAGACAGGGGCGTAGGATTCGGGGGCGGGGGGGGGGCGGCAGGGGGGCAACTGCCCCCCCCCGCAGGACGGGGGGGGGGGCAAACATTTTCCCCATTTTCGCCGACTGAAATTTTCTAAAAATGCTTATTTGAGAGAAAAAAGGGTCCTCCGCACATTTTTCGTACCACCTTCTAGAAAATTTTCCGCTGCGCGGCGCATTTCCTAACACGTTCAAGCACATAATATCAAACCTTAAATAATCAAAATTCAATACACAGAACTAGACTAAAAATGTCAATCAAAGGATTCTATGTACTATTTAAAAATGTCTCTTAAAAGTTTATGTCTTAGCGAGACAATTAATTCATTTTTTATGTTACACAAACACAACCATGTGCCGATGGTGTGAAGCCGGTGTATTCAGATCGAGTAGGGTTGCATAATGTTTTGACGACACAGTTATCATTTCTAAATGCAAGTAACTTTAAATCGAAAAATTACCATGTGAAGAACGCTTTATAATCATTAAAATACATCGTAAAACTCATCTCAGCCATTCTATATCGTAATTTTTTTCCGGGGGAGACCCCCGGACCCCCCCCCCCCCCAAACACCAAAATCTCGCGCTTTCGGGCGCTCGCAAATTCATCAAAATACATTGTAAAACTCATCTCAGCCATTCTAAATTACAATATTTTTTCCCGGGGGTCACCCTCAGACCCCTAAAACACCAAAATCTCGCGCCTTCGGCGCTCACACGCTAATTTGGCCAATTTGCGTATTCGTTAATTTCCTTTTAGCGACCCCACTGTCTATAAATGTGTACAAGGATTAAATTTACTGATATATGAAAAATGTACATAAAGCATATATGGTTGGGAGTTGAATTAATCTCCTCCTGTAGGTGCGGCGGGGGGGGGGGGTTACAAAATATTGAGGACCTTTGCCCCCCATTACGTTTCATCTTCCTACGCCACTGCATAGAGGCATGTTACTTGCCTGCGTCCATAAAACACCTTCAAGTAGGAGTTGACGGCATTCCATATGAAGCTCTAAAAAACGACGCAAGTAAGAGAATGTTATTCGATATTATCAGTACCTGTTTTATAAATGGAATTGTACCAGATGATTGGAAAAGGGGCATGGTTAACCCTATAATTAAACCGAAATCAACAAACCCCCGAGTACCTCTCTCATACCGTGGGATCACGTTACTTTCAACCCCATATAAAATATACTGTGACGTACTGAATACTCGTCTGTCTAAATGGCTAGAATCAAATAATTTAATTGAAGATGAACAGAACGGATTTCGGAGGAATAGAGGATGTCAAGATCATATATATGTACTGTATTCTATTATTAATAATCGGAAACGCTCCAATCAATCTACATATGCCTGTTTTATAGACTTGAAAAAAGCGTTCGACACGGTGGACCGTGATCTTCTGTGGATTAAACTTAAACGTCTCGGAGTAAACGGGTACATGTTTAAGGCGATAAAGTCTCTTTATGATGACGCCAAATGTTGTATTAAAGTAAATGATCATCTCACCGACTGGTTCAGCGTAGGAAGGGGATTAAAACAGGGCTGTTTGGCTTCACCGACACTTTTCTCTGTGTATATTAATGACTTGATCAAAGAACTTCGTGATATCGATAGTGGAATCATTGTAGATGATTTTAACATCTCTTCTCTTTTCTATGCAGACGATATTGTACTACTCGCGTCAACTCCGGACAAACTCCAACGCCTAATTGATCATGTCGGTTCATGGTGTAAAAATGGAAGCTATCTGTGAACCACAGTAAATCGAACGAAGTTCACTTCCGTCATTCTTCTGTACCTTTAACGAACACCGCTTTCTCTTTGGAAAACACTCCAATTGACATCAAAGACAAGTATAAATATCTGGGAATCTGGTTTGACCAACATCTTACATGGAACTTCGCCATACAGGAATTAGCTAAATCAGCCAGCCGGGCACTTGGAGTTGTAATAAGTAAATTTATCGCTTGTGGAGGAATGCCATAAACTGTTTGAGTCCTTAGTACAACCAATTATGTTATATGGATCCTGCATCTGGGGGATAGCGGAACAACGATTAATAAATAACATACAAAATCGAGCGATGAAAGCTTATCTTGGAGTAAATAAATATACGTCAAATGTTGGAGTTCTTGGAGATTTTGGATGGAAATCATGTCAAGCAAAACAACACATGGAAGTTTTTAGACTTTACTGTAGATTACGTACTGTTAATACGGGTCGACTTTTACATAGAGTGTATATTTGGTCTTCCAGGAGAGGAAATTCTTGGGAAGCGAGAGTCCGTAAACTAGGAAAAAAACTCAACGTTTTAGATATTGTCGATAACCAAACATCGGTAAAATGCAAACTGCAAAAAATATCTACCGCCATTAACAGGAATGACGAAATCGTTTGGTTCAGCAAATTGTGGAGCGATAACACCGGTAGTAAATTGAGATCATACAGAATATACAAAAAGGACAGGATCCCGGAACAATATCTCGTCAATTATACCACGTCACTATCGGAGCCACCTCGCCAAGCTTAGACTCGGTTGTCTCCCTTTACTGTTAGAAACTGGGCGATACACAAACTTGCCAGTGGAGCAGCGTAAATGTCCTTTTTGTCCGGATAAAGTGGAAGACGAACCCCATTTTCTCTGTGACTGCCCTGTTTATAGTGATATCAGACTATATCTGTTCGAAAAAGCAGCGAATTGTAACAGTAATTTTAATGAGCTCACTTCAATTGAAAAGTTGTTTTATTTATTCTGTGATAATGAGCTTCAATTTCTATTATCTAAAACAATATATCAAATGATGAAACGAAGAAGGCTAATTTTAAGAATATAAAAAAAAAATTGTTTTAAATGATACCATGATGAAATTTTACTTTTGTGCTTCACATGTGATTTTTAACATAGTTTTAATATGTATAACAATGAGGATTTTTAACTCCATGTACATTTTCATAAGTGTCTCATAAGCCGATATCGGCTGGGCATCAAAAATTACTTGTACATTTATTTTATCAATGGCTGTATATTTTTACGATGCGTGACACTAAAATAAAATATTGATTAATTGATTGATTGATTGGTAATCTGGATAGGTAGTAAAAAATATAGCGCAGATACACTTCTTCCTGACTTACACTTAAAATGGGGCGTTAATACCTTTACACTTCTTGGCATTGATTTTCATGTAGACCTGCACAAAATTCCGAAACTGAATTATCATAAAAAGCTATTTAAAAGAAGTCTCACACCTCTTGGTAAAATCACACTAATTAAATCACTCCTTATTTCACAATTGAATCATCTTTTTATCTCTTTACCCAATCCTGACGATAAGTTTATTAAACAATTGAACTCAGTTCTTTTTAATTTTTTGTGGAATAGCAACTGCGATAAAATCAAGAGGGAAATTATTACAAGAGGATATCTAGAGGGTGGCTTGAAAATGATTAACCTACGGGCATATATTGATGCACTTAAGATAAGTTGGATAAGGAGAATCTATAGAACAGAATGTAAGTGGTGTACTATTCTGAAAACTAAAGTTAATTTTATTTAATCTATTAGCCAATTGTGGCAGTGATTATTTAAACTTAATCATGAAAAGGATAAAAAATGTCTTTTGGACTGATGTTCTGAAAGCTTGGTATAATTTAATAAGTAAATTGTTTAAATCTAATAAGTATAAATTCAATGTGTTAAATCACCTATATGGTATAAGAAAATATAAAATTAGGGAACAAAACTATTTTTTATCAAAGACTTTTTAATAAAGGAATAATGTATATACAGGATTTGATTAAAGATAACACTACTGAATCATTCTTCTCTTTTAACGAATTTTTTGAAATTCATGGTAGAATTTGTAATTTTCTCGAATATCATGGATTAATCTTGAACATTAAAAACTACCTTAATATACACCCTTTTCCTAATAGTAAGGTCTCCATGAAAGCTGGGTCCACGTCCCGAGACTGGGTGCACTGGTCTCTTGCGGATGCACACCACTTTTGGGGGTGTGATGTGCGTCCGCGTGATATCGGTGTAGCTGAAGGCTTTCACAGTAGCTCCAATTTGAGCCAACCTGTTTGCCGTGGGTTGCATCTCGTATCCGGGGGAAGAAGGTCCTGGTGGTTGAATAGGTTTTGCTCTTTTTTCTTCCTTTTTTTACTGCTACACACTACTTTGGCTTCAGACTCCGGTTAGACGAGAGGTAATATGGGCCCTGTATTATCAATCGGCTGGTCATGCCGAGCCCTTGGTTCGTAGATTTCCAAGAAGGCGGTGGCTTAGGGTCAATCGTGAGTTTAATTTGGATTGTCTTGATTCTGATCGAGCTTGTGGGTGTACAATCTTACGAGCGTGCTGTCGCAGGCTTGATTTGAATTATGTTCGTTCGAAATATCCTTCCGAGTATACTATCTGTGTAACCCTGGCACTTTGACACTGGATATCCATGTCATCATGAGTGTCCCCCTGTTGGGCTCCGAGGTGGGTGGGGGCACAGCTAGCGAATAGTATAATCTCTTAAAGATGGCTTCCCAAAACAAACAAAATGAACTACATCCAAAATCTCCCAAAAGGAATCAACCACAAATCAACAAACAAAAAGCGGTACAACAATCACATTCCCACAGTTTCTGGTCATGTCCTCTACACAGAGCGGCAAGACCACTGCAGGTTTATCACCCTTAATATTGCGAAAGGGCATCAAAGGCATTGCCGGCGATGTCAAATCTGTTAAGCCTTTGGGATCGGGTGATCTCCTAATAGAGGTTTTCCGCAAGCAACAAGCGGAGAACCTCCTTGGAACCACCAGTTTTGCTGGCCTCACTGTGTGTGTAAAACCACACTCATCATTGAATTGCAGCAAGGGGGTAATCAGGTGCCCAGCCTTGCGCAATGACAATGAGGCCGACATACTGTCATACTTCCAGGAGGAGTGCATTCCGGTCACGTACGTGAAGAGAATCATGACCAGAAAGAGTGGGAACTTGGTCCCAACACACACTTTCATATTGACGTTCGCAACACCAACGTTACCGCAGAGCGTAACTGTTACCAGCGTTATGCTGTTACCGTCTACATTCCAAATCCATTGAGGTGCCGTAACTGCCAGAGGTACGGCCATCATGAGAACAATTGTAGACGGAAAATGGTATGTCAGTACTGTGGCCGTGAAGGTCACGATGAAAAAGACGAATGTGACATTGTCAACCGTCACTGCGTCAATTGCGGGGGTGACCATGCTGCGTCTGCTCGCACCTGTCCCGCCTGGACTCGGGAGAGGGAGATATTACGGGTCAAATATACCCAAGGTGTCTCTTTCCCCGAGGCTAGGAGGATAGTCGAGCGTTCAGACCTGAATGTGGCTACCTATGCTCAGATCACACGCGCAAAGACGCCTGTTGACAGTGTCACCGTCAAACATGCGTCGGTCCAGGCCTTGGTTGACAAGCCTAACTGGGACAATGATGTCACAGATATGGCTGATGCTAAGACCTGCAAAATAATCATGGGGGACCCGAACAGGTTCAAGTCTGGTCCATCTAAGCCCCAACACATACCACAACAAAAACCACAACAAAAACCACCTGGAGCTAAAACGCCAATCCCACCGGCGTCTCCAGGACTTGCACAACACCAAACACCGAACATTAGAAAAAAAGTTACCGCCGCTCGTCATAGACGTGCTACATCTTCACCGTCTATTGACGTAAAAAAACTCCCTGAGAAAGCCAAGCGACCAGCAAATACACCACCGCAGGAGCAACGCCAGACAAAAACCACCAAGGTAAAGCTGGCGAGGCTCCCTGCACTAAACAACAAACCCAGTAAGGGATCAGATGACCCTATCCTTGGACGGAACATCTATGATGTTCTATCGGACGACAGCGAGTTTGGTGACAACACATTTATCGCCACCAAACAACCTACTTCAAGTAGTCCTGTCGGTCCGACAAACTATCCTCAGGGACCAACATAGAGACAAACACTATTATACAATGGAACATACGCGGATTTAAAGCGAACATAGAAGAATTAAAACATCTTATACAAACAAAAAACCCATCCATATTCTGCCTTCAAGAAATAATGCTGAAAGACACCATCAATCTCCGACAATTTACACTATACACCAAAACTCCAACAACAGGTGGCCGCCCATCAGGTGGTGTGGCGGTGGCGGTGCATAAAAACGTCCCTCACAGACACATTCAGCTAAATACCACCTTACAAGCTGTTGCTATAAGCGCAACTCTTCACCGAAAAATAACAGTCTGTTCTATATATTTACCTCCAAATACTCCATTTAGTTGTGATGAACTGAGTAACATCGTATCACAACTACCAGTGCCATATATTATCATGGGTGACTTTAACGGTCATAATAGCCTCTGGGGCTCCCCAGGCACTGACGATAGAGGTAGACGTATCGAAGATTTTATTAATAAAAACAGCTTATGTCTTTATAACACCAATGCCCCAACATATTTACACCCTGCCTCTGGCTCGCTTACCCACATTGATTTATCGTTGTGCCATCCATCAATTCTTCTGGATTATGATTGGATGGTCAACGATGATCTCTGTGGGAGCGATCACTTTCCAATTATACTTAAAAACATAGGGTCACCAAAACTTGAGGAGCTTATTCCTCGTTGGAATCTACATAAGGCGGACTGGGTTCAATTTAAAAATTTGTGCGCAGAGGAGCTCATTGAGGATAAATTTTTGAACCTCGATGATCCCATTAAAATTTTCACAGAAGCGCTCACTTCTATCGCTACAAAAACCTTACCAAAATCCGTGCCAAAACCTACAAAGTTTCGTCTCTCAAATGATTCATTTATCAATAGATCTGGTAGAAATTCCGCTCTGAGGCGGTACTTGGCTTCGCCTACCGTCTCAAACTATAACAATTTTAAAATTTGGAGAGCAAAAGCTCGAAGGTCTATCAAATCCGACAAGAAAAGTACTTTAAAAGAGTACGTCTCAAAAATTAATTCCAATACATCTTCGAAGAAAGTTTGGGAAATGATTGGAAAAATCAGTGGGAAAAGAAAAGCAACACCATCCTCCCACCTCATTAACAACAATAAAATATTTTCTTCAAAATCCGAAATAGCTGACGCCTTTGCCAAAAATTTTGCTAAAAATTCATCCATCAAAAATCATTCCAAAAAATTTCAAAAATTTAAAAAGGAAAAGGAAAAGAGACGTCTTAATTTTAAATCCTCCAATAGTGAAAGTTACAATAGGCCTTTCGAGATACCAGAATTGCTCGAGTCCCTTGAGAAATCAAAGGACTCAGCAGCTGGACCAGACGAAATTCCATATATGTTTTTAAAACAATTACCAGACTCTTCACTAAAATGTCTTTTAACTATATTTAATCAAGTTTACTCTTCTGGCAAAATTCCCGAGTCTTGGAAGGAATCTACTATTATACCCCTTCCGAAGCCCGGGAAAGATGCTACTGATACCAATAACTATCGTCCTATTTCATTGACGAGTTGTATTTGTAAAACTCTAGAACGTATGATAAATACCAGATAAGTTTGGTTCCTGGAATCAAACAATATTTTAAGTCCTTTGCAAAGCGGCTTTAGAAACCGCAGGGGAACGGTAGACCACTTAGTTAGACTAGAAACATTTATACGAGAAGCATTTGCCAAGAAAGAACATCTTGTGGCCGTATTCTTTGACCTTGAAAAGGCATACGACACAACTTGGCAATATGGAATCATGAACGATCTCCATGATATCGGTATACGTGGTAATTTGCCAAAGTTTTTGCCAAAGTTTATATCAAATTTTATATCTGACAGGCATTTCAAAGTTCGAACGGGTTCAACTTATTCAGAAACAGAAACACAGGAGATGGGCGTCCCTCAGGGTGGTATCTTGTCCGTCACACTTTTTGGACTAAAAATTAACAGCATAACCAAATGTCTTGGCCAATCTACGGAAGGGTCTCTATTTGTGGATGATTTCTTGATCTGTTACAGATAAAAAAAAACATGCACACTATAGAACGGCAACTACAACAATGTTTAGGCAAATTACAAAATTGGGCTGACGAAAATGGCTTTAGGTTTTCAAGATCTAAAACTGTCTGTATGCACTTGTCAAAAACGAAAAACCACACAATGATCCTGACCTCACACTCAATGGAATTAAAATTCCAGTAGTTGAACAAACTAAATTTCTTGGACTAATATTTGATTCGAAACTGTCCTTTGTTCCACATATCAAACATCTGAAGGATAAGTGCTCGAAGGCGCTGAACATTCATTCTACGAGTTCTTTCCCATTCTGATTGGGGTGCAGACCGTGAAATGCTTCTACGTATCTATCGGGCACTTATTAGATCAAAACTTGACTACGGCTCTATTGTCTATGGATCGGCTCGCAGCTCTTATCTACAGATGCTTGACCCTATACAGAATCAGGGACTGCGTCTCGCACTTGGAGCTTTTCGAACAACACCTGTGAAGAGTCTCCATGTGGAAGCTAATGAGCCATCTCTAGACGATCGACGAAAGAAATTATCCTTACAGTATGCTGCTCAACTGAAATCCAACCCAAAAATCCCGCATTTAACCTTGTATTCAATCCACAACATCAAGAAATATTTACACAAAATCAAAAGCTCATACCAACATTTGGCATCAGAATTTCAAAATTTTTGCTGGAACTTAATATAACTTTCGACACCATTGACGAGTACACCGTATCGGATGTACCACCATGGCTCATTCAAACACCTGATATCAATTTATCTCTACATGAGAGGGCAAAATCCAGTGCATTACCCGAAGAACACAAATCCTCCTTTCGGGAGTGCATTAGGGCTTTCCCTGACCATATTCAGATCTACACTGACGGATCAAAAGATGGTGATAATGTTGCGGCAGCATGCTGTACATCTAATCACTGCTCCTCTATCCGACTCCCGGATATTGCCTCCATTTTCTCTGCGGAAGCATGTGCTATCGGTCTGGCGCTTGACCATATCGAAGAACACCGCATTGAAAAGGCAATCATCTGTTCAGACTCTCTTTCGGTTCTTCAGGCTTTGAAATCAAGAAGCCCTAGAAATACTCTAATCCAAAATCTTTTAATCCGAACATTTCGATTATCTTCTAAAACTCAAATTACTTATCTCTGGATTCCCAGTCATGTGGGTATAAAGGGGAATGAACAGGCTGATAAAGCAGCTAAGACTGCTCTTCGCCTAGCACAAACAGATTTGAAACTACCATACACCGACATCAAACCTTCAATTCAGTCAGCCATCAAACACCATTGGCAACAAAGGTGGTCTACCGAAACAAACAATAAACTGTTTAAAATTCAACCTACACTTAATCCTAAACTGTCCAGTCGGAGAGACCGCAGAGAGGAAGTTGTTCTCTCTCGGCTCCGAACTGGACACACATATTTTACACATTCCTATCTATTGAGAGGGGAGGATCCTCCTACATGCCATGCATGTGATTCTCCTCTCACAGTGGAGCATATTTTATTGCATTGTATTGATTTTAAACACATACGAGATAAATACTACGATGTCTCCGACATGTACACTTTGTTTCATGCCGTGAGACATAATCGCATTTTTAATTATCTCAAAGAGATCGGTATTTTAAGCAAAATATGAACGTTTTCTCATCATACATCGTAT